>NC_135441.1:10506363-10817727 GCF_051991255.1 Vanacampus margaritifer | reverse complement strand
TCTTTGGAGGAATAGGTAGAATATGTGTGTCTAAAGAAATCTCTAGTTTGGCTTTTGTGTCCTTTATTGATTGAAAAGCTGTATGACTACTTTGAAGATCCTTAATTGCATGATGAGTTTCAGAGTTTGATACTTTTCGTTCATCCATGCTTTCACTATGCTCATTACCCCCAACTTTCTCTGTTTGATAGTAAGCGTTGACAATAGTTGGTTCAGGTGTCGTCCAACTGGAGGTGGTGGTGGTAGTAATGATTGCGGCTGTTGGTGGTGGAACGGTAGATTTGTGCATGTTTGATGAATAAATAAATGACTTGAGGTCAGGATGAATTCTTCTCATTGGTGGTTTTCTCCGTCTAAAAGGTGGCCTTCTACGATTTGAGCGACCAGGAACAAATTTCCTGTTGCCTAAACCAATTTGCCGATTTTCTGCTTTCTCAACTTGGGTCCTGACAATTGAAGTTACTCCATTGTTTTTTTCTGTAATCTCACTAACATGTTGAATGGAGGGGTCTGTACTCCCGACAAATGGAGTCTGTGAAGTTTTGAGTTGTGGTTCTTTTGCTGTTGGCTCCATCATATGATCGGAACTAGTTGTTATGGGGACATTGTTGGCAGTTGTGTATGAAGTTGTTGTTGCAGCGTTGAAAAAACTGACTGGGGCAACCACAGTGGTAGAATATGTTAGCGCCAACTCTGGGGGCCGTGCAATGGGTAATTTAGCATTGGCTTTAGCCAAAACCTCTGCCCAGTAATTTGGATCCAGTGTCTTCACAACAATGGTCGGTTTTCGTTTAAAATCTTTCTTTGGGATATTTTTTGAAAACAAACCAGGTCTTTGCTGGTATCCTATTGTAGGAACCTGTTTCGCAAAAGGGCGAATAATTTCTTGGTAAACTCCCGCTGAGCCCTCTTCTTCCATATCAGTGTTTAAGATTTGCTGTTCTGTTTCTATCTGTATTTCAGCATTATAAGAGACCTTTTCCTCTGTCACTTCCACCATGTGTGACAGCATGTCAACTCCATAGAGATTTGAGGCCAAACAACTGTATTCCCCTGAATCTTCTTCCATCAACTTCCTCACGACCAAAGTACCATTATCCATTACTGATGCCTTTCTTGTCTTTTGTGTGGGAAGGAGTACTTTGTTTTTGGGCATGTACCATACAGTTTGACTGGGTTGTGCTGATGTCACCTCACATGGGAGGGAGATTGAACCTCCCTTTGCAATTATAATTTTCTGGCCATTGAAGGCAGTGGGGCTTGGTGATCGTTCTTTCACAGTAAGCCTCAAAGACATTAAATCCACACCTGCTTTTGTTCTGATCATACAGTGGTAGAGACCAGAGTCAGATTGTGATGCATTCATGATCACAAGATCCCCTGTGTCATCAATTTTGAGTTTTTCAGTCAAACCCTCTACAATGGACAGATCTGGAAGCATCCAGTCCACTTTCAGCTCCTGCTGTGAAGTGACAACACTGCATTTTAAGTGAACCCTTGACCCCTCAAGAGCAGTATTAACTCGCCAGGCGTTCCCACGGTGAATCATTCCCCAAGAGGAAGAAAGGTCATTGTCATCATGCTGGCCTCTGTGGGTGCTCATTATTTTGGTGATTACAGTTGTAAAATCCATGACCAGTTTCTTGGTTGTTGTTTGTTGTCTATTAAGCTTTAAAGTGATTCTGTGTTGAAGCAGCCATGCCGGTTCTGCCACCAAATAACCTTTTAAGTCTGTGAAATAAGGGGAATTTTCATTTGCAACTTGGGCATATTGATAAGTAGTTCTGCTGGTGTTAGCTCTTTCTTGACCTCTTTCCAAGATAGCAGGACTTTCATAGTAGTATGCGACCAGTTGCCAAAGATTTTGTAATTTTTCCCGGTCAATCTCACATTCAAGGATGGTTGTCAATGATACATTGACAGACAGCCCTTGACTTGACCGTGGATTCACTGTCCAGTTTATATGAGAACTGTCTCCTGGGTGGCGCATATCACAGTCCACATGAGCATTATTTCCATGGCTATCTGAGAGAACAAAGCTTAGGTGGCCTAAAGGCTTTTCAAAGTCCCGGGTATACGGGAGGTCGGGCTCTGAGTCAGATTCAGCCCACACAGGGTTGTCCCACAATTTGAGGGAAGAGCGAAGAGTTGGTCTTTCACAGGTAAATTGATCTTCACTTAATCCAAGCAATAGGGTCCCGTTCAGGGGTTGAGGAGAGGAACACTGAGGACAAACCTCTGTTGTGCTTGTCTCACGTTCCTTTTTACACTTTATTACTCCTGGAAACAAGAAGAGGGAAGATTTATCAACATTTTAAAGTATCAACTATTGTTCTATGTAAAGGAGGAGGATAGAAAAAAGGAAGGATGCAGCAGTGGTCATTAAAAGGCTAACCGTACCGCATGTCCTCACGAGGGTCACGGGCGTCCTAGAGCCTATTTCAGCTGTCTTGTCATTGTTTATCAGATATACGCAGAAGTGATAGTCAGACAAAACTCCCAACAGTATTCATAAATATACTGTAATGTACATTGTATCTGTTGCTGTTTGCAAATGTTGAGAAACAAAAAGCTACTTTCTTTACACTTTTAAATGATCAGCCCCAACATCAGATTTGAATGTGTAAATCTTGAGTTTGACATTTGTTAATAGCATTATTTGAGAACAGATGGGAAGTGAAGTGTCAGGATCCTTAAATGCTTCCCTCGGTCAGTATTTGGCTTTCACTTGTGAAGCGCTTTTCTATCGTCAAAGTAGAGAAAGATACTGTCTCCCCATTCACCTATTGATGATGCAGCATCAGGAGCAACTTGGGGTTCCATATTTTGCTCAAGGCCTTTTTGATATTGTCGCAAGGGCTAAGTATCGAACTAAACATGAGGTACGACTCCACAGCGATTGAAGCATGTTTTCAGATCAAATCGGACAAGATGGTCATCTTTGACTTTCTTGCTTGCTACTCTTGCAGCGAATGTTTTTTTTCTTACAGAATATATAAAGGATCCTTATCTTGTTCAGGTCATGAGGTGCTGGTGTCTAACCCATATGATTTTGGGCAAAAGGCAGACTACACATTGGGCTAGTAGCCAGTCAAACTCAAAAGACAGACAGCCATTCACACTTATAATGCACATTCACGCCATCACTGAGTAAGAACTTTTGGAAAGTTTGCCACTAAACAATCAGTGGCTGTCATGATTTGGGTTGGGTAGTTTTTTTACTTTTCTGTCATGGCTAATGTTTATTTTGGGTTTTGTTTTGATTTGGTCATGTTTCTTTAAGTTTCTGTCATGATCTATTGTGTTCTGTTTTTTCTTGTGTGTCTCCCTTGGTCTTGTTAAGTGTAATCCTGCCCTTCCTCGTGTCACCCAATCAGTGTCCTCAGCCACTCGTGTCTTGCCCCAGGTCTCGTTTTGTGTGTGTGTATATAGTCTCTTGTCTCCCCTCTGTTTGCGTCGATCCATTGTTGTTTTTCCCCTGTCATGGTGCCATTTTTTTTTTTTTTGCTTTGTTGTCATCCCCACCGCCCACCCACCAGTAGAATCATGCCAAGTGTTTCAAGAGACAGCACAAATGTAAACAAGCTCATAAAAATAACATGATATCCCCTTATAATATGAATGTTTTATGTTGAAATACAGGGCGGTCAGGTTTGTAGTCATTGAGTTACAGATCAATTTCAGGACATTGAGAGTCGTGACTATCTCTTTATATGATACCTTCATGTGTAGCACTCCACTGTACCAGCCACTGAAGTTGACAATCACAGGTCCAGGGGTTACCATGAAGGGAGAGAATTTCCAGTCTGGGAGATGTGTTCAGTACAGTCACAGGGAGCTGTTCCAACAAATTATCTGAAAGGTGTAAGTGTCTGAGACAAAAACAATGAATTGTTAAAAAATAAAAATAAAAAATCAATGAACAAGATCTTTAAAGGCCATGCAAATTTAAAGCGGCCAGACTTAAAGCTGGGACGTGTAAAATCAAGCCTGGTTAAGTGTTTTTGGCACAAATTGGCTTGTTATTATGTTCTTGTTGTTTAGTGAAGCTAGGAAAATAACATTTTGTAATTGTAGTATGACACAAAACTATAGGTATAACTTTATACTACTAATGACAAATTACTTAGCATTTTATTTTCATTAATCTTGATATCATAACTTCAAAAACAAAACAAAAAAGCTCAGGCAAAAGTGTGTTTTTGTTGTCTTACTTGAGTCCAGAGGTCCAAAAGTTCCCTAGTAGTGACACTGTAATAAAGGTATGAGGATGGATCTCTTTGAGAAGATTCCCCTCCAGTTGTAGAAGTTTGAGGGAGGTCAAACCCGTGAAAGAGTATGGCTGGATAAAGCTGATGAGGTTGTGATCCAGATGCAGGCGAACCAGACCCACCAGACCCTCAAACAGTCCAGGTTTCACTGTTGTTAGCTTGTTATAACTCAGTTTCAGTATCTAAAAATAAAATAAAAATACAGAATCCATTTAACTTAATAGAGTGCCTCATCGAACAAAGCTTACAAAATTGCATATTTGGTATTATGCTGAACCAAGCCTTACTCAGTATTTATAATAATATTAAACTCACCAGTGAGCCTTTTGAGTGTAATTTTATTTGTAATTCAGCGTAATGATACTGTAGGTATTTAAGTGAAATAGTTGATTTAAAAAAACAAACAATTCCTCATCAGTTATGAATAGTTTCTACTTCAAGTTCAACATAACACAAGTAATAGTCTCACACTCACATACACAGTACCTGTAGTGACCGCAAGCTGTAAAATGCCCCTGGATGGATTGTGCTTATGTCATTACCATGCATCAAGAGCATTTCCAGTTGCCGTAGTGACCTGAATTCTGACGCCTCCACTTCAGCCAAGCTATTATATCTGCAAGCAAGAGAACAAAATAAAACATGCATACATGATGGCAGGATAGGATTGTCTGTAGGTGTTTTTATTTATCATTTTATCATGCCATACATCAAGTGAGGCGCCCTGAAATGGAAGTGGCAACTCATCACAGTACCTACCAAACTGAACTGAATCAATGTTACCATATGAGCAGAATGTTGCTCATTTGGTTTATCAAAATTACACACCTTATTAAACAGTAACTTGTGTCAAATATAAAGTGTCCTCTAATGCTGTTCAAAGACATTCAACAAACAAACTAGTAAGTTGAAACACTACTTGTAAGCAAAATTTGAGTATTTCTACATCTGACAATGAAAACAAACCAGAAGCGCATTTTACAGAAAAGCTCCCATCTTAAATTTTGATGTAGAGGACAAAAGAACAAAAAGTGCATTTCATTTTCTTTTCTTCATTTTCTTGACCTAATTTGGCCCTGGCGTCAGGCCAGGACAAACTCGCTCTTCTTCTCTATAATGCAGACGCACTCTCGTCTTGGGGTTGTCTTCCATCTAGTGGTGAACACTGTTATTACAACTTAAAACTGCTCAGTTGCATTAAACATTTTTATTTTCAAAAATTAATAGAGTACCATGGAGCCACTAGCTGCTAGTTTCCCATCCCTGCTATAGATGTTCACTACTGCAAACATAAAGTAAGTGAAAGCCAATCATAAAGTTGCAGGGGATTTTGGCTTGTTCTGCTATGTGTTAACGACAGTAACATACTGTAAAGCAGCAGGAGCACTGTGAATAGCACTTTGGCACATAATTACAACAGCGATTAAAATACAAAGAGCTATTGAAAAGCCTGCCGTGTATTCTCCAGCTTTCAGCACATTACAATAAGTACATCTTTCCAAGAGTCATTCAGATGCCAAATACAGCACAAATCAGCAGATGCTTGAGTCGGCCTTGACTTTGGAAATGGGGATGCATCTACTATTTTTAAGTCTCTTAACCCCCATGAAGTTGACTTTATCACAGCAAAATGAATTCAAAAGTCTTCAGAAACAGTAGGCTATGTATGCCAGTTTAAAGGAAGATGGAACCAAATTTATTGCAGCACTACATAATCCATTCGATTTGACATCATCATTGCTCTCCTTTTTTTTTTTTTTTTTTTTTAAAAAATCCAACAAATCAATTAAAAAAATGTAATAAATGTTTTTTTTTTTTTAAATACATATACATATATATATACGCATATATATATATATATATATATATATATATATATATATATATATATATATACCCTTTTTTTTGTATGTGGGTGAGAATGTGTATGTGCGTGTGTGTGTGTGTGTGCGTGCGTGCGAGCGTGTGTGTATTCATCAGTTCACCTAAAGCCCATTAAAAAAAAATCCCATACTAATAATATAATATAATAATAAATTGCCAGATGCAGAAACATCAATGTAAGTTATCACGATGTAGTGGCTCTCGCTAACAGACAGAATTAAGTAACCGGAATTAGGTTAAAATATTCTATATACGTAGACCATGTTTCTATAAATTTTGATATTTGGTTTTTATTTGAGGCAGATATTTTTTCCATTAAAATGTGATTTATGAGGAGGTTAGACCATTGGTCGATATTCAGAGTTTGTTTATTTTTCCAGTTAACAAGAATTGTTTCTTTAGCGATAGTAAGGGCTACAAGTGTAGATTGAAATTGTTTATGTGGTAAGTCAGTTGTTGTTAGGTCACCTAGCAAACACAAGTTTGGAGATAAAGGTATCCTACAGTCCAAAATAGCGGAAAGTTTTTCTAAGACTTTAGTCCAGAAATACATAACCGGAGTACATAACCATAAAGCATGAACATAAGTGTCTGTAGTGTTTTGTAAGCATTGGAGACAAATGTCGGAGTCTGAGAGTCCCATTTTCTTCATCATATATTGAGTAATGTATGTTCTGTGAATAATTTTATATTGGATAAGTTGTAAATTTGTGTGTTTTGTCATTTTAAATGCGTTTTCACAAACTTGAATCCAAAAGTCAGGTTCCGGTGCTATAGACAAGTCTGTCTCCCATTTCGAGATGGGTAAAGACATTTTATCAGTATATGAAAGTAACTTATATATTTTTGAAAGTTTTTTTGTTGTTGTCGGAGAAAGCTTGTTAATATCTTTAGCTAAAACAGGCGGTTGGAGCGTACCCCGAAGTGTTGAAATTTTTTTCTTTATCATATTTTTAACTTGTAGATAATGTAAAAAATTTCCGTTTTCTATATTGTATTTTTGGAGCAAGGATGTATATGATATAAACATATTATCTGAGAAGAGATGGTGGAGATGTGTAATTCCTTTCTGCTCCCACACAGCTAAATGAAACGGTTGGTTGTTAAGTTGAAAGTCGGGGTTATGCCATAGGGGAGAAAGTCCACAGGGCTCCACTTGGGCTTTTGTCAATTCTAGTGCCTTCCACCAGGCAGTCACGGTGGCGGAAATCATTGGGTTTTTAAAACAATTATGGCGCTTAATTGATGTTGTAATAAAGAGTAAATCTCGAAGTCTGAGGTTATTACAATCCTTCTGTTCTAGTTCCAACCAACAGTTAGTGTCTCTGTTGGGTTGTGCCCATAGAACGATATATTGTAGCTGGTTAGCTATATAGTAGTACATAAAATTTGGTGCCTCTAGACCACCTTTGGATTTGCTTTTCTGAAAAGTAGATAGACTAATCTTTGCTTTTTTTTTATTCCAGTAAAATTTTGTTACGGCTGAGTCCAACAACTGGAACCATTTAGCCGTAGGTTTAAATGGAATCATTGAGAAAAAATAGTTTATTTTAGGTAAAACTTTCATTTTAATGGTGGCTATTCGTCCTATTAGAGAAATAGGAAGATTATTCCAGCGCTCCAAGTCACTATAAATGTTATCCAGAAGTGGAGAAAAGTTTAAATGAATTAAATCAGTTAATTTAGGTGAGATTTTTATGCCTAAGTATTTTAAATTACCTATAGGAAATGAGTAGTGTGGGTCCTGGCTTGCAGGGTTCCATGAATTTTCTGTAATAGGTAGAAGTGTTGATTTTGTCCAGTTAATAGAATAATCTGATAACTGTGAGAATTTAGTTATTAAATTAAATACTTCCCCTAGCGAAGTAGCTGGCTTTTCTAAATAAAGTAAGATGTCATCGGCATATAGATTAATTTTATGTTCTGTTACCCCAGAGTGAATTCCTTGAATCCTTCTTTCCTGGCGTATGGCTAATGCAAGTGGCTCAATAAATATTGCAAATAATAAAGGGGATAGTGGGCATCCCTGTCTTGTGCCTCTCTGTAAAGTAAAGCTCTGAGATATAATCCCATTAGTAGTAACTGTAGCTTTTGGAGAATCATATAATACTGATACCCAGTGGATAAATGATTTCCCAAAGCCAAATTTATTTAAAACAGCAAAGAGGAAGGACCAGTTAACTTTGTCGAAAGCTTTTTCTGCATCCAATGATATAATAACTGCCTTTTTATCATGCCGCTGTGACATGCTAATAAGGTTAAAGAGTCTCCTAATATTATTAGTAGAGTGACGATCTTTAATAAAGCCTGTTTGGTCGCTATGAATAATTGTCGAGATTACTGTTTCTAGTCTAGATGTGAAAGCCTTAGTGATAATTTTAATATCAGTATTAATTAGTGAAATCGGACGGTAACTTGATGGAAGGGTGGGGTCTTTTTCTGGCTTTAATAAAAGTTTAATTGCTGCTGTATTCATGTGTGGGCGTATGTAACCCTTAGTTTTAATTTCTGTTACTACTCTTAAGAATAGTGGAGCAAGCATTAACCAGAAGTGCTTAAAAAATATAGCCGGATAACCATCCGGGCCAGGTGCTTTGCCATTAGGCATACTATCTAGAGCACTGTACAACTCGTTTATAGTAAGTGGCGCATCTAACATGTCTTTATATTCAGTAGTTAACTCAGGTATGTTTATGCTACTGAGGAATGCCTCAATATGCTCAGGGTTAGGCTTGTTAGTTTCTAAGTATAGGTTACGATAATAGTTATAAAAAAATGTGATTAATTTCTTCTGGTGATTGTGTGCATTTACCAGTTGTCCCTTTACACTACATAATCCAAAACACAAGGGAGTTCGTCAGGTGCAGGAAACAGGTCCATTTCAAGACCTAAATTCTACAGAGCATGCATTTTATCTGCTAAAAAAGCCTAGTGAAGGGAGTAGCCCCCATTACCCCCAAAAATCAATCACAGTATGAAAGGCCGTGGTGAAAGCTGGGGAAGCATCATAAAATATGTGACAGAAGACTACATAAATGTGGTCACAGATATGATGCAGTTATTGCAAGCAAAGAATTTGCAACTACTGTATTAGGTCTTATTCACTTTAATCTATTTAAAATTGTGTTCCAACCTTTCCCTCTCTCTCATGCTATCTTCTAAGTAATTTATCAGATCAAGATGTAAATATGTAGAAATAAGAACTAAATCTCTTGGCATCAAACCCAAATAAAGGACTTGTACAGCAATTATAAAGGGATTGGCTTCACTGTTCAAATACTTTTGGAGAGGAGTGCACATCTTAAGTGATTACTGCTGGCCATCCGCTACTTCTGTGTTGCATTTGCATATAAACACATGCATTATTTCTGTTTAGAAAGACTAAATGCATTGTTATTTTTAATTAAAAGAAGAACCAATCAAAACATGGGAGTATTTGTAGTGTGTTCCAAGCAAACACACGTTATCTGATACATTTAACATGAAACAAAAATGTGTAGCAATGAAAATGTCATGCAAATAAGTACATATTATAGTACATATAATAAACTTGTGATGGTTGGAAATTTCAAATTAGGCAAATCCTAAAAAAAAAGTTGTCCATTCCATATCTAAACTTCAAATTCTTCATTTATACTCAGAGCTGCCCATCTGGGCATCGCAAGACATATTGCTCCCAAAAGGAAGTGCGCGCGAGTCTACAAATCAATTGTTGATTGTTCACACTAAAATAATAGAGTCCATTTTACATCTACTGTATTTGATCCTACTTCACTTAGCGTACACACTGAAATCTCCAACATTTGATCAAAATTTATCTAGTGAAAAACATGGATACGTCGCAACTAAGTCAGACAACCCAGAGAAGAGTGTATAGGCTGATTACTCTTCCAACTCATGTAGATACTACTACTACTACTAAGTGCTGATTGACAGACTGAATATTAATTTAGTTTGGTCATATGTGGTTATTATCATGGTTGCTCTCCATACAATAATCCTCAGCATTATCCATTGAGAGGATAAATATTGAGAGCTGCAGTTATTTATTGGTGTATTTCCAAAACAAAGTGAAACTATAATAAAACTAAACAAAAACGGGCCAAAAATGTAAATAAAACTCACAGAATATGCCTTGTGTGAATGTATACCAAAGTTGTGCGTTTGAACTATGGTTAAGTGGGTGGTCTAGTGTTTTGAAAGTCCATTATGTCAGTTCCCTGAAGGTCTGGTCCCCCTCCAAATGTCTGGTCTGCTGATGTGCGCTCTTGATTCCTGTATGATCGTACTCTGTACCTCGTAAACACACATGCAGCACAAATGGAAAACATACAATTACCATGAAACACTTCCTTATAGAGAGTCATTCACCAATAAATGATCACATTCGACCTGGGGGCACCTTCAGCATTGCTTCTATTTGAAACGTAGCCATATGATATTGCACGGGTCTGTTTAAGTTTGTTGTCATTTCCTTACTGCACTATAGGACTCCCATAGTCAAAATACAGTTCGAGTGTATTGCCGTCTGAGGTCCAAAGCCATGCTGATGAGTTATTCACCAGATTTCAGTGTGTGTGTGTGCTGAGTAGTGTGTTTATAAAACTTCCGCATCTCGTCAATATGTCATTTGAGAATAAAAAAATCCCAAAGGCCTTAAAAACGGCTTTCATAAAGCCTCTTGTGAAGAAGAGCAATCTCGATGCAACAGTTCTCAAAACTGCCATTCTTTGGCAAAGTCCCAGAAAAAGACCAACCTATAGACAGTCTCCTTTCAAATAATATAACTTTCAATACTTTTCAATCAAACCTAGTCCTCACACAGCACTGAAAAAGCTCTGATCAAGGTAATGAAATCCACCTGAACATTCGCCCCTCTATGAGTAATTCTAGGTCATTCTGCTCTCCAAGCACCAGCGCCTCCCAACCTGAGAAAACAAGCTGTTGGCACTTTTTGACGTCATTAGGAGTGGATCCACCCCCGCACCGCCTCTCCGGACTAAACACACGCCCAGTGACAAAAGTGGCCTTTATCAGTAAACATTCTGTCCAAATGAAGTAAAAGCAGTCAATTATCCTTCACATTTGCAATGCCGAAGTGCAATGAAATGACAATTGGCCGTCTTAAAATCCGTTCAAGCTTATACTTGTGTCAACTACAAGTGAAGCTTTTGCTGGACGGATGGTGTAGTGGATAGTGTGCTCGCCCTGTAAGTAGCAAATTGGTGGTTTGGAACCAGCTCTGGTGTTTTGTTTTGTTTTCTCCTTCTTCTTTCCTCTCTCTTCTTCCCTCTCCTCCCCTCCTAGTCCACGATTTCTTGCAGCAAGGAGCCTTTTTGTTTCAAATGTTGATTGAAGAATTGATGGTTTGCGTTGCGTGAGGCGGGGTTTTACTGAACCCGGCGTTTTACTTCCGCATTAGAAAACTAACCAGCAAAACACCTAATATTTCATTAAAAATGACATCGCCATGGTGTCAAAGGTCAAATTGAATCATTATATGACTATAGTTAACTGTAGAAGGGCTTCAAATACCATGATGCAATCCCTTTACCAATCTATAAGACAGCTTCAGTACATCCAGAATGCTGCTGCTTGAGTTCTGACTTTAAAACTACTCTGCTTGTGGGGGGGTCTTGGGGGTTTTATGATACTGCCTTTCAAGATAGTATAAGAATGCTGTGAGTCCGCTGTAACTACACACTTGTGAGAGGACTGCAGCCATTTGTCTGTAAACTTGCTTGTGTCCGGAATATTCTGTAAAATAAATCCTTCAAAGGACCTGTTCACCGATCTCCAGTCTGTATTCAGAAAATCAACATTCTCTCTACCCGAACAACAACGAACACGCGGAAGACAAAGATAGTCTTCTAACAAAGTGCTGGTTCCCAGGGTCAGGACTAAGGTCAGTTTTATGCTGCTAAAACCTGGAACAGTCTTTCAGAAGATGTGAGACAGGCCTCAACTCTGACACTGTTGAAACTCAGGCTGAAAACAGTTTTATCAAGCTGCGCATACAGTATGACAAAGTAAAATGTTCGTTTGCAGTCAAGGGGCTGCAGCTTGATCAGCTGGACGATCAGCTTTGTGCTCTGCTCTGAGTCTGAGAGAAATGACCAAATGTCAGGATTCAACGATCAGAAGAGGGAGAGGTCACCAGATGGAGCGCAATTCCCCATCGTGTACTTGGAGGACCCGCTCAGTTGAATGGCCAGCGCATGTCAGACCAGCTGCCGTCACCTGCTATTTACACTCCTAAGGAGCCTGTGCAACTGGACAGAACTCAATTGTCCCTCCGAGGAATTTCAATCTTCCACTGCACACAGCTGGGCCATACAGTGAGTAACTGCAATGTTGGGGGTGGCCAGTTCTGTGCGGTGAGTCTGAGCTTCATTTGGATTTATCGTGAGATTGAACTTTCCATTTTTCATGATTTTGTTTCAGATTTTAATCTTATAACGTCTCTCCTCATTAGGCGACTTCGCTTTAGAACATTATCAGTGAATGCAGAAATGATTTGACGTTTTTTGTACACACAGTAAATCTCTAGCATTATCATGTCTGAACTCACTTTCTGAGTGACTTAGCTTCCATATTTTTGATGCCGTAAAGTACCTTATCTTACCTATATTGATTTTAGGGCACCCTTTGCTGAAGTTATGTACATAACCCTGCACTTTGGATTGGTCCTTATTGGTCCGTATTTTCTAGAACTGTATCAAGGCATTAAGAAATCTGGTCCAAGTATCACATTCTTTGCCCATGGAATTTAATTTTTCACTAGTCCTCTGTAATCATGACCTTAAGGAGGTTAAAGCTATTTTTTTCCCCCACCCAATAGACCAAATGAGTGTGGCTGCCCGGATCGGCACCTCCGAGAGGGAGTTTGTTTTCTCTTTAAACTCGTGACCATAAAGTTATGATCGATGTTACCCCCCCAACAGAGCAGCCTGCTAACCAACAAAAACATGGCACTTAATGTTTTTTTTTCTTTCCAATTTTCCTGTCCAAATTACTTCTCTAACAATTGTGCAACTTTTTCTGCAGCCCTTCAAATTAATGAAAACAAACAGTTAATGGCTTATAATGAGACTCTACCAAAAAAAAAAAGTGACTGTGTTATTTATCTACTGCGTGAGACCACTGTGCTGAAACCTTCATCCACTCTACAAAGACCCACATGGAAGTGATTAGGAGCTTTTCTCCACTTCAGAGTCAGTTTGGAAGCACATGCTGGTGCTAAACCTTTAGCTCCTGGCTTTCAAACACAAGTTGTCACATTAAATGCACAGTGAGTTTTGGGTTGGCTATTTTCCTGATTACTGTTTAATGAAAAAAATAAATGCCAAGGAGCTTTATTGAGGATAGATAAATATCAATGTTTTATGGTCGTACATGTTGAGGCAAGATACAATACAATACAATATTTTAAAGAGGTCTACATTAAATAAAATAACTGACCCTAAAAGGACTGATCATTTCTATGACATAACCCACTACAGATTCTAAAGTATTTCTTTTAGCGTGTTAAGGTTTGCCCCAACTTGAGTAGCACTGTTTATATTTTTCAGAGTTGCAATTTTGAAATGTGACTTGCAAGTCTTACCCCAGATTGAGTCTCTCTGTGTCCTTAGGAAACGTTTTTGGTACAGCTGTGAGATGTCTGAACGTACAGTGAACGTCTTTAACACTTGGACAGCTGCAACTCCGCGGACAGGAGGGTTCGGCATGCGCAGGTGAGATCTGCAACAGTAGAGACATGAGAGCCCAGGTGGTCCAATAACAAACATAGAGAAAGGGTAAATAATAGAATGAGAGAATTAAAAGGAGATGCAAATATGAAAAGATTAGTGACTGAAAAACTTCTATTTACTCGACTATTCCGCAAAGTATTGCATGTGTGGTAAATAAATATACAGAAAACAGTGACTGACTGTTAATTTAATTAAACATGAAGCTCACGTTGAATCTTGCTGATAACAGTTCATGTAATTAACTCATTCACTGCCATTGACGGCTATAGACGTCAAAAATTCATTTGAATTATTTCTATTAGTTCCACTTTTGTTAACAAGAGTATGAAAACCTAGAAAAAAATATGTACATTTGGAACAAATATAAAATTTGTGATTAATCGTGAGTTAACTATTGAAGAAAAAATGTTTTTAATCAGCTGACGCCCCTAATTAAAAAAAAAGATTATTAAAAAAATGTCTAGGTTTTCATACTCTTGTTAACAAAAGTGAAAAAAAGTTAAACTAAAATAAATAGTTCAAATAAATTTTTGCCATTTATAGGCATCAATGGCAGTGAATAAGTTAAGATATTTACCATTAGCCATAGTAGTGAGAGGAGAAGGGGAAAGCACACTGCAGCCCACCGGAAGAAGATCTTAGTGCACCACCACAACGCCATAACTTGTTCACCGAGGATGCTCACGCCATTAATGCATCTGTAGGAAGTGAGAAATATTCATGTGCAAATCATGTTCAACCTACTGTGTATTCTATTGAATACTCTAAAAAGGCAATATATTTGATGAGCATTTTTTGCAAACATTCTCCCCTTTTGAATTTGGTGCCTGCAAAATGTTAAAAAGAAAAAAAAGCTTAACAGGTTAGGGTTAGGACTAAGAAAGTTGAGAAATGCTAAATATATTATATTATATTATATTGGAATATAGGTGAGCTTCATGGTTGGGTTCAGAAGGAAGTATCCCCAAAAGGCTAGCACAAGCAAGGTTCATCACTATGTGAACAACAACAAATAGTCCAACATTTTAAGAATGAAAGTTTAGGGATTTCATCTTCCACGGTCCATGATATCATCACAAGAGAAATCTTTTTATATCAGCAGCAAGGTTGAAAACCAACATTGAATGCATGTGATCTTCAATCCCTCAGGCGCCACTCTATTAAAAACTGGTATCATTGTGTAAAGCAGGGGTCATCAACATGATGCCTGCGCACCAGGAGCTCCTAAGAATCAGATGAGTAGCCCGCAGGCCTGTTTAAAAAAAAAAGAAGAAGCTCACAAGTAATGGGGAATTGTGATTTTCTAGGAATGTTGTATAAATGATCATTTGAAAATGTAAACAATAGAAGAGAGTTATAGAAATAAAGTGCTGCATATTGGTATTTATCTGTTATGAGAAATCATTAATAACATGATCAATGTCTTCGCACAAATGAATGTCATTAATTATGAACTCATCCACTACCATAAATTCATTTAAAAAAAAGATGATTAAAAATTTGGGGCAAGGGGCGATTACATTTTTTAAAATTGTAATTAATTGCATGACTTCACTAGTTAACTCGCGATTAATCACAAATTTCATATCTGTTCTAAATGTACAATAATTTTTTTAATAGGTTTTCATACTCTTGTTAACAAAAGTAGAAACAATTTTTAACTAATATAAATAGTTAAAATGATTTTTTGACGTTTATAGCCGTCAATGGCAGTTAATTAATTAATAGGGCTGTCACTATTTAATCTTTTTAGAATTGATTATCCTATCGATTAATCTATCATTAATCAGGTAATCGCCTTGCCAGCCCTTTTCAAGGCAGAAAGTTCTGTGTCGCCCAAGTTTGTGGTCAATTTAGCCAAATTTTTCCCCCCAGACCTAATAATAACATCTAAATACAAAGTAATAACGACATAATAAAGGTAATTTGAGAAAACAGGCTCAGGAACACTTCAGCAATCCATTATCAGTTAACACAGTTTGTCACGACATTTACAAATGCAAATTGAATCTCTATTATACAAAGCATATTGTATAAGCAACACCCATAAAGATGTGCCGGCTTTTCTGTGTCATCTGAGATGGAGTGACACAAATTTAAAAGTGGGCTGTGGTCTGACGAGTCCACATTTCAAATTGTTTTTTTTGCAAGTCTTGTCTTTTGCAAGTTTTATTGCTAATAGTATAAGAATGAAATGTTTTGGAAGTAATCCTATAGACAAAGTATGTGGTAAATGTGCACAAACACATCATTAAGGTAAACAAGATGAAGGAAGAAGAGGTCAAAGTTCAGGGTCAACTGTGGAGCACAAATGTTGGGTTTGTAATGCTCTTTAAACCTAGTCCCTAGAAGTCTAGACGACCTGGGTCTAAAACTACTTTCCATTTGGTCAGTAAAGTATGTACAACATATTTGACAAGGTTTTACTTCAGTCTTCACTCTCACCTTGAATATTTCCTGGATGCGAGCAACCCCTTTTGATACTAACATGACTTTAAAGAGCAATTCAATTCAAATTCGACTCCACTATAAAATGGTCTGGAATCAAAGTCTTCCTGGGTCAAAGCTACATTTCTGCGTGGTCTTCGTCACTAATGACTTTAGCAGTTCCTCTGGAGACAGTGGAAGAGGACGGAAGTAACAGAAGACAGTAAAAACAGAGTGCTTAGACATGTTGCCAGATTGCGAAAAGGACAAAATGTGACGAGAAAAGACTCTTTTCAAAAGAGAGTAACTGAGAAGCAAAAGGGGGGAGGGAAAGCTAAAATAAGAGGTGAGAAGAGTCTCGTGTTTCGGAAGCAGTCTACTCAGACACTTAATAAATCAGAATTTCCAAAACATATTTCTCTCATTTAAGAAAGAAAGAAAGAAGAAAGAGCCACCAAAAGTGCATTTGGACATGACTGTTGGTTGACCGTGACTGGTAGAGCATTGCCAATTAATACGTATTCTTTTGAATTCAACATTCTCAAGAAGCCGTGTTCTTGCTCATAATAAATATCAATTGAAATATTAGGATAATAAGAGTGTGTAGAAATGCTTTCTAAATGGACCCCTTGTTGATGATAATTGGCACTGGCACACATTTACTGTACATTCCTGTGCAGTGCACCCACTCCAGCCTGGTACTTCCTGGTAGCTGTAACAGGACCACACAGGCTGCAGCTAACTTTTGAGACTGAGCTGGCAAATGTTCACTTGTGGAACAGTTTGATCCTTCCAGGCAACTGAGGTTGATCTTCAGAATGAGAGTCAGGAATAAGCAAGTCCACATTCCAGAATCCTGGTCCTGGTTTACATACTGTATGTCATGAGTGAATCTGTGGATGGCCTCACATCAGATATTTATCAATAAAAAGTCTTGAGGGTACTTAATGTGGATGTTGCCTGAGGAATTAAGCTGAGGCTGCACGCTGTGGTTTCTAGCATGACAATGCTAGTTTATGTTACATCTTATATTGAAATGATTTCATAGGTACTCATTAACCTCTGTGTGCAAGAAACAGGAATTCATTTTTTTAAACATATAAATTAGTTATTACACTGGCCAACTTTTTATTTTCATTTTCTGTTGCATTATATTTTTAACTGATTCGATACGATTTTTGGTTGCTGATTTCAAATTTGCCATCATTTTTTCCCCCCGTATGCTTTAGTTTTCATGCAGTCAGCACGTTTGATATTCTTATATTAGTGGTTTATGCAGATTGTTTTATGCAGATTTTTTAAAATGTTTATTTTCACCCAATACCAATTTAACTTTTGATCCCTTTCCATAGAATCATTGTCAACATTAGCTTATCATAGTTGACTGATTTTCACATATCGGATAACTTTGGCAACAGCACAGTAAATTCTGTAGCGTAAATTTGACAAAATTCAGAGTGTAACTAAATAGACTCAGTTTTAGAGAAATATTTACACTTGGAAGAGAGAAAAATAAAGAATTGAAAAAAAAAATACATAAATAAAAGTCACTCAAGGGCTGAGGAACGAACTCACGACCTTCAGCTTGCGAGACAACCGATCCACCACCTAAGACCACGCATCTCCTGCTGTGTGTAAGTATATCACTCATGTCACTAGAATCTTCCTAACTCCAAGAGACAATCGTTTTTGGTCTCTTGGAGATAAGCATACATTATGAGGGGCATAGCTCAGGTGGTAGTGTGGCAGTCTCCCAAGCTGAAGGTCGTGATTTTGTTCCTCAATCCTTGAGTGACTTTTACTTATTTATTTTCAATTCTTTATTTTACTCTCTTCAAAGTGTAAATATTAGCCTACTCTAAAACGGAGTCTATTTGGTTCTTATTAAAATAGAGTCAAATTTACTCTACAGAATTGAATGTGTACATTGTCCCTATATTTGGTCTCCTGTATCTGCAGTTGTCAAAAAGTTCTTATTGTTGTAATAATCAAAATTATTTGGGTACATATCGTACTTTTGAGCTCCTCTTTTAACTGCCAGCTATAACCTGCTTTGTTAAAAGTATTGCTTTGCAAAAAATTTGCATTGCATAAAATGAAATTTTGGTTTGAAAAAAAACAAACAACTAGAGGTTTAATACAGAAAAAAAAAAGCTCAAGTCAGATTTGGATTCACCACCCCAAAATTATGTTTTTTTTGTTGATCACTTTTATAGACACACAAAATCGTGATTGCAAATTCAAAGACTTTACCTTTTAGATGATTTGACACACATTAGAGCTAACAATCAGGTTAAATGCATTGTGAGAGTTCAACACATTTTCATGCACTCACCTGTAAATTCCTCCAACAGACAAAACAAATTATTCAAAATAAAGACTCCAAAACAAAGTCCTGCTGCATTGAAAATTTAACAAAAAAAGCAGGCATAAAAAGTATCCGGTTGACGTCTTAGTCCGGTTGATGTCTGCTGACTTGTAAAAGTCTGCGAAAAACAACAGAACACAAGAAGGGATGGAGCTCTGTGAGTGTGTTTGGATTAGTTTGACCCTCTGTTGGTCCTGAAGGCATCTGGATTTGGGATTAGCTTCTTTCCTCCTTCCTGGTCCCGTTTGGTGTGTTCAGACAGGAATGCTGCTCAACTTCTCCATCCCCTCCTACACCTACGCTCCTTTCCTTCACCTCCCCAAAACTCCCCCTTCCTTTCTCCACATCAGTCTGCTGGAAACATTAGGGTATTATTTTCAGTTGTTTTCCCTTTTTCTTTCTTACTCTTCCGTTTTGTTTCGTTTTTTGCCAACTTTTGCAATCTCAGACATTGTTTCTCACGAAAATATTTTCCCTTGCTTAAATTACAATTCACAGGGTTGATACTTGCTAAGCTCCCTGATCAAAATGAAATGAGACGACAGTCAAATACCTGTATTTAATTAGTAGTCATATACATTATCAAATAACAAAGGATGTTTTAATCACCTGTTTGCTTTGATCTAGTCGAGAAAGCAAAAAATCTTAAAATATTGCACACACTGCTGCAAAATCGAATGGCATCCAATATTTACCTGCGGCACTTCATTTCATTCAATGGACTCTTAGGCAGTAGCATTGTTAAAGCATCATATCACGTGATTGATGTTGTCCACACAGCATCTATTGGAGCTCGGTCATTCTTCTTCTGTGATCCCGTCTGTGGTTAGTAGTTTATAGTGATGTGATGTATAACTCCGCTGCATCATACTGAGACGTGTGACTACCGGTAACCCTCTTGTCAGCTCTTGTTTTTAATTACGCTGCGTAGTGTGCAGATTAGCTCTTCTACCAACTGCATAATCAGCGATGGATGCCTGGGTTTGGCTGATTGCATCTCATAAAACCCATAGCAAGGCTGCTGGCGTTGAATAAATGTGGGCGCGAATCATAGTGCTTGATCTTGTTAGTAACATTTGGAAACACTTATGTTGCTGACTTGTACATTTGTTGCCTGAGTCAAGATCAAAACAAATGTATCTAAATAGGCCTTTTGTAGCCAACTATTATTATTTTGAAGTGGGGAAACCAAAGGTGTATTCAGACCTGCACTGTTTAGTCCGCTTTAAATGGACCAGAGTTCGTTTCCCACGCTGACCCGGACCTTTTGTAACCTTGCTTCTGCAAGATAATTTCTCGCGGTATTTTTGAGTTCACAAACTCCGGAGAATACATCTTGTACCGAGCCCGTTGTTTTCCACTAGGGGTGTGAGTTGCCAAATACCTGGCGATTCGATCCATATCACGATTCATAGGTCACGATTCGATTTGATACCGTTGATAAGTTGATTTTTGCGATTTTTGTTTTACTCAAGTTTAGAAAATACTCATCAGTAAACTTGTACATGTACACAGTAAGATTTGTAAGAAAATATATTTATTTATCTGAAACTTCATTATTATAACTGTGAGCCACTGTATTTTATGTTTGAACAGCATTGAAATAAAATATTAAGGCTTAATGTAAATTAATATAACATTTGTCCATGCTTGACGTGTGAACCCTAAGTAAGTAATTTGTAATTTCCATTACAAAAATGATGTTTAAACATCGGCCACATATCGAATAGATTCGAGAATTGCGCGCTGTAATATCGCGATATATTGCCGAATTGATAAATTTTTTTAACACCCCTAATTTCCACCGAGATATCACAGAGCGACATTGTGTTTGGGGCGTGATGTGCAATTGTGACGAAATCAGGAAGCCAGCGTCGTCACCCGGGCAAACAAACAAACCTAACATGGACACGAAAGGGACACTGCAAATAATTCCGTTCTTGCAGAATTACTCATCTTTTTCTTGTTGAATGTTGAACAGCTAGAGGCGCTTCATGCATTTATAGCTAGGAAAGATGTTCGTATTTTTTTTCCTCCCCTTCGACGAGAACCGTGATTGGTCAAAACAAACGTGCACAAGATGCATCGTCCAATCAGCTCGAAGTATTGTACAGAATGTCCCGCCTTTGCCGAGCGACTCACCGTGGAGCAGTCCAAGATTGATATTGTGGAGAACTCCCTTGAGTGAATCACAATTATCAATCTAGCTATTGCCAGGTTAGACATTTTGTGCAGGTCTGAATACACACAAACGATTCCTGGTGTGGATCAAACAAGCGGACCAAAACCCACTTTTTGAGGTGTCTCGGTCCGCTTCCAAATGCACTCGGTGCGATTCGCTTCGCAGTTTGAATACAAATCACTGTCGATATCTTCCAACTGCAGGACAAATATGCCTTTTTGGGCTTAACAAGCCACTGTAGCTAAGCATCGCGGGGGGGAATATTGCCTGGTAGTGAATATTGTGCTAAATTCATTCATAAGAATCCGTATTGTGTTTAGCCACGTTACTGTCAGCAAGTTGTAGTCGGTCGAGGCACGCAGAGCGCAACGGCTGCTTTGGGTTACGCAATCGACGACGCTGTTCCAATACAGTATCAGAAACAGTGTCGCGAAACCTCCATTGAATGAGCTGCGCTTGACGCTCATAAATATCTTGCATTTAATAACGCCACAAATATGCAGAGCAGTAATGCAGCACGTTGGAATTTCATGTTTCCCTCTATTTCCAGGTTTCCTTATGTGTTCAGTCCTCGTCATTTTTGTCCAATGGGAGCACGGATCGATCACGCTGACTCGCAATATAGTCCACTTGCAAAAAGCACAGTGCAATATGAACCGCACCCAAAGACAAAAATAAAGTCCGCTTTTGGTCCGGACCAAACAAGCGGACTAAAGGACTTTTCTGGTGTGAATACGCCCCTAGTTTTCAAAGGATCATCACAGTTGTGTTTATGAAATTATTTCAGTTTTATACTGTAAGGTTTTAAACCTTATTCCATAATTTGGCTCAGCAAAATTTTCATACTCTAAAAAGCTCCAGAATGGTAAATAGACTCCTTTTAATATAGCGCTTTTAAATTATTACACCATATGGTGCATAAAGCGCTTTACAATTTAAGCCTCACATTCACCCATTCACACACACACATACACCAGTGGTTGGCTGAATGATTTTTTTTCTCTTAATTTTGAGTATAATTATTACAATGCTGTTATAGTAGCAAAGGATTTGTTGTTTTTAGTTTCAGATTTATTGAGAAAACAAGTTCAATTTAGGTAAAAAGTTTACAGTTGATATTAAAAGTGCAATGCAGCACAACTGCATAACCGCACTTTAATATAATGCACGCTCTTGTTCACTTACTAATTGGATGAAGCACATTCTTGAGAAATGAGATGCTTCCTTAGATGTATGCCAGATTTCCTGCATGATTTCATTTCGAATTTGTTTAATCCGCACGCCTATTAAACAGAAGACAACTGTACATCACTCAGCGCTATCTGTCCTCACCTGCCTTGTATACACGCACACACACGTATGTCAGTCATCAACTCATCATAATGATGACCATGGACGCTGCCAGTTTCCAAGCCTTGAACAAGACCTGGAATTCGTTTTGCCTAATACAAATAAATGTAAACTTAGAAATTCATGTGGGTGTGGTGTCACAGGTGTGGATAACAAGTGAGTGTGAGAATGTTTCAGATGTGCTGGGAAAAAAAGCTAATCCCTGGAATCAAGAGGAGGATTCCCTGCTTGGTAGTTTGCCAGTTTAGGTTCTGAATGTAGATACCAGAGTGCAGGGGTAGGCCTACATTTATTCTTATGTAATGAGCCTCTGGACACCACGTGCTGGACACAAGGAAGACTTAACAAAAAAGGAAAACAATTCTACCTTCGCCTGACTTGCGCACACTCATGGCCAACAACGAGGCACTCATAGTGTTCACACTAGTGGACTAGCCGAAGAGATGACACATTTTCGGGTTATAGGCATAGCTAGCTAGTTAACTACATGTCCCAGTTGCGCATCGGTTGCTGGACTGGCCATCTGGCATACAGGGCAGATGCCCGGTGGGCTGGTGGCTTTTGGGGCCGATTCAATGATTATTTTCCTCCATTTTACCTAGAGAGACGGGCCAACAATTTAGAAGGAGCAGCCCATTCGTCCATTTACAATATAGAGTCAACCAATAAACATCAGTAGTAGAGCTATGTGGTAGCCAAGGGCGGTCAGGAATCGGGTTGGGCCAAATGCCAGGGCCAATTATTTGTGCCAGTCCAGTCCTGGTTATGCTGGATAACCAAGCTCAAGCGTTAACAACTAGCGCATTTTCGTAGTTTTATGTAATTCTATTGTACAGCAATTGACTTGCGAATTGTCTTCCAGTGTACTGAATAATATACAGGTGAGTCATTTCAGATGATGAGATTCTGCATCCTGTTTTGACAAGTGTGGATTCTGAAGAAGTGTGTGTGCCTAAACATGGCATCCTATCCCGTCATCCATCTCCAAATATTTTTGTTTTGATAATGTACTGTATAGCAATATCATATGTTTATTGTGATCATGACTGCTGGAAGTTCAGTGTACAGTCATGTTATTCCATCTTAAACGGTTTATGTATGGGGACTTCCATCCCGGGGTCACAAGTCTATGTCTCTGGAGTGCTCACTTGAAAGTCTGTGAATTTACCCAGTCTTTTTGGTCCCTTATAAAAGCATCATCATCATTGTTCAACATGTATGTAAGTACTGCACAGGACTGATGCAAAAAATACTGATATGCAGAATGACAATAACAAAATCAGCTATTTAGAATGAGGAGGTAAGAAGAAAAATACTGTATGCTGTTAAGTGTTATAATAATAATAATTTTCCATTTATTTTTGGGTGTCAGAAATGTCCCGGAGAAAGACAAAAAAACATCTTATGTGTAATGTAATTATGAGTGTGAAAGCTTGTTTACGGTAAAACCGCCTCCACCGCTGGATTTGCAGTCCGGCATTTGTTGGATTTTTTTTTAAGGGTTATCAATTTTGTATTTTTTGGGTAGCTTTCACTGCAACCTAGATATCGGGGTTGGACTAAATGTGGGTGGAGTTAACACACGGGAGGCGATATCACTCGCTACCTTCCTCCTACGTGGCAACAGGCGACAATCGTGCATGTGAGATTTTGCGCTGGTTCACGTAAACGTGCACGTGGAGATCATATTTGTCATGTACTACTGTCAGTTCATATTGACTATTTAACCAAATGTGACAAAAAGTGTGTGTGTGTTTTATATATATATTCAGAACCACTTTTAATAGTCCTCCATTTTGTTTTTCACATTTGCGCTACTGTTTTTCATCACTTTCTCTTTTCCTTGCTCAGTTCACACTCTTGACCAGTCTCCTGTCCAGCTTTACAAGGTATTCCTCTTAGGGTAGTTGGATAGTGCAGCTCATTAATATCGTCTCTGCTGTGATTTGTTTGGCTGTCTGGCTTGCTGAGTTATTACTTTCCAAGCCATTTCCAAAAGTTATGTTTTGGGATTTATCAGCTCTTTTGGCGTATTGACTTGCTGACTGCTACTCTGACAGACCTGAGGGGAACTGACCGCCAAGCATACTGTACAGGAGAAAACAAATCTGAAATGTTAAAGGGAATTTGTTGTGACTCAACTCTAGACTAGCTGAAAGGAAGTCTAAGTTGTGGTGCAGGTGGTGATTTTTGTGAATTTGATCAAGGTGTGGGCAGACAGATTCTGTGCTTTGGGCGCGTGTGGTGGATGTCATCGTATTTCATTCATAAATATAACGACAGCATGCTTCAACCCTCTGAATCATTGTAGAAGTCAATTCATTGATGCATTCATTTTATAACGTACCATCTGTCTGTATCCAAATTAATGTTGATTTATTGGATAGTCTATTTACTCGTGTTATTCCGAACAAATAACATCCCGATACCATTATTTTAGACACTAATATAGGACTTAAGATGCAGCATCTTGTGTCTTGCTGGTGCATGACATTCACTGATGTGTGTGATGTGTTCACTGCTTGCCAAGCCCAGATATCCGATTGGCTCTTGAATGCTCTGAACCAATGGCAGGGCAGCTTTCTCATGTTGGAAAAAAGAAAAACCTAGGTATCGGTACAGTATCGACATCGGCCGATACTGCAAAACCGGGTACCGGAATCGGTATCGGGGCTAAAAAAAAAAACGTATTGGAACGACACTACTATTTACATGTACAATTATTAATTATTGCATGTATGTAAACTAATGAGCACAAGTGTACATGTACAAAAACTAAACAACACAAAAATACTATGAATCGTCATCAAAAGTCACATGCACATCTCTACTCATGTCCACGTCAACCTCTTCTGTCATTGCTACAGGGCTCCCTCTGCTTTTGTGAACTGTATTATAACAACATGATACAAAATCGATAGATGTGCATTTGCAGACAAGATGATTTAGACAAAGTGAGTAAGGCATTCATCAACAGATCGCTACATCTCAACTCTTTTATTTAGCGCATGTATTTTTTCCTGATTTAAAAAAAAACAAAAACAAAAAACCTTAGTAGTAAACGTGTGTCACGTGTCACCCACCGATACAGTCCAATAACTCCAGGGAGCATTGATCTTCCACTACACGTATTTTTTTGGACAGCCTGGGCAGAGTTCTACACACTCAATTGCTCACCAGGCATTCAATCCCACCCATGCAAAACCAGGTTGTCAAATTGGGATTAAAGCAACAAACACATCTGATGCATACAGAAGGCGAATGTAGTTTCCTGTGGTGATGTTTGTTCTTCAAGGTAGCACATATTGATCTTTCCTATGTGGCACCCATGATGACATGTGCTGCGATTTAACACGTGTCAAACTGCCGGTGATTTCATGGATGCGGAGGATTGCATGGCATATTCAGGCTATTGCTAGTGGAACATTCTGGACTGGACTGTTTGGACTGCAGGCTGATGGACCCATGAGGGATTTGTGGAATATTTCCATCTGGGAAAATAGTAATGATGATTGTATGGGTAAAGTGTCTTGTCAGTGGGGTGGTACCGCTTTTGTACTCAACATGTTTCTACTTGGGAACATATATTGTATGTTTCCTGTGACATGTACTAACAGTTAGGAGTATAATAGACTGCTTTGTCAACCATTTTGGACATAGACCACTATTAATTTGAGCAGTGCTATAACCATAAATAACAAGAATGTCACTTTCACGCTACCTTTCTGCCAAATTGAGACACCAGAGGTGTAACAGTAGGGTGACCGAGTGTCCTCTTTTGCACGGTCATGTTCACTTTTTTACATCCCGTGTCTAAGGAGGTTAGAAATTCACGAAAATTTCACGTTTTAATTTTCACCAATTAGCATGCGTTGCATTTGAGTGACAACAAATGGCAGGCGGAGTGCAACTGTGTTGTTATTGCGAGTAGTCACGGTGCGGGTTCGATCCCCTGAGTTATAATGCAACTTTGAACATCATTTAACAGTAAAGCTGGTGTTATTTACCATTCATCTACTTTTTATACAGAATTGTGGCTTCCTAGTTTTGTGTAAATCAGCACGATGCTGCTGGCTTTGTCAGTTAACTTTGTTATTGTTGCTCTGCTTTGAAAATGGCCTTTAAACATAAAACTTCCGCGAGGAGCTACTACCATAGCAGTAGACTCAAAGACTCAGGATTTAATATTCTGGACAATAAGAAGAGCACAAACATTTGGAACTAGAGACAATTTATATGGAACTTATTCCGTCTTTTGCTGAATCGTTTTGAGTTGTACATTGTGCCACTTTTACTTTTGTCAACCACATAATGCTGCAATAGTGTAATTGTATTATTGATTTGCTTTGAACAACGAAACTGGGAGTTGGTGTAAACTTAAAGGTGCACTTAACAAAACTCAAATTGGAAATTTCCCTTTCATTGAACTTCCTTCAAGCAAAAGTGATTGTGAATTGAAAACTGAAACAGCTGAGAACTAAATTCTTCAAAACTAAATAATAGGTTTAAAAGGAAATGGATTTATAAACAAAAAGTCACTTGATAAAAGAAGTAAATATTTTTTTTCTCTAGCTTGTATGTAAAAAAAATTTGGTCTGTCTTTGTATTGTTGTTAAATTTAACTAAAATAAGCCGGTAGTTCATACTCATTTCTTGGTCTGTGGTCATTTATTTGGTTTATATCATTTCCACTACTACAATAGCCGAACCTATCACTGTTCCATAGTAACTGTAATCACTCTAGAAGTGTTACCATTATATCAAGACATTTTAAAACAGTGGTGTCAAAGTCCGCTCCTCGCAGGCCTGATTCCTGCATGTTTTAGACTATAGAGGTTTCCCACGTTCAACACAGCTGATTCATATTTAAGCTAATCAAAAAGCTCTGCAGGAGCTTGATATTGATCCTGATCATTGATTCAGGTGTGTTGGAGCAGAGAAACCTCGAAAACATGCATGACTTAGGCCCTCGAGGACCGGAGTCTGACACGTGTTTTAAAAGATCCGATGAAGCAAAATGGGAGCAACGCCCACAACATGATCAGATTACTGACTTAAAAGGCATCTGATGATAGATTTGAATAGCATGTCAATGTCAACATGCTCTAATTGATGAGCTTAGACACACCAGCTCAGTAACTAGTGGTAGAGTGTCTGCGCTGAGATTAGGAGGTTATGGGTTCCATCCCCAGCTTGGTCATACCAAAGATTATAAAAATGGGGCCCATTTCCCTCCTTGCTTGACACTCAGCATTAAGGGTTGGAATTAGGTGTGTGTGGGGGGGGGGTTAGCTCACCAGATGATTCCTGAGTGCTGCTCACCGCTCCCTTAGGGGATGGGTCAAATGCGGAGAATGAATTTCGCCCCACTTAGGTGGACGGGACAATCAGTGGTACTACTTTACTGTATCCTCTGTAACATCAGGATAGGTAACCCATCCAATTCAAAGTAGCACTCCTATATAGCCACAGGCAGGAGGGAGAGCATACACGCATACAGAAATTCCGACATGAACAAGTCAAAACACATTCTGTAAAATTGAAAGTTAACATGGTGCTAGCCAGCCTATCACTTATATTGTGTTGAAAGGTTACAGCTTCAACTAGGAAGTAGACTTTAATCTTCCGTAGCCTTGAGTTGATGTTTGTGTAATGTGAGGTCAACATTAGATGAATCAACACTGGCTTTGTGCCATTGACTTGGGAAGGCTGCTTCTAAAACTGCATCATCAATGTTTCATACAGAATACTGTAGATATGAAGTCGTTTGTGGCGTTTCCATCTAATCGCAGTAAGAGTGAAAATAGAGTACAATGTAAAAAGTGTAATTGAAACAGAAATAAAGGCTTTGTGGAACTGTTATCTTGGCATCCATGTTAGATACATGTGCTAAGTCCTTAGAAAAAGGACACACTGTCTTCTAACTTCTTACATTTCATTTACTGCCTTTTACAATTTGAATGATCTGCTACTGTACTCAAAAGGTTTTGGATGCCCCCCACATTAAAAAATAAAACACTGCAGAGACATGCTGTCATATGCAAGTGATTTATACACTAATCCTTTTATAATCCCAACAAGAAAAGAGTCACACTGAAATCCATGACTGGCACTTTGCTTTTTGTCACAGGAAAAAATATTTTTATGACTGTCAAGTGCAAACATATGAGTCACAATACATGTTATTATCCCACTTGGCAGTTATATTGGATCCTGATATTATGGGTGTTTCATTGCTTTCACTTAATTATCATGACACCCAGACAGTGCAGTTCATGCGATTGAAAGAGAAGTGGTGTCCAAACTTTAAAATCAAACTCAATCCAAAAAGGTGAATATATGAATGTAAATATGCAAATGTGTCTGTGTTGAATATGTGCCTGATAGTTCATCAGTCCCGTGTAAGGCAGCCCTCGTCTAAGATGAACGTTGATTTGTTATTGTAGATCTACACCATCGCTGGGATTGTATTGCATACAATATATGTATTTCACTTGCACACTTTTCTTTTTATTACTCTAGTTACATTTATAATGTAATTTTTGTGTTCAAAGATGCTAATACGCATCTCAAACGTTGATCATTTTTAAAATCTGAGTTCCCACGTGTCCTCGGAAAAAAAAAAGATTGACCAATTTTCCAGTCATTGAAAACACCTGGAAAATGAGCGGGAAGTCAAATGTCCTGGAAAGCTTGCATTGTCCTGGAAAATATGTTTTCCTCCCTCTGCTTCTCTCTGCCTTGTGGATGAACACAAATGGGTTAAACAGACATGTAGGCCTATGTTTGTTTTCAGCTTCCTTCAATGAGCAAGATAGAGCCGGAGTGCTTTGCTGGTTTATTACTGCGCCACTTGAACGCCAGCAACCAATCCAATTTCATATTCCTCTTAGGACAGTTCTGCCGCCCAGTGTTTCCATATTACTTTGTTGCTTGATTTAGCGATTTTTCAGACCCAAATAAGGGTTGATTTTCTCCAAAGAAGTGCCAAAACTGGCGACTTTCAGTTCATGAGTGTTGCTGTAGCGCTGTATATCAAATGTGAGGTTTTTCTCCCTCTCTCGGTGTCCTCTGTTGAGTGATAAAAATGTTGTGGGCGGGCCTTCACTTTTGGCTGTGCGCTCTGATAGGAATTGACCGGTTAAATAATAACAAATGAAGAAATGTTCAGCTCGTGTTCAGTCTGGCCGCACTACATTGCCTATGATTCTTAGACTTAAAAGCAGGAAGTAGTTCTATTTCCGTTATGACACAAACGTGAACGTCGACGTAAATAGGACGGCATTTCATTTTTAATTGGTTTGTTACATGAATTGCCATGACAACTGTGCGATTTCACATGCATTACAGTGGTTCCTTGAGTTAAGCGTTTGATTCATTCCATGTCTACACTGGTTGCTCAAAACTTATCTCAAATCATTTTCCTCATTAAAATAAAATCCATTCCAGACTCTCCTCCCCCAAAAACTGCAATGCATTTGTAATCAATGAATGATGTATTACTTGCTATAATATGCTTTTTACTTAAAAAAAAAATATATATATATATATTCAGCCGTAAAATAATTATTAGAATTAAACCTTTTTTTGTCACACTTTATCATTCACGTCAATGCAAGTGTGCACGTCATTCTGGTGTTCACGCCTTGGCCACCTGGGGGCAGTATAAGACAGACAGAAATATAAATTGAAAAAAGCGACGTCACAACTCCTCAGCAGTAATATCAGTCATTCTTTAGAGAGAACAAAGAATATACGCCTGTGTGTTATATTCTCTGTATACTGTATGTGTTGCAGCACCATTTGTGTTAAAAAAAAACCAGATGCTTAAAGGTTTATAGTTCACTTATATTTTAGGAATAGTGTTAAAAGACTAAAAAACTAAATTAAAAACTAAAAAAAAACAGGCAAAGGTTAATTTAAATTTTTTGAAGAAAATTTAAAATTCTTACAAACTGCTACTTGTTGTGAACTGAGTCACTGCCACCACACAGCACTCATATCTCAAGTTGGCACTCACAAGTAAAAACAAAAATATGGCCGAATGACTCATACCTCTGAAAACTTGTAAGTTGGGTCACTCTTATCTCAAGGTGCTCATGAAAAAAATGCCCTATTTTTCAACATTTGCAACAGTAAATAATAAAATAATTAAATAGCCATTAAATGACAAATATATTTGTTATCAAATATTTTGACGGTTTAGCCTTCAAGTCTTTTTACAAGCGCATGACACCCAAAACACATAGAAATGATTTTATTGTTGCTGCATTATGTCCAATCAGAAGGCTCGTCAATTTAGGTGACTGAACATACACAAAACAACACTTCGGATATGCGACAGCAAGGGGGGAAAAAATAGTGCTTCAATCTGAATGTAATTACCAATACAAAAACTTTGGATGATGTTTTTATTGAAGAATTCTAATACATGCTAGCAAGTACGAAGCAGAAAGAAAAACTAAACATTCCCTCCAAATATGCAAACATTGCTCTGGTCTGATCAGCACACAACTCCATGCTGACCATCTAGGTCACACACTTGGACTTGTTGATGGTGTTTTCAGCAAACTTGGAGCCCAAAGACACTTTGCAGGTGTAAGCGACGTCCGTGTTCCAGTCGGACGTATCCACGGTCAAATAGCTGCTGATTTTGTAAGTGCGGTCCGCTTGTCGCACCGCCAGGCCGGTCACGACGTCGCCGCTCACTGGAAGGCCGCGAGCCAGCCACGTGACGTCTGCATATGGCGACGACTGACTAGCCACGCAGACCAGGATGGCGTTTTTGGACTGGAGCTCGTCGCTGGCCGGGGGAAAGACTGTCACCACGGGGGCAGGGAGCTCAGAGCCTGGAGGGTTGAGATCCATTTTCTTGTGTTAGCTTTGCAACTCAAGGCCTAAAGTTCGAATGTGCAGAGAAGCCCTCCACACATATAAAATACTGTACATCATGCACTGAACATTCATCAAAATATATTGTACATTTTAAATTAAGAATAACACAACATGTATTATTTACTACAACAAACATGCCATCCAACAAAAATGACTCAGCCACATATTGTTCCATATTGAACGGTATCAAAAAAAGTTATTAACTTATGCTTAATTTTGGTTGACATTGGAATATTTTGCAGGAGTGTCAAAGTGCAAGACTCATACTGAGAAGTGTTTCTCATAATTTTACCCATAAAACTATACATTTAAAAACGTAAAAAAATATATGTTTCATATATAATAAATATGTTCATGTGAAAGTAACTAAATGTATGTATATATATATATATATATATGTATATGTATGTATATATATATATATATATATATATATATATATATATATATATAATGCACATAGCAAATGTAACCAGACTAACATGATTGTATTCATATAAAAAAAAAGTTTAAAATATAAAATGAAAGAGATCAATAAATATGTTATTAAAGTAAGTAGTTAAAATGTTATTATGAATAGTGGAGGTAACCTCACTATTATTTTCTAGTCATTGTAGAAATATATTGTAAAATAAGATTATTGTTTATAGAAAACATTGTCATAGTAAAAAAAGTAAACTTAACATAGTCTCACGTGGAAAGACATCACTGACGAATACTTGAATAAATAGTGACCGGCCAAACCTAAACTAAAAGCTATAATTAAATAAAAAAGAAATAAAGAAAAAAACAATAGCTACTTGGTCAAATACATTTAACAGAATAAAATATATTCAAAGAAAACACACAAAAATGAAAATTGACATTTAAAAAAATAATGATAATAATCCAGACATTATTGTATATTGTCTATCAAGAGAAAATATATTGACTTTTAAATAAATTTAAGTTAAGATTAAAAAAAAAAACTATGCTTGAAAGAAAGACATGGTGGCCATCACTAGCCAAAACTGAAATAAATAGTAAATGTGCAAACCTAAAATAAAAGATGAAATTAAAAACTGAACAATACTTGGTAAAATATATTCAACTTGAAATTTGTACTTTAGTAGGTTTTGAAACTGGATGATCAAAGGACTTACTTGTCACAAACAGCTTGGTTCCTCCTCCGAATACCACAGTGATTCCGTTTGAGTTCACAGCCGTACAAAAACTGATGAATCGGATGACTCTTCCACAACCTTCACTTCGGGCCTCTTCATGACATTTGTTTTTAATCCCAAATACTTCGGGTGTGGCAATATTCACTCCTGTTTCTCTTACCTCTACTTTGGTGTTGGTGGAAGTCAACATATCAGCCAAGTTGTCACCCTGATGGAAACGTCCATTTCATGGAGCGTCTTGAATACGAATGTTGGCCATGTAGAAACAATAACGCTGCTAACGTTGAGGTCACATGGTCCATGTGATTAGAATTTCCATGGCCAATATATTTTCTCCACCTGGATCAGATATGGAATAAGTCCATGCAGCTTTTATTGACTAAACTATTTGAAAGGTCTATTTTCATTCCAATGGAAGCATCCATCCATCCATCTTGGACCATATCCCAGCTGACTTTTGGTAATTGAAGTGGAGAACACTGTGGACTGCAGACCTTGTAGCCAGCTGAAGACCAACAGGCCCATAACCAGCATTCCTTCCAGTGTAAACGTCCAACATGTGGCGCAGACTCGACACAAAGCAGAAGTAAGAATGGGCACTTTCTGTCACCCACTAAATCACTGTGATACAGCTTCGCTAGCAGAGCTGTCCCATGTGCTACAGTAATACTCAGCAGAATCTCCTGCTTCTGCCCGTTTAATGATTAACTGGTAATTGGTAGTTGAGGATGTTTTAGCATCAAAACGACTTGAGGAGAATCCTGTTCCAAAGCTAGGCCCGGAGTTCGAACGGTGATGATACAGAATAAACTGAGGAGCGTCTCCGGGAATATGTTTATAAAAAGAAACCACATAGCCATCATCCCTCTGAATGTCGCAGTTGAAAACAACTTGTTGTCCTGCAGCAACTGTCATCACCGCCGGAGTCTGGGTCAACACCTTGGCTGCGTCACCATCTGTCAAAAGAAGAAAAGAATCAACAACAACCTGACTTGAAAATGTTGACACGGAGGAGAAATGCCCGAGATGGTCTCACAAGTCAGAGCGCTGATGAGAAGGAAAATGGTCCCCAACATGGTGTCTGTTAGCGGTGGTGAAACGTCAGGCGAGCGAGTCAATGAAGCAGTTAGAAGGAGTCTGCAGCTTTTAAAAGCGCCAAAGAGGAAGTAGTTGGGAGCTTTACACGTCAGTCATCATTCAACCAGTGGCAGGCTGTGCATTTGGTATGTGGGGATTTACTTAACCTTATCCACCTCTTACCACCATTATTACATCACAATGATAGAAACCACAAATAATATACAAAAACACAATATAACAGCATGCAAATGTGCCAGCAGTTTACAAGGAGTATTTAAAATGGCAAAAACATTCAACTCACTCAAGACATTGATTCTGATTTGTTCAAGAAAAGAGTCCCACTGTCAATTTCGGTCACATTTCCTGTAAAGGGAAATCAAATCAAATTTAGTTGTAAAGCACATTTAATCTAATTTGATCGATGTCGGACGATAAAGAATTGTGAAGGTACGGCATTTAAACTGTTTGTTATCATTTTTTTCGTCTTTATTTTTTGTCCGCGACCAAAACAGCGGCCAGTGATGCACTTTGGCATTTAAGTCGGCCCACCCCCACTATGAGCAACTTGAGCTGCCTAGTCATGTTTTTGGGTCACGTTGGGTCAACAATCACATTTTGCCCCACTATTTAGCTTGTTATGCTTATTTTAGAATAATAGACTAATTTTAAAGCCTCCTAACATGATTGTAGATTGAGTGCCATTGTTGTCTTAGTACATGTAGGCAGTACTTCTAACTACACTAGTGGTATTTGATTGACAGTAAACAGTTGAGTGAGGTGTGGATTCAGCATATTTTATGGACACGCCCACACATTTTGAGGGTAGAGACAATGGTTTGATTTTGCACCATTTCAAGTCCTCATTTTATTTTTTATTTTTTATTTTTTTTAATCATTCAAATTTGGCAGAATTTTTAACAACACACGTCTCTGTGCTGTGTCAAATTCACAAGACTTTTTTTCCCCCTTTACAGTTACCAGAAATGGTGAGGCCATGAGAAATATGCAAACAACAATCATATTGATTATTTCTAATTGATTATTAAGACTATTGATTGCAAATTGCACATCTAAAAGCGATTTTTCGGACTATCCAGCAAAGGGCAGTTGAGGTAGGTGAGGAACACGTTGCTCATCAACTCACAATTTTTTAACCAAAGTTATTCAAACCTGCAACAATAATATGACATGAGATCAGCGTGATTTGACAGAAGTGAAACTTGATTTGCATGGAGCCAAAGACGAGGGGAAAAGGGCCTGCAGGTGCATCCTGGGACGGCAGAGAGTGGATGCTTCGTTAGCCGAGCGCGGAGAGTCGGTTTCTGTTGCGTCTCTCATCTTATTGCAAAACTTTCATCTGATTGAAATCCACTCAACCCATTTTCTTTTTTAACATCTCATCGTAAATACAGAATTGATCATAACTATCACATAATGCACTCAATGCAAAGTCACATTTACTTCCAGTTTAGTATAATTCTTAAAACTTAATTCTTAAATATTCTTTAAAAAAAGTCATTTTGCAGTGTTTGTTTTTATTATAATGAATCATTCAATAGTTTACAATAGAAGTTAGATACAGTATATTACAGTATAGAAGAGTTAAAATCATAACCGCAAGATACAGTCATATTAATATTAGCAGTGAAAAGAGCACCCGAGGCTGTTTGGTGCTCATTTTGGATACACTACAATAATAAAAACAATGGAATTTTCTGTCTTACAAAAATACATGAAATTGATATTTAACACAATTGAAGTTAGCATGTTGACTTGGCCCACGACAACGGTTTCTGTTTTCAAGTTTTCACAAATGATGCAACTCTACTTCAGTCCCATCGACCGCTTCGCTCTCCTAACTATGCAAAATAAATACAAATGCGCAATGACACACTTGAAACTGGTGCACCTGCGCACCACTTATGTGCACCTCTGATTAGGCATATTGTACAATTGCAGCTGCAAGAATGTAAATGTAAATTAACAGCTCTTTCTTGTTTCAGAGTAGTCAGGAGACCAGGTGGAAAGGGAGCAAAGCTAGAAGTTTAGGAGCAGGGTTCAATTTCCTCTACCATGGTGTAGATAGGAAGAAAAATGATGAGTAGGAGTTATCGTGAAGGAGGAGTTTGTTCGGAACGTCCTGGGGGTAATTAGAGTGTCAGATAGAGTGATGAGCCTGAAGCTAGGAATCGAAGGTGTGATGATCAACGTTCTTAGTGGGTATGCGCCACAGGTAGGACGTGAGCTGGAGGAGAAGGAAAACTTTTGGTTGGACTTTGATGAAGTGATGCAGAGCATCCCTCGAAGTGAGAGAGTTGTCATTGGTGCAGACTTCAATTGACACGTTGGCGCAGGAATCAGAGGAGATAAGGAGGTGATAGGCACGTTTGGTATCCAGGAGAGGAACGCAGAAGGACAGATGGTGGTTGACTTTGCAAAAAGAATGGAAATGGCTGTTGTGAATACTTTCTTCCAGAAGAGGCAGGAACATAGGGTGACCTACAAGAGTGGAGGTAGGAGTACACAGGTAGACTACATCTTGTGTAGACGGTGTAATTTGAAGGTAGCATAGGAAGGTAGTGTGTAGGATGACTATGGTGGTGAGGAAGACAAAGACGGCAAAGGCAGAGCAGAGGACGAAATGGTGGAAGAGTTGAGACAGTCTCTGGATGGTCAGGAAGTTCTTCCAGATGACTGGACAACTACAGCAAATGTGACCAGGGAGCCAGGTAGGACAGTCCTTGGTGTGTCATCCGGAAGGAAAGGAGATAATGAGACTTGGTGGTGGAATGAGGAGGTGCAGAAGTGGATCCAGAGAAAGAGGTTAGCTAAGAAGAAGTGGGACACTGAGGACTGAAGAGAGTAGACAGGAGTACAGAGAAATGCAGCGTAGGGTGAAAGTGGAAGTGGCAAAGGCCAAACAAGGGGCTTACGATGACTTGTATGCTAGGTTGGATAGCAAGGAGGGAGAGACTGATCTATACAGGTCGGCCAGACAAAGAGACAGAGAGGGGAAGGATGTAACACAGGTCAGGGTAATAAAGGAAGTGTGTTGACAGATGCCAGTAGTGTGATGGGAAGATGGAAAGAGTACTTTGAAGAGTTGATGAATGAGGAAATTGAGAGAACGGAGAGTAGAAGAAGTGACTGTTGTGTGCCAGGAAGTAGCAAAGATTAGTAAGGATGAAGTGAGAAGGCCATTGAAGAGGATGAAGCGTGGAAAGGCACTCGGTCCTGATGATGTACCTGTGGAGGTACAGACGTGTCTAGGGGAGGTAGCAGTAGAATTTCTGACTGGGTTGCTCAACAGGATCTTAAATAGTGAGAAGATGCTTGAGGAATGGAGGGGAAGTGTGCTGGTGCCCATTTTTAAGAACAAGGGAGACGTGCAGAGTTGTGGCAACTACAGAGGAATAAGGCTAATTAGCCACACAATGAAGCTATGGGAAAGAGTAATTGAAGCTAAACTGAGGGCAGAGGTGAACATTTGTGAGCAGCAGTATGGTTTCACGCCAAAAAAAGAGTACCACAGATGCAGTATTTGCTTTGAGGATGTTGATAGAGAAGTACAAAGAAGGTCAGAAGGAGCTGCATTGTCTTTGTAGATCTGAAGAAAGCTTACGACAGGGTGCCCAAAGAGGAACTGTGGTTTTGTATGAGTAGCAGAGAAGTATGTTCAAGTGGTGCAGGACATGTATGAGGACTATACGACAGTGGTGAAGTGTGCTTTAGGTGTGACGGAGGAGTTCAAAGTGGAGGTGGGACTAGATCAGGGATCAGCTCTGAGCCCCTTCTTGTTTGCTATGGTAATGGACAGAATGACAGATGAGGTTAGACATGGACTATGATGTTTGCTGATGACATTGTGATCTGTAGTGAGAGCAGGGAACAGGCGGAGGAGAAGCTAGAGGCGTGGAGGTTTGCCCTGGAAAGGAGGGGAATGAAGGTTAGCTGTAGCAAGACGGAGTATCTGTGTGTGAATGGGAGCGACCCAAATGGAAGAGTGAGGTTACAGAGAGGAGGAGTTGAAGTATTTCGGGTCAACAGTCCAGAGCAATTGAGAGTGTGGAAAAGAAGTATAGAAAAGTGTGCAGGCAGGCTGGAACAGGTGGAGAAAAGTGTCAGATGTGATGTGTGTGAATGTTTCAGCTAAAATAAAAGGAATGGTTTATAAAACTGTGGTGAGACCAGCGATCTTGTTTGGTCTGGAGACAGTGCCACTGAGGAAAAGACAGGAGCCAGAGCTGGAGGTGGCAGAGATGACGATGCTGAGGTTCTCTTTGGGAGTGACCAGGATGGATAGAATCAGGAATGAGTACATCAGAGGGAAACCACACTTTGGAGATAAAGTCAGAGATGCCAGACTGAGATGGTTTGGACATGTCCAGAGGAGAGATAGTGAGTATATTGGCAGAAGGTTGCTGAGTTTCCAAATGCCAGGCAGAAGGACTAGAGGATGATCAAAGAGGAGGCTTATGGATGTAGTCAAAGAGGACATGGAAGGTAGTTGGTGTGAGAGCAGAGGATGCAGAGGACAGGGTTAGATGGAGGTAACTGATTTGCTGTGGCGACCCCTGAAGGGAAAAGCCGAAAGGAAAAGAAGTTTCTTCTTTCAGAGTATCCTTTAAAACTTATATTAGAGTATTACCCTTAAAAGTAAATTTAAAAAAATGCATCAGAAATATGAGGACACTGGAGTTTTGCAACCTGTAAAAATGCCAATTACTGCACTATTTTCTAATCCAATTTTCCATTTTTATACTGAGTTGTACATACTGTACATACTGTACATTATTTTTTAAATAGAGCAGCTAACTGTTATCAGCTGACCACATACCAAAGTACAAATACTTGGCACTGGTAGATTTTTCCATTACTTTACTTAATCTTTTTTCTTTCTCTTTCCTACTCCTTACATTTGAAAATGGATATATTTAATTTACTACCTACGTTGTTAAAAATAAAATAGGTTTGTAAGTTTTTTCAACTTCCACAGATGATGATGCAGTTTACAGACAACCACATTTGAGAACTTACTTCATTGATTGAAATCTTGGGGACTTGGGCAGAACCAGCGACAGCCGCATAAGGAACAAACGTGTAACGGAGAGTACAATCGACGACAGTAACAGATTTGGAGAAGCAAGATCATTTATAAATACCTGTGCATTTTAGAAAGTCAAATAAAATGCCAGAGGGTCTTTATGGGGATATATTTCTGGCGGGGCTGTAGCACCTCTTAGTGTTAGTGTAGCTGTAACGCCATCCCTTGACAAGCCAGAGGTCACGCAAGTCACTCTTTACAACTTCAACTGCTGACCTGAAGTACATTGATTTCAGAGTCTGTACTTTTTACTTTCACCTAAGTACATGCTTTGAATAAGTATTTTGAATTTTAAAAGTCTGTTACAAAACAAATATCTATGCTTCTTCATTAGTACAGAGCTAGCTTCGATATGAAACTGTTTGTATTATTATTATTATTATTATTATTATTATTATTATTATTATTATTATTATTATTATTTGAGCAATGGAGTTATTGAATGACCGAGGTGTTGTGTTGTTTGTGTGTCTCAGTCCTGTCTTTCCAGGTCTTTTTGAGTTCTGCTCCAGATAGACGGGAGCGTCGTTGCAGGGCGCCACTCAACTCAATCACAAGGTAACACACACAATTTCAAAAATATATATAATTTAGAAATGGACATTATTTCATTAGCACTTATCTACCTCATAGTGTTGTGTTCAACTCATTCACTGCCATTGACGGCTATAGATGTCAAAAATTATTTGAACTATTTCTATTAGTTTAACATTTTTTTACCACTTTTGCTAACAAGAGTATGAAAACCTAGAATTTTTATTATTATTGTACATTCAGAACAGATAGACAATTTGTTATTAATCGTTAGTTAACTAGTGAAGTCATGTGATTAATTACAATTAAAACATTTTAATTGCCTGACGCCCCTGTTTTGTGGAAAACACTACTTCACTTTTGTATTTTTATGCAGGATCGTGAGTGATCGGCGGCAGCAATGAATACACAGAGACTGATGTACTGTGCTAGAACAAATGTGCCCTTTATTCCCCGCAAACAGCAATCAACACACTTCAACGCTAAGCAGCATAATATAATCATCATCAGCGCTTACCTTGACACTAGACCGGAGAGCCGACGGTCCGGGTAGAACGAGCTGCTTAACGGCTGGGCGAACGTACGCTTCCCTCAGATGACTCTACCCACACCGTGTGCTGCTCCGTCTTATATTCGTTAACAAAAAGGGGTGAGCGTGAGAAACCGGGCGGGCCAAGCCCTCGCCCAGGCACCCTTTCTATGAGTCGTGTCCTGCTTCGAAAACATGTCTCTGAGGTAGGGAGGACTGCAGGTGTCCTGCCTCGAAAACATGTTTTCGAAACAGGGAGGACTGCAGTATAAACAAGGTAAGAGTTCTCAGGCTCGATTCCACCAACAGTTCAGCCTTATATAAGAGGTTACATGAGGACATATCAAACCATGGTTATTTTCCATTCATTCCCCCCCTGGACTCATGAAACCTCTTAATATTTGCAGATCCTGGCACATTCGTCCAAATTAAAATCCGTCCATTATAGACCCATACCCCTGTTATAGTTTTGTCGTTTGATGATCCTCTCATAATTGACCAGTATGTAAAGTGATTGTTTCCCATAGATATTATCCATACATGTTATTTCAAAATATCGTCCCCTCATTCCAAAAGGGTTGTAGTTAATTTGTCATCCATGGCGCGTTTTACCCGTTTCACATAGAGGTAAGTACATACAGTACATTGAGTAATGTTGGAATGACACTCTTTGTCTTCCGCGTGTTCGTTGTTGTTTGGGTTGAGAGAATGTTGATTTTCTGAATACAGACTGGAGAACGGTGAACAGGTCCTTCAAAGGATTTCTTTTTACAGAATATTCTGGACACAAACAAGTTTACAGACAAATGGCTGCAGTTCCTCTTGCTAGTGTGTCTTTTTCAGCTGACTCCTCTCATTCTTATGCTATCTTGAAGAGCGGTATCATAACTGAGGAAATAAGTAAATTAAAACAGTTATGACTAAATCTAGGCAGAAGATTCTCAACAGTAAAGATATCGCACATAATACCACAATAAGTACAATCAATGGAGGAGTCATTACTTTTCGTGCAAAGGGTGATAATCCTGTGAATATATTTTACCAGTGCGACGCTGATGATTGTTCTACCGTCTTTGCCACTGCAAGTACCTGTTCCCCGGATACCACTGTCATTATCTGTAATTTAGCAATGTTATGACGGTGTTCTTTCACCATCTGTTTTAGCTCCTTAGATTCGCTCAGTGCGCAACTGTACTCCTTCAAGGAGATACCCAAATGGTTGTCATGCAACACCTCCTACTGGATCAAGGTGAGAGCTGTGGCATCAGTGAAATTAGTTAACCGATAAGTGTGATTGTTCCATGTCCACAGATAGACATCCTTGAGGCAGCCAGAGAATGGTACTTTCGGCAACTGGGGATGCGACCGGTTTGCAGCTACACATAAGGTATGTGGCCCTACCTGATATAGCACATCTCGGGGCACCTCATAATCCCAGTCACACATTGCATTTTTCTCTTTCAGGCATGGATTGGTGTACCCCTGATTTAGCATGCAGACTTTTGTCTGCCTGTAAGTATAACCAAACATTAGTAGTAATATTCCATATCCTTTGCCATTCGTAATAATTATTTGTTATTACAATTGCTTTAAATCGATTTCTTTGTCTTTTGGCATGTATGTATTGCATGAACACGCAGTCCAATTCATCCAATCAGTCATATTTTGCAATACCTCACCAGTGGAGTTGTTTACTTTTTCTTGAAACTGCACTTGTTTTTCCCAAAGTAATACATTCTGTGCTTGAACTTGCACCGCAGTTGGCAACCACTGTGCCACTTTTACTAATGCATCATGTGTATATTGTCCAGTGTAGTGTAGCTTGCTTGTAGTAATCTGGTTGTCAATCAGGTTGGCGGATCCCAGCAACGTTCCTGTCCTCCCCAGAAGAGTGTCATACCACGCCCGTCGAGCACGATGACACTCTGGTAAGATAGAGAACTTGATTGTCCAACGCACCTCAGTTCGAATCAGTCCATGTGCCATCTTCATACAGGTTGGCACGATAGGAACAACGTGGGTTGTGACATTGGTGGTTGTAGTATTAGGGGATACCCAAATGACATACCCGACCGTGGATCCTCCCGTGATTTCAGAACCATTGGCTATCCACGTGTCTTGGCTCACTGTGATTGTCCAGTCAGTGCCATTGCTGTTCTTGGTGCAATTCCTTTTTTTCCTATCATACTCACATAAAGAACACGTGGCTTTCACCGTCAGTTGGCACCCTTTGGCTATCACTGGAATGTCTTGTCCACTGAAGCACTTCCGACACACCTGGAGCAGACAATTACTACTTACGTTGGCAACCAGGCAAGGTTGCCCGCCTGGACAAGTAAAGTCTTCCTGGGTGCGGTTGTCAGCGGCGTTTCTCCACCATAACCGAAACCGCCCCACGTTTCCCAGCGTTCGTCCAATGGTGGCCGTCCAAATCGGCTCCCAGCAGAGGACGAACATCCCCATCAGGAGCACACCACCTGCAAGGCCTCCGATGCCCCATCGTCCGGCACCACCATGTCTTTGGCCAGCATACATCTTCTCGTTGTACTTGGATCCCCAATCGAGGTGAATTCATACCTGTACACATACACATAGACAACTACATGCGAGCATTAGTTTTCTCGTAAATAACATTTGTTGACGGGAACATTCATCCACTTTTTTCTCAAAAGGTTTTGGATGCCCCCCACATTAAAAAATAAAACACTGCAGAGACATGCTGTCATATGCAAGTGATTTATACACTAATCCTTTTATAATCCCAACAAGAAAAGAGTCACACTGAAATCCATGACTGGCACTTTTATTTTGTCACAGGAAAAAATATTTTTATGACTGTCAAGTGCAAACATGTGAGTCACAATACATGTTATTATCCCAATTGGCAGTTATATTGGATCCTGATATTATGGGTGTTTCATTGCTTTCACTTAATTATCATGACACCCAGACAGTGCAGTTCATGCGATTGAAAGGGAAGTGGTGTCCAAACTTTAAAATCAAACTCATTCCAAAAAGGTGAATATATAAATGTAAATATGCAAATGTGTCTGTGTTGAATATGTGCCTGATAGTTCATCAGTCCCGTGTAAGGCAGCCCTCATCTAAGATGAACGTTGATTTGTTATTGTAGATCTACACCATCGCTGGGATTGTATTGCATACAATATATGTATTTCACACTTGCACACTTTTCTTTTTATTACTCTAGTTACATTTATAATGTATTGTTTGTGTTCAAAGATGCTAATATGCATCTCAAACATTGATCATTTTTTAAATCTGAGTTCCCACGTGTCCTGGAAAAAAAAAAGATTTACCAATTCTACAGTCATTGAAAACACCTGGAAAATGAGCGGGAAGTCAAATGTCCTGGAAAGCTTGCATTGTCCTGGAAAATATGTTTTCCTCCCTCTGCTTCTCTCTGCCTTGTGGATGAACACAAATGGGGTAAACAGACATGTAGGCCTATGTTTGTTTTCAGCTGCCTTCAATGAGCAAAATAGAGCCGAGTGCTTTGCTGGTTTATCACTGCGCCACGTGAACGCCAGCAACCAATCAAATTTCATATTCCTCTTAGGACAGTTCTGCCGCCCAGTGTTTCCATATTACTTTGTTGCTTGATTTAGCGATTTTTCAGACACAAATAAGGGTTGATTTTCTCTCACTTTTTGTGGGCGGGCCTTCACTTTTGGCTGTGTGCTCCGATAGGAATTGACCGGTTAAATAATAACAAATGAAGAAATGTTCGGCTCGTGTTCAGTCTGGCCGCACTCCATTGCCTATGATTCTTAGACTTAAAAGCAGGAAGTAGTTCTATTTCCGTTATGACACAAACGTGAACGTGGACGTAAATAGGACGGCATGTCATTTTTAATTGGTTTATTATATGAATTGCCATGACAACTGTACGATTTCACATGCATTACAGTGGTTCCTTGAGTGAAGCTTTTGATTCATTCCTTGTCTACACTGGTTGCTCAAAACTATTCTCAAATAATTTTCCTCAAATAATTTTCCTCATTAAAATAAAATCCATTCCAGACTCTCCTCCCCAAAAAACTGTAATGCATTTGTAATCAATGAATGATGTATTACTTGCTATAATATGCTTTTTACTTAAAAAACAAACAAAAAATATTCAGCCATAAAATAATTATTAGAATTAAACCTTTTTTTGTCACATTTTATCATTCACGTCAGTGCAAGTGTGTACGTCATTCTGGTGTTCATGCCTTGGCCACCTGGGGGCAGTATGAGACAGACAGAAATATAAATTGAAAAAGGCGACGTCACATCTCCTCAGCAGTAATATTAGTAATTAGTAATATCATGGCCGAATGACTCATACCTCTGAAAACTTGTAAGTTGGGTCACTCTTATCTCAAGGTGCTCATGAAAAAAATGCCCTATTTTTCAACATTTGCAACAGTAAATAATAAAAGAATTAAATAGCCATTAAATGACAAATATATTTGTTATCAAATATTTTGACGGTTTAGCCTTCAAGTCTTTGTTTTTACAAGCGCATGACACCCAAAACACATAGAAATGATTTTATTGTTGCTGCATTATGTCCAATCAGAAGGCTCGTCAATTTAGGTGACTGAACGTACACAAAACAACAGTTCAGATATGCGACAGCAAGGGGGGGGGGGGGGGGGGGTAGTGCTTCAATCTGAATGTAATTACCAATACAAAAACTTTGGATGATGTTTTTATTGAAGAATTCTAATACATACTAGCAAGTACAAAGCAGAAAGAAAAACTAAACACTCCCTCCAAATATGCAAACATTGATCTGGTCTGACCAGCACACATCTCCATGCTGACCATCTAGGTCACACACTTGGACTTGTTGATGGTTTTTTCAGCAAACTTGGAGCCCAAAGACACTTTGCAGGTGTAAGCGACGTCCGTGTTCCAGTCGGACGTATCCACGGTCAAATAGCTGCTGATTTTGTAAGTGCGGTCCGCTTGTCGCACCGCCAGGCCGGTCACGACGTCGCCGCTCACTGGAAGGCCGCGAGCCAGCCACGTGACGTCTGCATATGGCGACGACTGACTAGCCACGCAGACCAGGATGGCGTTTTTGGACTGGAGCTCGTCGCTGGCCGGGGGAAAGACTGTCACCACGGGGGCAGGGAGCTCAGAGCCTGGAGGGTTGAGATCCATTTTCTTGTGTTAGCTTTGCAACTCAAGGCCTAAAGTTCGAATGTGCAGAGAAGCCCTCCACACATATAAAATACTGTACATCATGCACTGAACATTCATCAAAATATATTGTATATTTTAAATTAAGAATAACACAACATATATTATTTACTACAAGAAACATGCCATCCAACAAAAATGACTCAGCCACATATTGAACGGTATCAAAAAAGTTATTAACTAATGCTTAATTTTGGTTGACATCGGAATATTTTGCAGGGGTGCCAAAGTGCAAGACTCATACTGAGAAGTGTTTCTCATAATTTTACTCATAAAACTATACATTTAAAAACATAATAAATATGTTTCATATATAATAAATATATTCATGTGAAAGTAACTAAATAAATAAATAAATATATATATATATATATATAATGCACATAGCAAATGTAACCAGACTAACATGATTGTATTCATATAAATTAAAAAAAAAGGTTGAAATATAAAATATAAAATGAAAGAGATCAATAAATATGTTATTAAAGTAAGTAGTTAATATGTTATTATGAATAGTGGAGGTAACCTCACTATTATTTTCTAGTCATTGTAGAAATATATTGTAAAATAAGATTATTGTTTATAGAAAACATTGTCATAGTAAAAAAAAGTCAACTTAACATAGTCTCACGTGGAAAGACATCACTGACGAATACTTGAATAAATAGTGACCGGCCAAACCTAAACTAAAAGCTATAATTAAATAAAAAAGAAATAAAGAAAAAAACAATAGCTACTTGGTCAAATACATTTAACAGAATAAAATATATTCAAAGAAAACACACAAAAATGAAAATTGACATTTAAAAAAATAATGATAATAATCCAGACATTATTGTATATTGTCTATCAAGAGAAAATATATTGACTTTTAAATAAATTTAAGTTAAGATTAAAAAAAAAAACTATGCTTGAAAGAAAGACATGGTGGCCATCACTAGCCAAAACTGAAATAAATAGTAAATGTGCAAACCTAAAATAAAAGATGAAATTAAAAACTGAACAATACTTGGTAAAATATATTCAACTTGAAATTTGTACGTTGGTAGGTTTTGAAATTGGATGATCAAAGGACTTACTTGTCACAAACAGCTTGGTTCCTCCTCCGAATACCACAGTGATTCCGTTTGAGTTCACAGCCGTACAAAAACTGATGAGTCGGATGACTCTTCCACAACCTTCACTTCGGGCCTCTTCATGACATTTGTTTTTAATCCCAAATACTTCTGGGGTGGCAATATTCACTCCTGTTTTTCTTACCTCTACTTTGGTGTTGGTGGAAGTCAACATATCAGCCAAGTTGTCACCCTGATGGAAACGTCCATTTCATGGAGCGTCTTGAAGATGAATGTTGGCCATGTAGAAACAATAACGCTGCTAACGTTGAGGCTTCTGAACATGGTCCATGTGATTGAAATTTCCATGGCCAAAATATTTTCTCCACCTGGATCAGATATGGAATAAGTCCATGCAGCTTTTATTGACTAAACTATTTGAAAGGTCTATTTTCATTCCAATGGAAGCATCCATCCATCCATCTTGAACCATATCCCAGCTGACTTTTGGTAATTGAAGTGGAGAACACTATGGACTGCAGACCTTGTAGCCAGCTGAAGACCAACAGGCCCATAACCAGCATTCCTTCCAGTGTAAACGTCCAACATGTGGCGCAGACTCGACACAAAGCAGAAGTAAGAATGGGCACTTTCTGTCATCCACTAAATCACTGTGATACAGTTTCGCGAGCAGAGCTGTCCCATGTGCCACAGTAATACTCAGCAGAATCTCCTGCTTCTGCCCGTTTAATGATTAACTGGTAATTGGTAGCTGAGGATGTTTTAGCATCAAAACGACTTGAGGAGAATCCTGTTCCAAAGCTAGGCCCGGAGAGCGAATGGTAATGATACAGAATAAACTGAGGAGCGTCTCCGGGAATATGTTTATAAAAAGACACATAGTTTTCAGCCCTCTGAATGTCGCAGTTGAAAACAACTTGTTGTCCTGCAGCAACTGTCATCACCGCCGGAGTCTGGGTCAACACCTTGGCTGCGTCACCATCTGTCAAAAGAAGAAAAGAATCAACAACAACCTGACTTGAAAATGTTGACACGGAGGAGTAATGCCCGAGATGGTCTCACAAGTCAGAGCGCTGATGAGAAGGAAAATGGCCCCCAACATGGTGTCTGTTAGCGGTGGTGAAACGTCAGGCGAGCGAGTCAATGAAGCAGTTAGAAGGAGTCTGCAGCTTTTAAAAGCGCCAAAGAGGAAGTAGTTGGGAGCTTTACACGTCAGTCATCATTCAACCAGTGGCAGGCTGTGCATTTGGTATGTGGGGATTTACTTAACCTTATCCACCTCTTACCACCAATATAACATCACAGTGAAAGAAACCACGAATAATATACAAAACACAATATAACGGCATGCAAATGTGCCAGCAGTTTACAAGGAGTATTTAAAATGGCAAAAAACATTAAAGTCACTCAAGACATTGATTCTGATTTGTTCAAGAAAAGAGTCCCACTGTCAATTTCGTTCACATTTCCTGTAAAGGGAAATCAAATCAAATTTATTTGTAAAGCACATTTAATCTAATTTGATCGATGTCGGATGATAACGACTGAGAACTATGTAGTTCAGAATTGTGAAGGTACGGCATTTAAACTGTTTGTTATCATTTCTTTCGTCTATATTTTTTGTCCGCGACCAAAACAGCGGCCAGTGATGCACTTGGGCATTTAAGTCGGCCCACCCCCACTATGAGCAACTTGAGCTGCCTATTCATGTTTTTGGATCACGTTGGGTCAACAATCACATTTTGCCCCACTATTTAGCTTGTTATGCTTATTTTAGAATGATAGACTAATTTTAAAACCTCCTAACATGATTGTAGATTGAGTGCCATTGTTGTCTTAGTACATGTAGGCAGTACTGCTAACTACACTAGTGGTATTTGATTGACAGTAAACAGTTGAGTGAGGTGTGGATTCAGCATATTTTATGGACAATCTCACACATTTTGAGGGTAGAGACAATGGTTTGATTTTGCACCATTTCAAGTCCTCATTTTATTTTTTATTTTTTTTAATCATTCAAATTTGGCTGAATTTTTAACAACACTTGTCTCTGTGCTGTGTCAAATTCACAAGACTTTTTTTCCCCATTTACAGTTACCAGAAACGGTGAGGCCATGAGAAATATGCAAACAACAATCAGATTGATTATTAAGACTATTGATTCCAAATTGCACATCTAAAAGCGATTTTTCGGACTATCCAGCAAAGGGCAGTTGAGGTAGGTGAGGAACACGTTGCTTGTCAACTCACAATTTTTTAACCAAAGTTATTCAAACCTGCAACAATAATATGACCATCTCAAAGCAACCTTCTTTATCTTTGACGGACTTTACATGTATGGATATTTGTTCATATACATCATATACAGTGTCGTCATCTGCACACCAGAATGTTCTCCTGTGTCTGTGAGTTACTTTTTGACTTGTGGTTGCAATGATGGGCCAGGGGCTTCCAAAGTCAGAGTGAGATCAGCGTGATTTGACAGAAGTGAAACTTGATTTGCATGGAGCCAAAGACGAGGGGAAAAGGGCCTGCAGGTGCATCCTGGGACGGCAGAGAGTGGATGCTTCGTTAGCCGAGCGCGGAGAGTCGGTTTCTGTTGCGTCTCTCATCTTATTGCAAAACTTTCATCTGATTGAAATCCAATCAACCCATTTTCTTCTTTAACATCTCATCGTAAATATAGAATTGATCATAACTATCACATAATGCACTCAATGCGAAGTCACATTTACTTCCAGCTTAGTATAATTCTTAAAACTTATTTCTTAAATATTCTTTAAAAAAATCCTTTTGCGGTATTTGTTTTTATTATAATGAATCGTTCAATAGTTTACAATAGAAGTTAGATACAGTATATTACAGTATAGAAGAGTTTAAATCGTAACCGCAAGATACAGTAATATTTATATTAGCAATGAAAAGAGCACCCAAGGCTGTTTGGTGCTCATTTTGGATACACTACAATAATAAAAACAATGTCATTTTCTGTCTTACCAAAAGACATAAAATTTATATTTAACACAATTGAAGTTAACATGTTGACTTGGCCCACGACAACGGTTTCTGTTTTCAAGTTTTCACAAATGACACAACTCTACTTCAGTCCCATCGACCGCTTCGTTTATGATACCTTTTCCTGTAACCTTCAAAATAAACGCATCAACTGCACAATAAAACAAGCAATTCTGCAAGACAAAAATGCAATACCAAAAATAATAGCAGTGTCATTTACACTGTTCTCATTTAAGAGTTTGTTGCTAGCTCTCCGCTTGGCCTGATTACTTCTGCAAAGCTCCAATAAGAGTGCCAATTGACACATGCGCCCTAAGTATGCAAAATAAATTCAAATGCGGAATGACACACTTGAAACTGGTGCACCTGCACACCACTTATGTGCACCTCTGATTAGGCATATTGTACAATTGCAGCTGCAAGAATGTAAATGTAAATTAACAGCTCTTTCTTGTTTCAGAGTAGTCAGGAGACCAGGTGGAAAGGGAGCAAAGCTAGAAGTTTAGGAGCAGGGTTCAATTTCCTCTACCATGGTGTAGATAGGAAGAAAAATGATGAGTAGGAGTTATCGTGAAGGAGGAGTTTGTTAGGAACGTGCTGGAGGTAAATAGAGTGTCAGATAGAGTGATGAGGCTGAAGCTAGGAATCGAAGGTGTGATGATCAATGTTCTTAGTGGGTATGCGCCACAGGTAGGACGTGAGCTGGAGGAGAAGGAAAACTTTTGGTTGGACCTTGATGAAGTGATGCAGAGCATCCCTAGAAGTGAGAGAGTTTTTGGTGCAGACTTCAATAGACACATTGGCGCAGGAAACGGAGGTGATGAGGAGGTGATGGGCAAGTTTGGTATCCAGGAGAGGAACGCAGAAGGACAGATGGTGGTTGACTTTGCAAAAAGAATGGAAATGCCTGTCGTGAATACTTTCTTCCAGAAGAGGCAGGAACATAGGGTGACCTACAAGAGTGGAGGTAGGAGTACACAGGTAGACTACATCTTGTGTAGACGGTGTAATCCGAAGGAGATCAGCGACTGCAAAGTAGTGGTAGCATAGGATGGTAGTGTGTAGGATGACTATGGTGGTGAGGAAGACAAAGACGGCAGAGGCAGAGCAGAGGACGAAATGGTGGAAGCTGAAAAAGGAAGAGTTGAGACAGTCTCTGGATGGTCAGGAAGTTTTTCCAGATGACTGGACAACTACAGCAAATGTGATCAGGGAGACAGGTAGGACAGTCCTTGGTGTGTCATCTGGAAGGAAAGTGGGTAAGGAGACTTGGTGGTGGAATGAGGAGGTGCAGAAGTGGATCCAGAGAAAGAGGTTAGCTAAGAAGAAGTGGGACACTGAGAGGACTGAAAAGAGTAGACAAGAATACAGAGAAATTCAGCGTAGGGTGAAAGTAGAAGTGGCAAATACCAAACAAGGGGCTTCCGATGACTTGTATGCTAGGTTGGATAGTAAGATGGGAGAGACTGATCTATACAGGTTGGCCAGGCAAAGAGACACAGATGGGAAGGATGTAAAACAGGTCAGGGTAATAAAGGAAGTGTGTTGACAGATGCAAGAAGTGTGATGGGAAGATGGAAAGAGTACTTTGAAGAGTTGATGATGAGGAAAATGAGAGAGAACGGAGAGTAGAAGAGGTGACTGTTGTGTGCCAGGAAGTAGCAAAGATTAGTAAGGATGAAGTGAGAAGGCCATTGAAGAGGATGAAGAGTGGAAAGGCACTCGGTCCTGATGATGTACCTGTGGAGGTGCAGACATGTCTAGGGGAGGTAGCAGTAGAATTTCTGACTGGGTTGCTCAACAGGATCTTAGAGAGTGAGAAGATCCCTGAGGAATGGAGGGGAAGTGTGACGGTGCCCATTTTTAAGAACAAGGGAGACGTGCAGAGTTGTGTTAACTACAGAGTAATAAAGCTGATGAACAACACAATGAAGCTATGGGAAAGAGTAGTTGAAGCTAGACTGAGGGCAGAGGTGAACATTTGTGAGCAGCAGTGTGGTTTCATGCCAAAAAAAGAGTACCACAGATGCAGTATTTGTTTTGAGGATGTTGATAGAGAAGTACAGAGAAGGTCAGAAGGACCTGCATTCTGTCTTTGTAGATCTGGAGAAGGCTTATGACAGGGTGCCCAAAGAGGAACTGTGGTTTTGTATGAGTAGCAGAGAAGTATGTTCAAGTGGTGCAGGACATGTATGAGGACTATACGACAGTGGTGAGGTGTGCTTTAGGTGTGACGGAGGAGTTCAAAGTGGAGGTGGGACTAGATCAGGGATCAGCTCTGAGCCCCTTCTTGTTTGCTATGGTAATGGACAGAATGACAGAACAGGTTAGACATGGACTATGATGTTTGCTGATGACATTGTGATCTGTAGTGAGAGCAGGGAACAGGCGGAGGAGAAGCTAGAGGCGTGGAGGTTTGCCAGGGAAAGGAGGGGAATGAAGGTTAGCTGTAGCAAGACGGAGTATCTGTGTGTGAATGGGAGCGACCCAAATGGAAGAGTGAGGTTACAGAGAGAAGAGACCAAGAAGGTGGAGGAGTTGAAGTATTTTGCGTCAACAGTACAGAGCAATTGAGAGTGTGGAAGAGAAGTGAAGAAGCGTGTGCAGGCAGGCTGGAACAGGTGGAGAAAATTGTCAGGTGTGATGTGTGTGAGAGTTTCAGCAAAAATAAAAGGAATGGTTTATAAAACTGTGGTGAGACCAGCGATCTTGTTTGGTCTGGAGAAAGTGCCACGGAGGAAAAGACAGGAGCCAGAGCTGGAGGTGGCAGAGATGAAGATGCTGAGGTTCTCTTTGGGAGTGACCAGGATGGATAGAATCAGGAATGAGTACATCAGAAGGAAAGCACATGTTAGAGGCTTTGGAGATAGTCAGAGAGGCCAGACTGAGATGGTTTGGACATGTCCAGAGGAGAGATAGTGAGTATATTGGCAGAAGGTTGCTGAGTTTCCAAATGCCAGGCAGAAGGTCTGGAGGATGACCAAAGAGGAGGTTTATGGATGTAGTTAAAGAGGACATGGAAGGTAGTTGGTGTGAGAGCAGATGATGCAGAGGACAGGGTTAGATGGAGGTAACTGATTTGCTGTGGCGACCCCTGAAGGGAAAAGCCGAAAGGAAAATAAGTTTCTTCTTTCAGAGTATCCTTTAAAACTTATATTAGAGTATTACCCTTAAAAGTAAATTTTAAAAAATGCATTAGAAATATGAAGACACTGGAGTTTATGCTGTCGTTTTGCAAACTGTAAAAATGCCAATTAGTGCACTATTTTCCAATCCAATTTTCCGTTTTTATAATGAGTGGCACATACTGTACGTACTGTACGTACTGTACTTTCATTTATTTATTTATTTTAAATAGAGCAGCTAACCGTTATCAGCTGACCACATACCAAAGTACAAATACTTGGCACTGGTAGATTTTTCCATTACTTTACTTAAGCTTTTTTCTTTCTCTTTCCTACTCCTTACATTTGAAAATGTATATATTTAATTTACTACCTACGTTGTTAAAAATAAAATAGGTTTGTTAGTTTTTTCAACTTCCACAGATGATGATGCAGTTTACAGACAACCACGGTTGAGATCTTACTTCATTGATTGAAATCATGGGGACTTGGGCGGAAACACCCGCATAATGAACAAACGTGTACCGGAGAGTACAATCGACGACAGTAACAGATTTGGAGAAGCAAGATCATTTATAAATACCTGTGCATTTTAGAAAGTCAAATAAAATGCCAGAGGGTCTTTATGGGGATATATTTCTGGCGGGGCTATAGCACCTCTTAGTGTTAGTGTAGCTGTAACACCATCCTTGACAAGCCCGAAGTCACACAAGTCACTCTTCACAACTTCAATTGTTGACCTGAAGTACATTGATTTCAGAGTCTGTACTTTTTACTTTCAACTAAGTACATGCTTTGAATAAGTATTTCGAATTTTAAAAGTCTGTTACAAAACAAATATCTATGCTTCTTCATTAGTACAGAGCTAGCTTCGATAAGAAACTGTTTGTATTATTATTATTATTATTATTATTATTATTCCTTTGGAACCTCTCTTTGCGGCCCCGCCCTTCTCTGTCGTGGTTGTCGCTGCCTGATGACGTGTGCCATTCTGTTTGTACCATGGCAGCGGCTACCTATGCTAACTGAAAGACAAAATGCCGTTTTTATAGCACTTAAGGCGGCCACAAATCTAGAAAAACAGCACATCTCTCAAAATGACGAACAGGACGTCGTATTTCTATGTCCCTGATGTGGGTAACTTTCATTACGGTGAGTAACGATAACCGTAAAAAAAAAAAAAAAACAGATGCTTAAAGGTTTATAGTTCACTTATATTTTAGGAATAGTGTTAAAAGCCTAAAAAACTAAACTAAAAACTAAAAAAAACAGGCAAAGTTTCATTTGAATTTTTTGAAGAATATTAAAAATTCTGACAAACTGCTACTTGTTATGAACTGAGTCACTGCCACCACACAGCACTCATATCTCAAGTTGGCACTCGCAAGTAAAAACAAAAATATGGCCGAATGACTCATACCTCTGAAAACTTTTAAGTTGGGTCACTCTTATCTCAAGGTGCTCATAAAAAATGCCCTATTATTCAACATTTGCAACAGTAAATAATAAAATAATTAAATAGCCACTAAATGACAAATAGATTTGTTATCAAATATTTTGACGGTTTAACCTTCAAGTCTTTGTTTTTACAAGCGCGTGACACCCAAAACATATAGAAATGATTTTATTATTGCTGCTTTGTGTCCAATCAGAACGCTTGTCAATTTAGGTGACTGAACGTACACAAAACAACAGTTCAGATATGCGACAGCAAAGGGGGGAAAAATAGTGCTTCAATCTGAATGTAATTACCAATTCAAAAACTTTGGATGATGTTTTTATTGAAGAATTCTAATACATGCTAGCAAGTACGAAGCAGAAAGAAAAACTAAACATTCCCTCCAAATATGCAAACATTGCTCTGGTCTGATCAGCACACAACTCCATGCTGACCATCTAGGTCACACACTTGGACTTGTTGATGGTGTTTTCAGCAAACTTGGAGCCCAAAGACACTTTGCAGGTGTAAGCGACGTCCGTGTTCCAGTCGGACGTATCCACGGTCAAATAGCTGCTGATTTTGTAAGTGCCGTCCGCTTGTCGCACCGCGAGGCCGGTCACGACGTCGCCGCTCACTGGAAGGCCGCGAGCCAGCCACGTGACGTCTGCATATGGCGACGACTGACTAGCCACGCAGACCAGGATGGCGTTTTTGGACTGGAGCTCGTCGCTGGCCGGGGGAAAGACTGTCACCACGGGGGCAGGGAGCTCAGAGCCTGGAGGGTTGAGATCCATTTTCTTGTGTTAGCTTTGCAACTCAAGGCCTAAAGTTCAAATGTGCAGAGAAGCCCTCCACACATATAAAATACTGTACATCATGCACTGAACATTCATCAAAATATATTGTACATTTGAAATGAAGAATAACACAACATATATTATTTACTACAACAAACATGCCATCCAACAAAAATGACTCAGCCACATATTGAACGGTATCAAAAAAAGTTATTAACTTATGCTTAATTTTGGTTGACATTGGAATATTTTGCAGGGGTGTCAAAGTGCAAGACTCATACTGAGAAGTGTTTCTCATAATTTTACTCATAAAACTATACATTTAAAAACATTAAAAATATATATGTTTCATACATAATAAATATGTTCATGTGAAAGTAACTAAATAAATAAATATATATATAATGCACATAGCAAATATAACCAGACTAACATGATTGTATTCATATAAAAAAAAAAAGGTTAAAATATAAAATGAAAGAGATCAATAAATAAATTATAAAAGTAAGTAGTTCATATGTTATTATGAATAGTGGAGGTAACCTCACTATTATTTTCTAGTCATTGTAGAAATATATTGTAAAATAAGATCATTGTTTATAGAAAACATTGTCATAGTAAAAAAAATAAACTTAACAAAGACATCACTGACGAATACTTGAATAAATAGTGACCGGCCAAACCTAAACTAAAAGCTTTAATTAAATAAAAAAGAAAGAAAGAAAAGAACAATAGCTACTTGGTCAAATATAGTTAACAGAATAAAATATATTCAAAGAAAACACACTAAAATGAAAATTGACATTTAAAAGAATAATGATAATAATCCAGACATTATTGTACATTGTCTATCAAAAGTAACCTCACTAATAATGTAAAAATATATTGATTTTTAAATAAATTTAAGTTTAGATAAAAAAAAAAAACTATGCTTGAAAGAAAGACATGGTGGCCATCACTGGTAAAAACTGAAATAAATAGTAAATGTGCAAACCTAAAATAAAAAATGAAATTAAAAACTGAACAATACTTGGTAAAATATATTCAACTTGAAATTTGTACGTTAGTAGGTTTTGAAATTGGATGATCAAAGGACTTACTTGTCACAAACAGCTTGGTTCCTCCTCCGAATACCACAGTGATTCCGTTTGAGTTCACAGCCGTACAAAAACTGATGAGTCGGATGACTCTTCCACAACCTTCACTTCGGGCCTCTTCATGACATTTGTTTTTAATCCCAAATACTTCGGGTGTGGCAATATTCACTCCTGTTTCTCTTACCTCTACTTTGGTGTTGGTGGAAGTCAACATATCAGCCAAGTTGTCACCCTGATGGAAACGTCCATTTCATGGAGCGTCTTGAAGACGAATGTTGGCCATGTAGAAAGAATAACGCTGCTAACGTTGAGGCTTCTGAACATGGTCCATGTGATTAGAATTTCCATGGCCAATATATTTTCTCCACCTGGATCAGATATGGAATAAGTCCATGCAGCTTTTATTGACTAAACTATTTGAAAGGTCTATTTTCATTCCAATGGAAGCATCCATCCATCCATCTTGGACCATATCCCAGCTGACTTTCGGTAATTGAAGTGGAGAACACTGTGGACTGCAGACCTTGTAGCCAGCTGAAGACCAACAGGCCCATAATCAGCATTCCTTCCAGTGTAAACGTCCAACATGTGGCGCAGACTCGACACAAAGCAGAAGTAAGAATGGGCACTTTCTGTCATCCACTAAATCACTGTGATACAGTTTCGCTAGCAGAGCTGTCCAATGTGCCACAGTAATACTCAGCAGAATCTCCTGCTTCTGCCCGTTTAATGATTAACTGGTAATTGGTAGCTGAGGATGTTTTAGCATCAAAACGACTTGAGGAGAATCCTGTTCCAAAGCTAGGCCCGGAGTGCGAATGGTAATAATACAGAATAAACTGAGGAGCGTCTCCGGGAATATGTTTATAAAAAGAAACCACATTGCGATCATCCCTCTGAATGTCGCAGTTGAAAACAACTTGTTGTCCTGCAGCAACTGTCATCACCGCCGGAGTCTGGGTCAACACCTTGGCTGCGTCACCATCTGTCAAAAGAAGAAAAGAATCAACAACAACCTGACTTGAAAATGTTGACACGGAGGAGAAATGCCCGAGATGGTCTCACAAGTCAGAGCGCTGATGAGAAGGAAAATGGCCCCCAACATGGTGTCTGTTAGCGGTGGTGAAACGTCAGGCGAGCGAGTCAATGAAGCAGTTAGAAGGAGTCTGCAGCTTTTAAAAGCGCCAAAGAGGAAGTAGTTGGGAGCTTTACACGTCAGTCATCATTCAACCAGTGGCAGGCTGTGCATTTGGTATGTGGGGATTTACTTAACCTTATCCACCTCTTACCACCATTATTACATCACAATGATAGAAACCACGAATAATATACAAAAACACAATGTAACAGCATGCAAATGTGCTAGCAGTTTACAAGGAGTATTTAAAATGGCAAAAACATTAAAGTCACTCAAGACATTGATTCTGATTTGTTCAAGAAAAGAGTCCCACTGTCAATTTCGTTCACTTTTCCTGTAAAGGGAATTCAAATCAAATTTATTTGTAAAGCACATTTAATCTAATTTGATCGATGTCGGATGATAACGAGTGAGAACTATGTAGTTCAGAATTGTGAAGGTACGGCATTTAAACTGTTTGTTATCATTTCTTTCGTCTTTATTTTTTGTCCGCGACCAAAACAGCGGCCAGTGATGCACTTGGGCATTTAAGTCGGCCCACCCCCACTATGAGCAACTTGAGCTGCCTAGTCATGTTTTTCACGTTGGGTCAACAATCACATTTTGCCCCACTATTTAGCTTGTTATGCTTATTTTAGAATAATAGACACATTTTAAAGCCTCCTAACATGATTGTAGATTGAGTGCCATTGTTGTCTTAGTACATGTAGGCAGTACTGCTAACTACACTAGTGGTATTTGATTGACAGTAAACAGTTGAGTGAGGTGTGGATTCAGCATAATTTATGGACACGCCCACACATTTTGAGGGTAGAGACAATGGTTTGATTTTGCACCATTTCAAGTCCTCATTTTATTTTTTATTTTTTATTTTTTTTAATCATTCAAATTTGGCAGAATTTTTAACAACACTCGTCTCTGTGCTGTGTCAAATTCACAAGACTTCCCCCCCCCCCCCCCCCCCCCCCCCTCTACAGTTACCGGAAACGGTGAGGCCATGAGAAACATGCAAACAACAATCATATTGATTATTTCTTACTGATTATTAAGACTATTGATTGAAAATTGCGAAAAGCGATTTTTCGGACTATCCAGCAAAGGGCAGTTGAGGTAGGTGAGGAACACGTTGCTTGTCAACTCACAATTTTTTAACCAAAAGCTATTTAAACCTGCAACAATAATGTGACCATCTCAAAGCAACCTTCCTTATCTTTGACGGACTTTACATGTATGGATATTTGTTCATATACATCATATACAGTGTCGTCATCTGCACACCAGAATGTTCTCCTGTGTCTGTGAGTTACTTTTTGACTTGTGGCTGCAATGATGGGCCAGGGGCTTCCAGAGTCAGAGTGAGATCAGCGTGATTTGACAGAAGTGAAACTTGATTTGCATGGAGCCAAAGACGAGGGGAAAAGGGCCTGCAGGTGCATCCTGGGACGGCAGAGAGTGGATGCTTCGTTAGCCGAGCGCGGAGAGTCGGTTTCTGTTGCGTCTCTCATCTTATTAAAAAACTTTCATCTGATTGAAATCCAATCAACCCATTTTCTTCTTTAACATCTCATCGTAAATATAGAATTGATCATAACTATCACATAATGCACTCAATGCGAAGTCACATTTACTTCCAGCTTAGTATAATTCTTAAAACTGATTTCTTAAATATTCTTTAAAAAAATCCTTTTGCGGTATTTGTTTTTATTATAATGAATCGTTCAATAGTTTACAATAGAAGTTAGATACAGTATATTACAGTATAGAAGAGTTTAAATCGTAACCGCAAGATACAGTAATATTTATATTAGCAGTGAAAAGAGCACCCAAGGCTGTTTGGTGCTCATTTTGGATACACTACAATAATAAAAACAATGTAATTTTCTGTCTTACAAAAATACATAACATTTATATTTAACACAATTGAAGTTAACATGTGGACTTGGCCCACGACAACGGTTTCTGTTTTCAAGTTTTCACAAATGACACAACTCTACTTCAGTCCCATCGACCGCTTCGTTTATGATACCTTTTCCTGTAACCTTCAAAATAAACGCATCAACTGCACAATAAAACAAGCAATTCTGCAAGACAAAAATGCAATACCAAAAATAATAGCAGTGTCATTTACACTGTTCTCATTTAAGAGTTTGTTGCTAGCTCTCCGCTTGGCCTGATTACTACTGCAAAGCTCCAATAAGAGTGCCAATTGACACTTGCGCCCTAAGTATGCAAAATAAATTCAAATGCGGAATGACACACTTGAAACTGGTGCACCTGCACACCACTTATGTGCACCTCTGATTAGGCATATTGTACAATTGCAGCTGCAAGAATGTAAATGTAAATTAACAGCTCTTTCTTGTTTCAGAGTAGTCAGGAGACCAGGTGGAAAGGGAGCAAAGCTAGAAGTTTAGGAGCAGGGTTCAATTTCCTCTACCATGGTGTAGATAGGAAGAAAAATGATGAGTAGGAGTCATCGTGAAGGAGGAGATTGTTAGGAACGTCCTGGAGGTAAATAGAGTGTCAGATAGAGTGATGAGCCTGGAGCTAGGAATCGAAGGTGTGATGATCAATGTTCTTAGTGGGTATGCGCCACAGGTAGGACGTGAGCTGGAGGAGAAGGAAAACTTTTGGTTGGACCTTGATGAAGTGATGCAGAGCATCCCTCAAAGTGAGAGAGTTGTCATTGGTGCAGACTTCAATTGACACGTTGGCGAAGGAAACAGAGGTGATAAGGAGGTGATAGGCACGTTTGGTATCCAGGAGAGGAACGCAGAAGGACAGATGGTGGTTGACTTTGAAAAAGAATGGAAATGGCTGTCGTGAATACTTTCTTCCAGAAGAGGCAGGAACATAGGGTGACCTACAAGAGTGGAGGTAGGAGTACACAGGTAGACTACATCTTGTGTAGACGGTGTAATCCGAAGGAGATCAGCGACTGCAAAGTAGTGGTAGCATAGGATGGTAGTGTGTAGGATGACTATGGTGGTGAGGAAGACAAAGACGGCAAAGGCAGAGCAGAGGACGAAATGGTGGAAGCTGAAAAAGGAAGAGTTGAGACAGGCTCTGGATGGTCAGGAAGTGCTTCCAGATGACTGGACAACTACAACAAATGTGATCAGGGAGACAGGTAGGACAGTCCTTGGTGTGTCATCTGGAAGGAAAGGGGGTAAGGAGACTTGGTGGTGGAATGAGGAGGTGCAGAAGTGGATCCAGAGAAAGAGGTTAGCTAAGAAGAAGTGGGACACTGAGAGGACTGAAGAGAGTAGACAAGAATACAGAGAAATTCAGCGTAGGGTGAAAGTAGAAGTGGCAAATACCAAACAAGGGGCTTCCGATGACTTGTATGCTAGGTTGGATAGTAAGGAGGGAGAGACTGATCTATACAGGTTGGCCAGGCAAAGAGACACAGATGGGAAGGATGTAAAACAGGTCAGGGTAATAAAGGAAGTGTGTTGACAGATGCAAGAAGTGTGATGGGAAGATGGAAAGAGTACTTTGAAGAGTTGATGATGAGGAAAATGAGAGAGAACGGAGAGTAGAAGAGGTGACTGTTGTGTGCCAGGAAGTAGCAAAGATTAGTAAGGATGAAGTGAGAAGGCCATTGAAGAGGATGAAGAGTGGAAAGGCACTCGGTCCTGATGATATACCTGTGGAGGTACAGAAGTGTCTAGGGGAGGTAGCAGTAGAATTTCTCCTCTCTTGAATGATAGAGCTGTTGTGGGCGGGTCTTCACTTTTGGCTGTGCGCTCTGATATGAATTGACCGGTTAAATAATAACAAATGAAGAAATGTTCAGCTCGTGTTCAGTCTGGCCGCACTACATTGCCTATGATTCTTAGACTTAAAAGCAGGAAGTAGTTCTATTTCCGTTATGACACAAACGTGAATGTGGACGTAAATAGGACGGCATTTCATTTTTAATTGGTTTATTATATGAATTGCCATGACAACTGTGCGATTTCACATGCATTACAGTGGTTCCTTGAGTTAAGCGTTTGGTTCATTCCTTGTCTACACTGGTTGCTCAAAACTTATCTCAAATCATTTTCCTCATTAAAATAAAATCCATTCCAGACTCTCCTCCCCAAAAAACTGTAATGCATTTGTAATCAATGAATGATGTATTACTTGCTATAATATGCTTTTTACTTCAAAAACAAACACAAAATATTCAGCCATATAATAATTATTAGAATTAAACCTTTTTTTGTCAAACTTTATCATTCACGTCAATGCAAGTGTGCAGTCATTCTGGTGTGCACGCCTTGGCCACCTGGGGGCAGTATAAAACAGACAGAAATATAACTTGGGCTTTTGTAATTTCTAGTGCCTTCCACCAGGCAGTCAGGGTGGCGGAAATCATTGGGTTTTTAAAACAATTATTTCACTTAATTGATGTTGTAATAAAGAGTAAATCTAGAAGTCTGAGGTTATTACAATCATTCTGCTCTAGTTCCAGCCAACAGTTAGTATCTCTGTTGGGTTGTGCCCATAGAATGATATATTGTAGCTGGTTAGCTATATAGTAGTGCATAAAATTTGGTGCCTCTAGACCACCTTTGGATTTACTTTTCTGAAGAGTAGATAGACTAATCTTTGCTTTTTTTTTTATTCCAGTAAAATTTTGTAACGGCTGAGTCCAACAACTGGAACCAGTTAGCCGTAGGTTTAAATGGAATTATTGAGAAAAAATAGTTTATTTTGGGTAAAACTTTCATTTTAATGGTGGCTATTTGTCCTATTAGAGAAATAGGAAGATTATTCCAGCGCTCCAAGTCACTATAAATGTAATCCAGAAGTGGAGTAAAGTTTAAATGAATTAAATCAGTTAATTTAGGTGAGATTTGTATGCCTAAGTATTTTAAATTACCTATAGGAAATGAGTAGTGTGGGTCCTGGCTTGCAGGGTTCCATGAATTTTCTGTAATAGGTAGAAGTGTTGATTTTGTCCAGTTAATAGAATAATCTGATAACTGTGAGAATTTAGTTATTAAGTTAAATACTTCCACTAACGAAATAGCAGGCTTTTCTAAATAAAGTAAAATATCATCGGCATATAGATTAATTGTATGTTCTGTTACCCCAGAGTGATTTCCTTGAATCCTTCTTTCCTGGCGTATGGCTAATGCAAGTGGCTCAATAAATATTGCAAATAATAAAGGGGACAGTGGGCATCTGTGTTGTGCCTCTCTGTAGAGTAAAACTCTGAGATATAATCCCATTAGTAGCAACTGTAGCTTTAGGAGAATCATATAATACTGACACCCAGTGGATAAATGATTTCCCAAAGTCAAATTTATTTAAAACAGCAAAGAGGAAGGACCAGTTAACTTTGTCGAAAGCTTTTTCTGCATCCAATGATATAATAACTGCCTTTTTATCATGCCGCTGTGACATGCTAATAAGGTTAAAGAGCCACCTAATATTATTAGTAGAGTGACGATCTTTAATATAGCCTGTTTGGTCGCTATGAATGATTGTCGAGATTACTGTTTCTAGTCTAGATGTGAAAGCCTTAGTGATAATTTTAATATCAGTGTTAATTAGTGAAATCGGACGGTAAATTGATGGAATGGTGGGGTCTTTTTCTGGCTTTAATAAAAGTTTAATTGCTGCTGTATTCATGTGTGGGCGTATGTAACCATTACTTTTGACTTCTGTTACTACTCTTAAGATAGTGGAGCAAGCATTAACCAGAAGTGCTTAAAAAATATAGCCGGATACCCATCCGGGCCAGGTGCTTTGCCATTAGGCATACTATCTAGAGCACTGTACAACTTGTTTATAGCAAGTGGCGCATCTAACATATCTTTATATTCAGTATTTAACTGAGGTATATTTAAGCTACTGAGGAATGCCTCAATATGCTCAGGGTTAGGCTTGTTAGTTTCTGAATAGGTTGCGATAATAGTTATAAAAATTTTGATTAATTTCTTCTGGTGATTGTGTACATTCACCAGTTGTCCCTCATAGAAATTATTTTATCATTGCTGAATTATGTCCAATCAGAAGGCTCGTCAATTTAGGTGACTGAACGTACACAAAACAACAGTTCGGATATGCGACAGCAAGGGGGGAAAAAATAGTGCTTCAATCTGAATGTAATTACCAATTCAAAAACTTTTGATGATGTTTTTATTGAAGAATTCTAATACATGCTAGCAAGTACGAAGCAGAAAGAAAAACTAAACACTCCCTCCAAATATGCAAACATTGCTCTGGTCTGATCAGCACACAACTCCATGCTGACCATCTAGGTCACACACTTGGACTTGTTGATGGTGTTTTCAGCAAACTTGGAGCCCAAAGACACTTTGCAGGTGTAAGCGACGTCCGTGTTCCAGTCGGACGTATCCACGGTCAAATAGCTGCTGATTTTGTAAGTGCCGTCCGCTTGTCGCACCGCGAGGCCGGTCACGACGTCGCCGCTCACTGGAAGGCCGCGAGCCAGCCACGTGACGTCTGCATATGGCGACGACTGACTAGCCACGCAGACCAGGATGGCGTTTTTGGACTGGAGCTCGTCGCTGGCCGGGGGAAAGACTGTCACCACGGGGGCAGGGAGCTCAGAGCCTGGAGGGTTGAGATCCATTTTCTTGTGTTAGCTTTGCAACTCAAGGCCTAAAGTTCAAATGTGCAGAGAAGCCCTCCACACATATAAAATACTGTACATCATGCACTGAACATTCATCAAAATATATTGTACATTTTAAATTAAGAATAACACAACATATATTATTTACTACAACAAACATGCCATCCAACAAAAATGACTCAGCCACATATTGTTCCATATTGAACGGTATCAAAAAAAGTTATTAACTTGTGCTTAATTTTGGTTGACATTGGAATATTTTGCAGGGGTGTCAAAGTGCAAGACTCATACTGAGAAGTGTTTCTCATAACTTTACTCATAAAACTATACATTTAAAAACATAATAAATATGTTTCATATATAATAAATATATTCATGTGAAAGTAACTAAATAAATATATATATATATATATATATATATGTATATATATATATAATGCACATAGCAAATGTAACCAGACTAACATGATTGTATTCATATAAATTAAAAAAAAAGGTTGAAATATAAAATATAAAATGAAAGAGATCAATAAATATATTATAAAAGTAAGTAGTTAATATGTTATTATGAATAGTGGAGGTAACCTCACTATTATTTTCTAGTCATTGTAGAAATATATTGTAAAATAAGATTATTGTTTATAGAAAACATCGTCATAGTAAAAAAAAAATCTTAACATAGTCTCACGTGGAAAGACATCACTGACGAATACTTGAATAAATAGTGACCGGCCAAACCTAAACTAAAAGCTTTAATTTAATAAAAAAGAAAGAAAGAAAAGAACAATAGCTACTTGGTCAAATATATTTAACAGAATAAAATATATTCAAAGAAAACACACTAAAATGAAAATTGACATTTAAAAAAATAATGATAATAATCCAGACATTATTGTATATTGTCTATCAAAAGTACTCACTAATAATTTAAAAATATATTGACTTTTAAATAAATTTAAGTTTAGATTAAAAAAAAAAACTATGCTTGAAAGAAAGACATGGTGGCCATCACTGGCCAAAACTGAAATAAATAGTAAATGTGCAAACCTAAAATAAAAGATGAAATTAAAAACTGAACAATACTTCGTAAAATATATTCAACTTGAAATTTGTACATTAGTAGGTTTTGAAACTGGATGATCAAAGGACTTACTTGTCACAAACAGCTTGGTTCCTCCTCCGAATACCACAGTGATTCCGTTTGAGTTCACAGCCGTACAAAAACTGATGAGTCGGATGACTCTTCCACAACCTTCACTTCGGGCCTCTTCATGACATTTGTTTTTAATCCCAAATACTTCGGGGGTGGCAATATTCACTCCTGTTTTTCTTACCTCTACTTTGGTGTTGGTGGAAGTCAACATATCAGCCAAGTTGTCACCCTGATGGAAACGTCCATTTCATGGAGCGTCTTGAAGACGAATGTTGGCCATGTAGAAACAATAACGCTGCTAACGTTGAGGTCACAAGGTCCATGTGATTAGAATTTCCATGGCCAATATATATTCTCTACCTGGATCAGATCTGGAATCAGTCTATGCCGCTTTTAATGACTAAACTATTTGAAAGGTCTATTTTCATTCCAATGGAAGCATCCATCCATCCATCTTGGACCATATCCCAGCTGACTTTTGGTAATTGAAGTGGAGAACACTGTGGACTGCAGACCGTGTAGCCAGCTGAAGACCAACAGGCCCATAATCAGCATTCCTTCCAGTGTAAACGTCCAACATGTGGCGCAGACTCGACACAAAGCAGAAGTAAGAATGGGCACTTTCTGTCACCCACTAAATCACTGTGATACAGTTTCGCTAGCAGAGCTGTCCCATGTGCCACAGTAATACTCAGCAGAATCTCCTGCTTCTGCCCGTTTAATGATTAACTGGTAATTGGTAGCTGAGGATGTTTTAGCATCAAAACGACTTGAGGAGAATCCTGTTCCAAAGCTAGGCCCGGAGTACGAATGGTAATGATACAGAATAAACTGAGGAGCGTCTCCGGGAATATGTTTATAAAAAGAAACCTCATAGCCATCATCCCTCTGAATGTCGCAGTTGAAAACAACTTGTTGTCCTGCAGCAACTGTCATCACCGCCGGAGTCTGGGTCAACACCTTGGCTGCGTCACCATCTGTCAAAAGAAGAAAAGAATCAACAACAACCTCACTTGAAAATGTTGACACGGAGGAGAAATGCCCGAGATGGTCTCACAAGTCAGAGCGCTGATGAGAAGGAAAATGGCCCCCAACATGGTGTCTGTTAGCGGTGGTGAAACGTCAGGCGAGCGAGTCAATGAAGCAGTTAGAAGGAGTCTGCAGCTTTTAAAAGCGCCAAAGAGGAAGTAGTTGGGAGCTTTACACGTCAGTCATCATTCAACCAGTGGCAGGCTGTGCATTTGGTATGTGGGGATTTACTTAACCTTATCCACCTCTTACCACCATTATTACATCACAATGATAGAAACCACGAATAATATACAAAAACACAATATAACAGCATGCAAATGTGCCAGCAGTTTACAAGGAGTATTTAAAATGGCAAAAACATTAAAGTCACTCAAGACATTGATTCTGATTTGTTCAGGAAAAGAGTCCCACTGTCAATTTCGTTCACTTTTCCTGTAAAGGGAAATCAAATCAAATTTATTTGTAAAGCACATTTAATCGAATTTATTCGATGTCGGACGATAAAGAATTGTGAAGGTACGGCATTTAAACTGTTTGTTATCATTTCTTTCGTCTTTATTTTTTGTCCGCAACCAAAACAGCGGCCAGTGATGCACTTGGCCATTTAAGTCGGCCCACCCCCACTATGAGCAACTTGAGCTGCCTAGTCATGTTTTTGGGTCACGTTGGGTCAACAATCACATTTTGCCCCGCTATTTAGCCTGTTATGCTTATTTTAGAATAATAGACTCATTGTAAAGCCTCCTAACATGATTGTAGATTGAGTGCCATTGTTGTCTAATTACACTAGTGGTATTTGATTGACAGTAAACAGTTGAGTGAGGTGTGGATTCAGCATATTTTATCGACACGCCCACACATTTTGAGGGTAGAGACAATGGTTTGATTTTGCACCATTTCAGGTCCTCATTTAATTTTTAATTTTTATTTTTTTTAATCATTCAAATTTGGCAGAATTTTTAACAACACTCGTCTTTGTGCTGTGTCAAATTCACAAGACTTTTTTTCTCCCTTTACAGTTACCAGAAACGTTGAGGCCATGAGAAATATGCAAACAACAATCATATTGATTATTTCTAACTGATTATTAAGACTATTGATTGCAAATTGCACATCTAAAAGCGATTTTTCGGAATATCCAGCAAAGGGCAGTTGCGGAAGGTGAGGAACACGTTGCTTGTCAGCTCACAATTTTTTAACCAAAGTTATTCAAACCTGCAACAATAATATGACATGAGATCAGCGTGATTTGACAGAAGTGAAACTTGATTTGCATGGAGCCAAAGACGAGGGGAAAAGGGCCTGCAGGTGCATCCTGGGACGGCAGAGAGTGGATGCTTCGTTAGCCGAGCGCGGAGAGTCGGTTTCTGTTGCGTCTCTCATCTTATTGCAAAACTTTCATCTGATTGAAATCCAATCAACCCATTTTCTTTTTTAACATCTCATCGTAAATACAGAATTGATCATAACTATCACATAATGCACTCAATGCAAAGTCACATTTACTTCCAGTTTAGTATAATTCTTAAAACTTAATTCTTAAATATTATTTAAAAAAATCATTTTGCAGTGTTTGTTTTTATTATAATGAATCATTCAATAGTTTACAATAGAAGTTAGATACAGTATATTACAGTATAGAAGAGTTAAAATCATAACCGCAAGATACAGTCATATTAATATTAGCAGTGAAAAGAGCACCCGAGGCTGTTTGGTGCTCATTTTGGATACACTACAATAATAAAAACAATGGAATTTTCTGTCTTACAAAAATACATGAAATTGATATTTAACACAATTGAAGTTAGCATGTTGACTTGGCCCACGACAACGGTTTCTGTTTTCAAGTTTTCACAAATGATGCAACTCTACTTCAGTCCCATCGACCGCTTCGCTCTCCTAACTATGCAAAATAAATACAAATGCGCAATGACACACTTGAAACTGGTGCACCTGCGCACCACTTATGTGCACCTCTGATTAGGCATATTGTACAATTGCAGCTGCAAGAATGTAAATGTAAATTAACAGCTCTTTCTTGTTTCAGAGTAGTCAGGAGACCAGGTGGAAAGGGAGCAAAGCTAGAAGTTTAGGAGCAGGGTTCAATTTCCTCTACCATGGTGTAGATAGGAAGAAAAATGATGAGTAGGAGTTATCGTGAAGGAGGAGTTTGTTAGGAACGTCCTGGGGGTAAATAGAGTGTCAGATAGAGTGATGAGCCTGAAGCTAGGAATCGAAGGTGTGATGATCAACGTTCTTAGTGGGTATGCGCCACAGGTAGGACGTGAGCTGGAGGAGAAGGACAACTTTTGGTTGGACCTTGATGAAGTGATGCAGAGCATCCCTCGAAGTGAGAGAGTTGTCATTGGTGCAGACTTCAATTGACACGTTGGCGCAGGAAACAGAGGAGATAAGGAGGTGATAGGCTTGTTTGGTATCCAGGAGAGGAACGCAGAAGGACAGATGGTGGTTGACTTTGCAAAAAGAATGGAAAAGGCTGTCGTGAATACTTTCTTCCAGAAGAGGCAGGAACATAGGGTGACCTACAAGAGTGGAGGTAGGAGTACACAGGTAGACTACATCTTGTGTAGACGGTGTAATTTGAAGGTAGCATAGGAAGGTAGTGTGTAGGATGACTATGGTGGTGAGGAAGACAAAGACGGGCAAAGGCAGAGCAGAGGACGAAATGGTGGAAGAGTTGAGACAGTCTCTGGATGGTCAGGAAGTTCTTCCAGATGACTGGACAACTACAGCAAATGTGACCAGGGAGCCAGGTAGGACAGTCCTTGGTGTGTCATCCGGAAGGAAAGGAGATAAGGAGACTTGGTGGTGGAATGAGGAGTTGCAGAAGTGGATCCAGAGAAAGAGGTTAGCTAAGAAGAAGTGGGACACTGAGGACTGAAGAGAGTAGACAGGAGTACAGAGAAATGCAGCGTAGGGTGAAAGTGGAAGTGGCAAAGGCCAAACAAGGGGCTTACGATGACTTGTATGCTAGGTTGGATAGCAAGGAGGGAGAGACTGATCTATACAGGTCGGCCAGACAAAGAGACAGAGAGGGGAAGGATGTAACATAGGTCAGGGTAATAAAGGAAGTGTGTTGACAGATGCCAGTAGTGTGATGGGAAGATGGAAAGAGTACTTTGAAGAGTTGATGAATGAGGAAATTGAGAGAACGGAGAGTAGAAGAAGTGACTGTTGTGTGCCAGGAAGTAGCAAAGATTAGTAAGGATGAAGTGAGAAGGCCATTGAAGAGGATGAAGCGTGGAAAGGCACTCGGTCCTGATGATGTACCTGTGGAGGTACAGACCTGTCTAGGGGAGGTAGCAGTAGAATTTCTGACTGGGTTGCTCAACAGGATCTTAAATAGTGAGAAGATGCCTGAGGAATGGAGGGGAAGTGTGCTGGTGCCCATTTTTAAGAACAAGGGAGACGTGCAGAGTTGTGGCAACTACAGAGGAATAAGGCTAATTAGCCACACAATGAAGCTATGGGAAAGAGTAATTGAAGCTAAACTGATGGCAGAGGTGAACATTTGTGAGCAGCAGTATGGTTTCACGCCAAAAAAAGAGTACCACAGATGCAGTATTTGCTTTGAGGATGTTGATAGAGAAGTACAAAGAAGGTCAGAAGGGGCTGCATTGTCTTTGTAGATCTGAAGAAAGCTTACGACAGGGTGCCCAAAGAGGAACTGTGGTTTTGTATGAGTAGCAGAGAAGTATGTTCAAGTGGTGCAGGACATGTATGAGGACTATACGACAGTGGTGAGGTGTGCTTTAGGTGTGACGGAGGAGTTCAAAGTGGAGGTGGGACTAGATCAGGGATCAGCTCTGAGCCCCTTCTTGTTTGCTATGGTAATGGACAGAATGACAGATGAGGTTAGACATGGACTATGATGTTTGCTGATGACATTGTGATCTGTAGTGAGAGCAGGGAACAGGCGGAGGAGAAGCTACAGGCGTGGAGGTTTGCCCTGGAAAGGAGGGGAATGAAGGTTAGCTGTAGCAAGACGGAGTATCTGTGTGTGAATGGGAGCGACCCAAATGGAAGAGTGAGGTTACAGAGAGGAGGAGTTGAAGTATTTTGGGTCAACAGTCCAGAGCAATTGAGAGTGTGGAAAAGAAGTATAGGAGCGTGTGCAGGCAGGCTGGAACAGGTGGAGAAAAGTGTCAGATGTGATGTGTGTGAATGTTTCAGCTAAAATAAAAGGAATGGTTTATAAAACTGTGGTGAGACCAGCGATCTTGTTTGGTCTGGAGACAGTGCCACTGAGGAAAAGACAGGAGCCAGAGCTGGAGGTGGCAGAGATGACGATGCTGAGGTTCTCTTTGGGAGTGACCAGGATGGATAGAATCAGGAATGAGTACATCAGAGGGAAACCACACTTTGGAGATAAAGTCAGAGATGCCAGACTGAGATGGTTTGGACATGTCCAGAGGAGAGATAGTGAGTATATTGGCAGAAGGTTGCTGAGTTTCCAAATGCCAGGCAGAAGGACTAGAGGATGACCAAAGAGGAGGCTTATGGATGTAGTCAAAGAGGACATGGAAGGTAGTTGGTGTGAGAGCAGAGGATGCAGAGGACAGGGTTAGATGGAGGTAACTGATTTGCTGTGGCGACCCCTGAAGGGAAAAGCCGAAAGGAAAAGAAGTTTCTTCTTTCAGAGTATCCTTTAAAACTTATATTAGAGTATTACCCTTAAAAGTAAATTTAAAAAAATGCATCAGAAATATGAGGACACTGGAGTTTTGCAACCTGTAAAAATGCCAATTACTGCACTATTTTCTAATCCAATTTTCCATTTTTATACTGAGTTGTACATACTGTACGTACTGTACTTTCATTATTATTATTATTATCATTATTTTTTAAATAGAGCAGCTAACTGTTATCAGCTGACCACATACCAAAGTACAAATACTTGGCACTGGTAGATTTTTCCATTACTTTACTTAATCTTTTTTCTTTCTCTTTCCTACTCCTTACATTTGAAAATGGATATATTTAATTTACTACCTACGTTGTTAAAAATAAAATAGGTTTGTAAGTTTTTTCAACTTCCACAGATGATGATGCAGTTTACAGACAACCACATTTGAGAACTTACTTCATTGATTGAAATCTTGGGGACTTGGGCAGAACCAGCGACAGCCGCATAAGGAACAAACGTGTAACGGAGAGTACAATCGACGACAGTAACAGATTTGGAGAAGCAAGATCATTTATAAATACCTGTGCATTGGACACAATGTCCAGAGGAGAGATAGTGAGTATATTGGCAGAAGGTTGCTGAGTTTCCAAATGCCAGGCAGAAGGTCTGGAGGATGACCAAAGAGGAGGTTTATGGATGTAGTTAAAGAGGACATGGAAGGTAGTTGGTGTGAGAGCAGATAATGCAGAGGACAGGGTTAGATGGAGGCAACTGATTTGCTGTGGCGACCCCTGAAGGGAAAAGCCGAAAGGAAAATAAGTTTCTTCTTTCAGAGTATCCTTTAAAACTTATATTAGAGTATTACCCTTAAAAGTAAATTTTAAAAAATGCATTAAAAATATGAAGACACTGGAGTTTATGCTGTCGTTTTGCAAACTGTAAAAATGCCAATTAGTGCACTATTTTCCAATCCAATTTTCCGTTTTTATAATGAGTGGTACATACTGTACATACTGTACGTACTGTATTTTCATTTTTATTTTTTTTTTAAATAGAGCAGCTAACCGTTATCAGCTGACCACATACCAAAGTACAAATACTTGGCACTGGTAGATTTTTCCATTACTTTACTTAAGCTTTTTTCTTTCTCTTTCCTACTCCTTACATTTGAAAATGTATATATTTAATTTACTACCTACGTTGTTAAAAATAAAATAGGTTTGTTAGTTTTTTCAACTTCCACAGATGATGATGCAGTTTACAGACAACCACGGTTGAGATCTTACTTCATTGATTGAAATCTTGGGGACTTGGGCAGAAACAGCCGCATAATGAACAAACGTGTACCGGAGAGTACAATCGACGACAGTAACAGATTTGGAGAAGCAAGATCATTTATAAATACCTGTGCATTTTAGAAAGTCAAATAAAATGCCAGAGGGTCTTTATGGGGATATATTTCTGGCGGGGCTATAGCACCTCTTAGTGTTAGTGTAGCTGTAACGCCATCCCTTGACAAGCCAGAAGTCACGCAAGTCACTCTTTACAACTTCAACTGCTGACCTGAAGTACATTGATTTCAGAGTCTGTACTTTTTACTTTCACCTAAGTACATGCTTTGAATAAGTATTTTGAATTTTAAAAGTCTGTTACAAAACAAATATCTATGCTTCTTCATTAGTACAGAGCTAGCTTCCATATGAAACTGTTTGTATTCTTCTTATTATTATTATCATTATTATTATTATTATTATTATTTGAGCAATGGAGTTATTGAATGACCGAGGTGTCGTGTTGTTTGTGTGTCTCAGTCCTGTCTTTCCAGGTCTTTTTGAGTTCTGCTCCAGATAGACGGGAGCGTCGTTGCAGGGCGCCACTCAACTCAATCACAAGGTAACACACACAATTTCAAAAATATATATAATTTAGAAATGGACATTATTTCATTAGCACTTATCTACCTCATAGTGTTGTTTTCAACTCATTCACTGCCATTGACGGCTATAGACGTCAAAAATTCATTTGAACTATTTCTATTAGTTAAAATTGTTTTTTTCACTTTTGCTAACAAGAGTATGAAAACCTAGAATTTTTTTTATTATTGTACATTCAGAACAGATAGACAATTTGTGATTAATCGTTAGTTAACTAGTGAAGTCATGTGATTAATTACAATTAAAACATTTTAATTGCCTGACGCCCCTGTTTTGTGGAAAACACTACTTCACTTTTATATTTTTATGCAGGATCGTGAGTGAGCGGCGGCAACAATGAATACACAGAGACTGATATACTGTGCTAGAACAAATGTGCCCTTTATTCCCCGCAAACAGCAATCAACACACTTCAACGCTAAGCAGCATAATATAATCATCATCAGCGCTTACCTTGGCACTAGACCGGAGAGCCGACGGTCCGGGTAGAACGAGCTGCTTAACGGCTGAGCGAACGTACGCTTCCCTCAGCTGACTCTACCCACGCCGTGTGCCGCTCCGTCTTATATTCGTTAACAAAAAGGGGTGAGCGTGAGAAACCGGGCTGGCCAAGCCCTCTCCCAGGCACCCTTTCTATGAGTCGTGTCCTGCTTCAAAAACATGTCTCTGAAGTAGGGAGGACTGCAGGTGTCCTGCCTCGAAAACATATTTTCGAAACAGGGAGGACTGCAGTATAAACAAGGTAAGAGTTCTCAGGCTCGATTCCGCCAACAGTTCAGCCTTATATAAGAGGTTACATGAGGACATATCAATCCATGGTTATTTTCCATTCATTCCACCCCTGGACTCATGAAACCTCTTAAAATGTGCAGATCCTGGCACATTTGTCCAAATTAAAATGAGTCCATTATAGACCCATACCCCTGTTATAGTTTTGTCGTTTGATGATCCTCTCATAATTGACCAGTATGTAAAGTGATTGTTTCCCATAGATATTATCCATACATGTTATTTCAAAATATCGTCCCCTCATTCCAAAAGTGTTCTAGTTAATTTGTCATCCATGGCGCGTTTTACCCGTTTCATATAGAGGTAAGTACATACATTGAGTAATGTTGGAATGACACTCTTTGTCTTCCGCGTGTTCGTTGTTGTTTGGGTTGAGAGAATGTTGATTTTCTGAATACAGACTGGAGAACGGTGAACAGGTCCTTCAAAGGATTTATTGTTACAGAATATTCTGGACACAAACAAGTTTACAGACAAATGGCTGCAGTTCCTCTTGCTAGTGTGTCTTTTTCAGCTGACTCCTCTCATTCTTATGCTATCTTGAAGAGCGGTATCATAACTGAGGAAATAAGTAAATTAAAAAGTTATGACTAAATCTAGGCAGAAGATTCTCAACAGTAAAGATATCGCACATAATACCACAATAAGTACAATCAATGGAGGAGTCATTACTTTTCGTGCAAAGGGTGATAATCCTGTGAATATATTTTACCAGTGCGACGCTGATGATTGTTCCACCGTCTTTGCCACAGCAAGTACCTGTTCCCCGGTTACCACTGTCATTATCTGTAATTTAGCAATGTTATGACGGTGTTCTTTCACCATCTGTTTTAGCTCCTTAGATTCGCTCAGTGCGCAACTGTACTCCTTCAAGGAGATACCCAAATGGTTGTCATGCAACACCTCCTACTGGATCAAGGTGAGAGCTGTGGCATCAGTGAAATTAGTTAACCGATAAGTGTGATTGTTCCATGTCCACAGATAGTCATCCTTGAGGCAGCCAGAGAATGGTACTTTCGGCAACTGGGGATGCGACCGGTTTGCAGCTACACATAAGGTATGTGGCCCTACCTGATATAGCACATCTCGGGGCACCTCATAATCCCAGTCACACATTGCATTTTTCTCTTTCAGGCATGGATTGGTGTACCCCTGATTTAGCATGCAGATTTTTGTCTGCCTGTAAGTATAACCAAACATTAGTAGTAATATTCCATATCCTTCGCCATTCGTAATAATTATTTGTTATTACAATTGCTTTAAATCGATTTCTTTGTCTTTTGGCATGTATGTATTGCATGAACACGCAGTCCAATTCATCCAATCAGTCATATTTTGCAATACCTCACCAGTGGAGTTGTTTACTTTTTCTTGAAACTGCACTTGTTTTTTCCAAAGTAATACATTCTGTGCTTGAACTTGCACCGCAGTTGGCAACCACTGTGCCACTTTTACTAATGCATCATGTGTATATTGTCCAGTGTAGTGTAGCTTGCTTGTAGTAATCTGGTTGTCAATCAGGTTGGCGGATCCCAGCAACGTTCCTGTCCTCCCCAGAAGAGTGTCATACCACGCCCGTCGAGCACGATGACACTCTGGTAAGATAGAGAACTTGATTGTCCAACGCACCTCAGTTCGAATCAGTCCATGTGCCATCTTCATACAGGTTGGCACGATAGGAACAACGTGGGTTGTGACATTGGTGGTTGTAGTATTAGGGGATACCCAAATGACATACCCGACCGTGGATCCTCCCGTGATTTCAGAACCATTGGCTATCCACGTGTCTTGGCTCACTGTGATTGTCCAGTCAGTGCCATTGCTGTTCTTGGTGCAATTCCTTTTTTTCCTATCATACTCACATAAAGAACACGTGGCTTTCACCGTCAGTTGGCACCCTTTGGCTATCACTGGAATGTCTTGTCCACTGAAGCACTTCCGACACACCTGGAGCAGACAATTACTACTTACGTTGGCAACCAGGCAAGGTTGCCCGCCTGGACAAGTAAAGTCTTCCTGGGTGCGGTTGTCAGCGGCGTTTCTCCACCATAACCGAAACCGCCCCACGTTTCCCAGCGTTCGTCCAATGGTGGCCGTCCAAATCGGCTCCCAGCAGAGGACGAACATCCCCATCAGGAGCACACCACCTGCAAGGCCTCCGATGCCCCATCGTCCGGCACCACCATGTCTTTGGCCAGCATACATCTTCTCGTTGTACTTGGATCCCCAATCGAGGTGAATTCATACCTGTACACATACACATAGACAACTACATGCGAGCATTAGTTTTCTCGTAAATAACATTTGTTGACGGGAACATTCATCCACTTTTTTCTCAAAAGGTTTTGGATGCCCCCCACATTAAAAAATAAAACCCTGCAGAGACATGCTGTCATATGCAAGTGATTTATACACTAATCCTTTTATAATCCCAACAAGAAAAGAGTCACACTGAAATCCATGACTGGCACTTTTATTTTGTCACAGGAAAAAATATTTTTATGACTGTCAAGTGCAAACATGTGAGTCACAATACATGTTATTATCCCAATTGGCAGTTATATTGGATCCTGATATTATGGGTGTTTCATTGCTTTCACTTAATTATCATGACACCCAGACAGTGCAGTTCATGCGATTGAAAGGGAAGTGGTGTCCAAACTTTAAAATCAAACTCAATCCAAAAAGGTGAATATATAAATGTAAATATGCAAATGTGTCTGTGTTGAATATGTGCCTGATAGTTCATCAGTCCCGTGTAAGGCAGCCCTCATCTAAGATGAACGTTGATTTGTTATTGTAGATCTACACCATCGCTGGGATTGTATTGCATACAATATATGTATTTCACACTTGCACACTTTTCTTTTTATTACTCTAGTTACATTTATAATGTATTGTTTGTGTTCAAAGATGCTAATATGCATCTCAAACATTGATCATTTTTTAAATCTGAGTTCCCACGTGTCCTGGAAAAAAAAAAGATTTACCAATTCTACAGTCATTGAAAACACCTGGAAAATGAGCGGGAAGTCAAATGTCCTGGAAAGCTTGCATTGTCCTGGAAAATATGTTTTCCTCCCTCTGCTTCTCTCTGCCTTGTGGATGAACACAAATGGGGTAAACAGACATGTAGGCCTATGTTTGTTTTCAGCTGCCTTCAATGAGCAAAATAGAGCCGAGTGCTTTGCTGGTTTATCACTGCGCCACGTGAACGCCAGCAACCAATCAAATTTCATATTCCTCTTAGGACAGTTCTGCCGCCCAGTGTTTCCATATTACTTTGTTGCTTGATTTAGCGATTTTTCAGACACAAATAAGGGTTGATTTTCTCTCACTTTTTGTGGGCGGGCCTTCACTTTTGGCTGTGTGCTCCGATAGGAATTGACCGGTTAAATAATAACAAATGAAGAAATGTTCGGCTCGTGTTCAGTCTGGCCGCACTCCATTGCCTATGATTCTTAGACTTAAAAGCAGGAAGTAGTTCTATTTCCGTTATGACACAAACGTGAACGTGGACGTAAATAGGACGGCATTTCATTTTTAATTGGTTTATTATATGAATTGCCATGACAACTGTACGATTTCACATGCATTACAGTGGTTCCTTGAGTGAAGCTTTTGATTCATTCCTTGTCTACACTGGTTGCTCAAAACTATTCTCAAATAATTTTCCTCATTAAAATAAAATCCATTCCAGACTCTCCTCCCCAAAAAACTGTAATGCATTTGTAATCAATGAATGATGTATTGCTTGCTATAATATGCTTTTTACTTAAAAAACAAACAAAAAATATTCAGCCATAAAATAATTATTAGAATTAAACCTTTTTTTGTCACATTTTATCATTCACGTCAGTGCAAGTGTGTACGTCATTCTGGTGTTCATGCCTTGGCCACCTGGGGGCAGTATGAGACAGACAGAAATATAAATTGAAAAAGGCGACGTCACATCTCCTCAGCAGTAATATTAGTAATTAGTAATATCATGGCCCAATGACTCATACCTCTGAAAACTTGTAAGTTGGGTCACTCTTATCTCAAGGTGCTCATGAAAAAAATGCCCTATTTTTCAACATTTGCAACAGTAAATAATAAAAGAATTAAATAGCCATTAAATGACAAATATATTTGTTATCAAATATTTTGACGGTTTAGCCTTCAAGTCTTTGTTTTTACAAGCGCATGACACCCAAAACACATAGAAATGATTTTATTGTTGCTGCATTATGTCCAATCAGAAGGCTCGTCAATTTAGGTGACTGAACGTACACAAAACAACAGTTCAGATATGCGACAGCAATGGGGGGGGTGGGGAGTTAGTGCTTCAATCTGAATGTAATTACCAATACAAAAACTTTGGATGATGTTTTTATTGAAGAATTCTAATACATACTAGCAAGTACAAAGCAGAAAGAAAAACTAAACACTCCCTCCAAATATGCAAACATTGATCTGGTCTGACCAGCACACATCTCCATGCTGACCATCTAGGTCACACACTTGGACTTGTTGATGGTTTTTTCAGCAAACTTGGAGCCCAAAGACACTTTGCAGGTGTAAGCGACGTCCGTGTTCCAGTCGGACGTATCCACGGTCAAATAGCTGCTGATTTTGTAAGTGCGGTCCGCTTGTCGCACCGCCAGGCCGGTCACGACGTCGCCGCTCACTGGAAGGCCGCGAGCCAGCCACGTGACGTCTGCATATGGCGACGACTGACTAGCCACGCAGACCAGGATGGCGTTTTTGGACTGGAGCTCGTCGCTGGCCGGGGGAAAGACTGTCACCACGGGGGCAGGGAGCTCAGAGCCTGGAGGGTTGAGATCCATTTTCTTGTGTTAGCTTTGCAACTCAAGGCCTAAAGTTCGAATGTGCAGAGAAGCCCTCCACACATATAAAATACTGTACATCATGCACTGAACATTCATCAAAATATATTGTATATTTTAAATTAAGAATAACACAACATATATTATTTACTACAAGAAACATGCCATCCAACAAAAATGACTCAGCCACATATTGAACGGTATCAAAAAAGTTATTAACTAATGCTTAATTTTGGTTGACATCGGAATATTTTGCAGGGGTGCCAAAGTGCAAGACTCATACTGAGAAGTGTTTCTCATAATTTTACTCATAAAACTATACATTTAAAAACATAATAAATATGTTTCATATATAATAAATATATTCATGTGAAAGTAACTAAATAAATAAATAAATATATATATATATATATATATAATGCACATAGCAAATGTAACCAGACTAACATGATTGTATTCATATAAATTAAAAAAAAAGGTTGAAATATAAAATATAAAATGAAAGAGATCAATAAATATGTTATTAAAGTAAGTAGTTAATATGTTATTATGAATAGTGGAGGTAACCTCACTATTATTTTCTAGTCATTGTAGAAATATATTGTAAAATAAGATTATTGTTTATAGAAAACATTGTCATAGTAAAAAAAAGTCAACTTAACATAGTCTCACGTGGAAAGACATCACTGACGAATACTTGAATAAATAGTGACCGGCCAAACCTAAACTAAAAGCTATAATTAAATAAAAAAGAAATAAAGAAAAAAACAATAGCTACTTGGTCAAATACATTTAACAGAATAAAATATATTCAAAGAAAACACACAAAAATGAAAATTGACATTTAAAAAAATAATGATAATAATCCAGACATTATTGTATATTGTCTATCAAGAGAAAATATATTGACTTTTAAATAAGTTTAAGTTAAGATTAAAAAAAAAAACTATGCTTGAAAGAAAGACATGGTGGCCATCACTAGCCAAAACTGAAATAAATAGTAAATGTGCAAACCTAAAATAAAAGATGAAATTAAAAACTGAACAATACTTGGTAAAATATATTCAACTTGAAATTTGTACGTTAGTAGGTTTTGAAATTGGATGATCAAAGGACTTACTTGTCACAAACAGCTTGGTTCCTCCTCCGAATACCACAGTGATTCCGTTTGAGTTCACAGCCGTACAAAAACTGATGAGTCGGATGACTCTTCCACAACCTTCACTTCGGGCCTCTTCATGACATTTGTTTTTAATCCCAAATACTTCGGGGGTGGCAATATTCACTCCTGTTTCTCTTACCTCTACTTTGGTGTTGGTGGAATTCAACAGATCAGCCAAATGGTCACCCTGATGGAAACGTCCATTTCATGGAGCGTCTTGAAGACGAATGTTGGCCATGTAGAAACAATAACGCTGCTAACGTTGAGGCTTCTGAACATGGTCCATGTGATTGGAATTTCCATGGCCAATAAATATTCTCCACCTGGATCAGATCTGGAATAAGTCCATGCAGTTTTTAATGACTAAACTATTTGAAAGGTCTATTTTCATTCCAATGGAAGCATCCATCCATCCATCTTGAACCATATCCCAGCTGACTTTTGGTAATTGAAGTGGAGAACACTGTGGACTGCAGACCGTGTAGCCAGCTGAAGACCAACAGGCCCATAATCAGCATTCCTTCCAGTGTAAACGTCCAACATGTGGCGCAGACTCGACACAAAGCAGAAGTAAGAATGGGCACTTTCTGTCACCCACTAAATCACTGTGATAGAGTTTCGCGAGCAGCGTCGTCCCATGTGCCACAGTAATACTCAGCAGAATCTCCTGCTTCTGCCCGTTTAATGATTAACTGGTAATTGGTAGTTGAGGATGTTTTAGCATCAAAACGACTTGAGGAGAATCCTGTTCCAAAGCTAGGCCTGGAGTACGAACGGTGATGATACAGAATAAACTGAGGAGCGTCTCCGGGAATATGTTTATAAAAAGAAACCACATAGCCATCATCCCTCTGAATGTCGCAGTTGAAAACAACTTGTTGTCCTGCAGCAACTGTCATCACCGCCGGAGTCTGGGTCAACACCTTGGCTGCGTCACCATCTGTCAAAAGAAGAAAAGAATCAACAACAACCTGACTTGAAAATGTTGACACGGAGGAGTAATGCCCGAGATGGTCTCACAAGTCAGAGCGCTGATGAGAAGGAAAATGGCCCCCAACATGGTGTCTGTTAGCGGTGGTGAAACGTCAGGCGAGCGAGTCAATGAAGCAGTTAGAAGGAGTCTGCAGCTTTTAAAAGCGCCAAAGAGGAAGTAGTTGGGAGCTTTACACGTCAGTCATCATTCAACCAGTGGCAGGCTGTGCATTTGGTATGTGGGGATTTACTTAACCTTATCCACCATTATTACATCACAATGATAGAAACCACAAATAATATACAAAAACACAATATAACAGCATGCAAATGTGCCAGCAGTTTACAAGGAGTATTTAAAATGGCAAAAACATTCAACTCACTCAAGACATTGATTCTGATTTGTTCAAGAAAAGAGTCCCACTGTCAATTTCGGTCACATTTCCTGTAAAGGGAAATCAAATCAAATTTAGTTGTAAAGCACATTTAATCTAATTTGATCGATGTCGGACGATAAAGAATTGTGAAGGTACGGCATTTAAACTGTTTGTTATCATTTTTTTCGTCTTTATTTTTTGTCCGCGACCAAAACAGCGGCCAGTGATGCACTTTGGCATTTAAGTCGGCCCACCCCCACTATGAGCAACTTGAGCTGCCTAGTCATGTTTTTGGGTCACGTTGGGTCAACAATCACATTTTGCCCCACTATTTAGCTTGTTATGCTTATTTTAGAATGATAGACTAATTTTAAAACCTCCTAACATGATTGTAGATTGAGTGCCATTGTTGTCTTAGTACATGTAGGCAGTACTGCTAACTACACTAGTGGTATTTGATTGACAGTAAACAGTTGAGTGAGGTGTGGATTCATCATATTTTATGGACAATCTCACACATTTTGAGGGTAGAGACAATGGTTTGATTTTGCACCATTTCAAGTCCTCATTTTATTTTTTATTTTTTTTAATCATTCAAATTTGGCTGAATTTTTAACAACACTTGTCTCTGTGCTGTGTCAAATTCACAAGACTTTTTTTCCCCATTTACAGTTACCAGAAACGGTGAGGCCATGAGAAATATGCAAACAACAATCAGATTGATTATTAAGACTATTGATTCCAAATTGCACATCTAAAAGCGATTTTTCGGACTATCCAGCAAAGGGCAGTTGAGGTAGGTGAGGAACACGTTGCTTGTCAACTCACAATTTTTTAACCAAAGTTATTCAAACCTGCAACAATAATATGACCATCTCAAAGCAACCTTCTTTATCTTTGACGGACTTTACATGTATGGATATTTGTTCATATACATCATATACAGTGTCGTCATCTGCACACCGGAATGTTCTCCTGTGTCTGTGAGTTACTTTTTGACTTGTGGCTGCAATGATGGGCCAGGGGCTTCCAAAGTCAGAGTGAGATCAGCGTGATTTGACAGAAGTGAAACTTGATTTGCATGGAGCCAAAGACGAGGGGAAAAGGGCCTGCAGGTGCATCCTGGGACGGCAGAGAGTGGATGCTTCGTTAGCCGAGCGCGGAGAGTCGGTTTCTGTTGCGTCTCTCATCTTATTGCAAAACTTTCATCTGATTGAAATCCAATCAACCCATTTTCTTTTTTAACATCTCATCGTAAATACAGAATTGATCATAGCTATCACATAATGCACTCAATGCAAAGTCACATTTACTTCCAGCTTAGTATAATTCTTAAAACTTAATTCTTAAACATTCTTTTAAAAAATCATTTTGCAGTGTTTGGTTTTATTATAATGAAAAAGTAAATTTTAAAAAATGCATTACAAATATGAGGACACTGGAGTTTATGCCGTCGTTTTGCAACCTGTAAAAATGCCAATTACTGCACTATTTTCCAATCCAATTTTCCGTTTTTATACTGAGTGGTACATACTGTACGTACTGTACTTTCATTATTTTTTTTAGATATATTTTTTTAAATAAAGCAGCTGACCGTTATCAACTGACCACATACCAAAGTACAAATACTTGGCACTGGTAGATTTTTCCATTACTTTACTTAAGGTTTTTTCTTTCTCTTTCCTACTCCTTACATTTGAAAATGGATATATTTAATTTACTACCTACGTCAGACCTGGGCAAATTATGGCCCGCGGCCACATCCGGCCCTTTGTACGTCCCTGTCCGGCCCGCGTGAGGCCAATCATAAACACCATAAATTAAACAAAAAAAAATTTTACTTTCATTTTGAATTTTTATTTTGAAAAGTGTTATGTCTTACGTGTTACGCACTTTTACTCGCGCCAGGTTACCCTCAAGATGTCGGAACACCCCAAGAAAAGAAAAGTTGATAACGAATTCCGTATTTTCAACAAGACATGGACTGCCAAATATTTCTTCACAGAAATTAAAGGTAAAGCAGTGTGCTTAGTCTGTGGTTAACAGGTTGCTGTGTTTAAAGAATATAATTTGAATCGCCACTACACGACCAAGCATGAAGATAAATACAGAAATCTGTCTGGTGAAGAGCGTGCAATGGAGTCTGATGCATTGCTTGCAAAATTACAAACCCAACAAGGATTTTTCACTAAACTTCACACTCCCAGAGAATCAGCCGTCAGGACAAGTTATGTCATTTCTCACAAAATCGCCAGAAAAAGTAAGGCGTTTTCCGACGGAGAGTTTATTAAGGAGTGTTTATTGGACTCTGCTGCGCTGATGTGCCCAGAGAAAAAGGGCGCGTTTGAGAACGTGTCACTCTCCCGACGCACTGTAACGAGGCGGATTGAGGACATCGCGGGAAATTTAGAGCTTCAGCTGAAGAACAGAGCGGCCGACTTTGACTTTTTTTCTCTGGCTTTAGATGAGAGCTGCAATGTACGTGACACCGCCCAGCTGCTCATCTTCTTACGTGGGATAACCGCAGACTTTCAAATCACGGAGGAGTTGGCAGCCATGCAGTCAATAAAAGGGACAACCACAGGTAATGACTTGTTCAGAGAGGTAAATGCATGTATGGCCATGTTAGGACTGAAATGGGACAAGCTTACAGGTGTGACAACAGATGGTTGTCCAAATCTGACCAGGAAAAATGTTGGACTTTTAAAGAGAATGCAGGATAAAGTGACAGAAATTAACCCTGATCAGAAATTGACATTTTTGCATTGTATCATACATCAGGAAGTGTTGTGTAAGACAGTGTTAAAAATGAAAAATGTCGTTGATGCTGTCACTAAAATAGTTAACTTCATCAGAGCGAGAGCTTTAAATCACAGACAGTTTGTTGCTTTGTTGGAGGAAAATGAGGCTGAACATGGTGACATAAGCTATCACTGCACTGTTAGGTGGCTCAGCCTTGGCAAGGTTCTGAAAAGTGTCCGGGACCTGAGAGACCAGTTTCAAGAGTTCTGTATTCAGAAAGGTCATGACGTCCCAGAACTTTCAGATAACGACTGGTTGGCAGACCTCGGATTCGCTGTGGATGTGACTGCACTAATGAACGAACTAAATGTCAAAATGCAGAGCAAGGGCCTTTTTGTGCATGAGATGTACAGTGCAGTGAAGGCTTTCATGAGAAAACTGCAGCTTCTCTCAAGCCAAGTGAAGGAAAATATTCTGACCCACTTGCCAACACTTAAGGAAGCCAAAAGATCAGGTGATCATCTCCAAAAGTACTCAACCATGTTAGAAGCATTGCATGCAGAGTTTTCAAGGCGATTTCAAGATTTCAAAACTCTTGAGAGTGAAATGCACATGGTTTCTTCTCCCTTCAACTGCAGTGTGGATGATGCACCAAGTGAAGTTCAGATGGAACTCATTGATCTGCAGTCTGACACACTTCTGACAGATCACTTCAAGTCAGTCTCACTGCTGGACTTTTACTCCGCCCTCAAAGAGGAGAACTTTCCACACCTGAGGAGGCATGCTCAGAGGATCCTAGTCCTCTTTGGATCTACCTATCATTGTGAACAGACATTCTCAGTTATGAAGTTCAACAAATCCAAACACAGATCCTCTATGACTGATGACCACCTCTCAGCTGTCCTTCGCATAGCCACTTCAGACATTCCGCCAGATTTCAATGCCCTTGTTCAAGCCCAGAACAGACTGGATTATTCTCACTGAAGAGGTAACATGAGGTGGAAAACATTACAAGTTATTGTTTGTGGAGATTAACAAATTAAAAATAAATTGCACTGGTTCAATAATTGTTTTTCTTATTTAACCAATACACCACAATTTCACATAACCTAATATAAATATTTACAGAGTGCTTTATTCTTCTGATTATCAGTACCAGCTATTCAAAATATTTAATTTGAGCATTTTACAATGAAAGAAAGTTGGTGGCCCTCTGACACAATTCAGGTTTCTCATGCAGCCCCCGATAAAAATTAATTGCCCACCCCTGACCTACGTTGTTAAAAATAAAATAGGTTTGTTAGTTTTTTCAACTTCCACAGATGATGATGCAGTTTACAGACAACCACGGTTGAGATCTTACTTCATTGATTGAAATCTTGGGGACTTGGGCAGAAACAGCCGCATAATGAACAAATGTGTACCGGAGAGTACAATCGACGACAGTAACAGATTTGGAGAAGCAAGATCATTTATAAATACCTGTGCATTTTAGAAAGTCAAATAAAATGCCAGAGGGTCTTTATGGGGATATATTTCTGGCGGGGCTATAGCACCTCTTAGTGTTAGTGTAGCTGTAACGCCATCCTTGACAAGCCCGAAGTCACACAAGTCACTCTTCACAACTTCAACTGTTGACCTGAAGTACATTGATTTCAGAGTCTGTACTTTTTACGTTCACCTAAGTACATGCTTTGAATAAGTATTTCGAATTTTAAAAGTGTGTTATAAAACAAATATCTATGCTTCTTCATTAGTACAGAGCTAGCTTCGATAAGAAACTGTTTGTATTATTATTATTATTATTATTATTATTATTATTATTATTATTATAATAATAATTATTATTATTCATTTGGAACCGCTCTTTGCGGCCCCGCCCTTCTCTGTCGTGGTTGTCGCTGCCTGATGACGTGTGCCATTCTGTTTGTATCATGGCAGCGGCTACCTATGCTAACTGAAAGACAAAATGCCGTTTTTATAACACTTAAGGCGGCCACAAATCTAGAAAAACAGCACATCTCTCATAATGACGAACAGGACGTCGTATTTCTATGACCCTGACGTGGGCAACTTTCATTACGGTGAGTGACGATGGCCGTGCAGGCGAACGGGCCTACGGATGCAATGGGTGCCCATTCATATCGTTCATCATTTTTTAGCTTTTGTTTATATTTTCTTAATCCCCTAAACTCCTAAAGTATTTAATGAGGCGCTTTTTAAAAATATGTGAAACCCGACATTGGCGTTTCCCAACTGACGCTTATTTGCCCTAATATAATATTCGGCATAATTCTTTATATTTGACAGTTTTTCTGCCAATTTAAGTTATTTTTCGCGATAAGCACCTAGCTACAAATGTAGAATCACATCCCAAACCCCGTTGGCTTGAAGCTTTAATCATCACGAATTTTACACACAATATGACTGAAATGTTATAATTGTTTTTCTCTTATAAGGTGCTGGTCATCCTATGAAGCCTCACCGATTGTCCCTGACTCACAGCCTGGTGCTGCACTATGGACTCTATAAGAAAATGATGGTGAGGTCAACACACTAACAAGCCACAACATATGACACGTCTAGCTTTTGGTCATGTGATCGACATTTGTTTCTCCGTGGGAGGATAAGCTGTGCTTGTAATGGAAATGCTACTAGTTTTTTTCCCTTCTTATCTCCTTATATGTGATCAGATGAGTGCCAAAATGTTGACAGAGAATTAAAGACCGTCACCCGGAATAGTTGACAGCTTGGTTTACTTGAGCTCGTCAATTGATCATTGACTTTGCCTAAAGCCACCAAGGCTAGATAGCGGTTAACACGGGAAAGCTATCTGTAAACTGCATGCAATTTATATACAAACTTGCCAGTGTAATTTCTATCGTAATATTAAGCTATAGCTATCATACTATATATATTTTTTACAGGTGTTTAAGCCATACAAAGCGTCCCAGCACGACATGTGTCGCTTCCATTCCGAAGACTACATTGACTTCCTGCAGAAGGTCAGCCCCAACAACATGCAGGGCTTCACCAAGAGCCTCAACACGTTCAATGTGGGAGATGACTGGTGAGTGGTTATGTCCATCCATTCACATTCTATTAGCACTTCTCACTAAGCTTGCTTGTGAGAGCAGTGGAGTTATTGAATGACCGAGGTGTCGTGTCGTTTGTGTGTCTCAGTCCTGTCTTTCCAGGTCTTTTTGAGTTCTGCTCCAGATACACGGGAGCGTCGTTGCAGGGCGCCACTCAACTCAATCACAAGGTAGCTTAAAATATATATAATTTAGAAATGGACATTATTTCATTAGCGCTTATCTACCTCATAGTGTTGTTTTCAACTCATTCACTGGCATTGACGGCTATAGACGTCAAAAATTCATTTGAACTATTTCTATTCGTTTAACATTTTTTTTCCACTTTTGCTAACAAGAGTATGAAAACCTAGAATTTTTTTTAAATTGTACATTCAGAACAGATAGACAATTTGTGATTAATCGTGAGTTAACTAGTGAAGTCATGTGATTAATTACAATTAAAACATTTTAATTGCCTGAGGCCCCCAATTTAAAAATTATTATTTTATTAAAAATGAGGGGCGTCAGACGATTAAAATTTGTATTTGTAATTAATCGCATGACTTCAATAGTTGACTCACGATTAATCACAAATTTTATATCTGTTATAAATGTACAATACAATTTTTCTTCTAGGTTTTCCTAAAAAAAAGAAAAAAAAGTTAAACTAATAAAAATAGTTGAGATGAATTCTTTGACGTCTATAGTCGTCAATGGCAGTGAATGAGTTAATCATTGTATTCATTGATGGCCGTCCTACGTTATTTTCCAGATTTGTGACATAGCTATCAACTGGGCCGGAGGATTACACCATGCCAAAAAGTTTGAGGTCCGAATATATTAGTGATTAATATAAAAATTAATGAAGTCCACGTACGACATGATTTCTTGTTATTATGTATTCGTCATGTATTGGTGTTTGTGTTGTGTTCGCAGGCATCGGGATTTTGTTACGTCAATGACATCGTCATCAGTATACTGGAGCTTCTCAAGTAAGACGACACACAACCCTGATGTATGTCACTTTACATACACCCGTGTGTGTTGTTACAGGTACCACCCGAGGGTCCTGTACATCGACATCGACATTCACCACGGCGACGGCGTGCAAGAAGCCTTCTACCTCACTGATCGCGTCATGACCGTGTCCTTCCACAAATATGGGAATTATTTTTTCCCTGGTACAGGTGAGCTCCATGTTTATTTCACGTTTCTGTGAGTCAACCAAAAAAAAAAAAAAAAAAGAAGTTATTTCGCTTGTTCCTCCGCAAGCGTGTAATAATGTCGTGTGTGTGTTGTCCAAGGTGACATGTATGAGGTCGGAGCTGAGAGCGGCCGCTACTACTGCCTCAATGTTCCTCTCAGGGACGGCATTGATGACCAGAGTGAGTTAGGCCCCGCCCCCTTGCATCAATCAATCAGACCGTTTTACACTCCCACCCTTTGTGTGAATGTCTATTTGCGTGTGCGCTAGGCTACAGGCATCTTTTCCAGCCAGTTATTAAGCAAGTGGTGGATTTCTATCAGCCCACTTGCATTGTCCTGCAGGTAGGACAAACACGTAGCCCTTAAACTCATCATGGAAAGGTTTTGATTTTGGTTTGAAATGTTTCAGTGTGGAGCAGACTCTCTGGGCTGTGATAGGCTGGGCTGCTTTAACCTCAGCATACGAGGACACGGGTTTGTGTTAGTTATTGTGTATCTTCGTATTCCGATTTCTTGTAAGTTGAAGTGTTTTTTGTTTTTTTTTGTCTGGCGCAGCGAGTGTGTTGAGTTTGTGAAGAGCTTCAAAATTCCCCTTTTGGTCCTGGGAGGAGGTGGATACACAGTAAGGAACGTAGCTCGATGCTGGTAAGTTTGATCCATGTGGCATATGTAAGATGACACAATAATTCTTGAATCCATTTTCGATCTTTTCAACTCTGCTTTTTTTGCATTATAGGACCTTTGAGACATCTCTATTATTGGATGAATCTATCAGCGATGAGCTGCCTTACAGTGGTGAGTTACTGCATCCAAATGACATGTTGTTGAGGTTTTTTTTCTTTAAGACTATGTGTGGTGCCATCTAGTGGACAACCCATGTAGCCATACTCGTACTTTAACATCATGTCAAACATTTATTTGTGTTTTTCCCCAGAGTACTTCGAGTACTTTGCTCCAGACTTCACGCTGCATCCTGACGTCAGCACCAGGATAGAAAACCAGAACTCTCGACAGGTGAAAATCCAACTCGGTTGTTGTTAAATTAACAACCATGTCAAAGCATGTCACTACATTCTCTTGAAATGTGTTGGCAAGTGCAGTATTTGGAGCAGATCCGTCAGACGGTGTTTGAGAACTTGAAGATGCTGAACCACGCCCCCAGCGTCCAGATCCACGACGTGCCCTCGGACATGCTGAGCTACGAACGCACCGATGAGCCTGACCCAGATGAGAGAGGAAGCGAGGAAAATTACACAAGGTTCGGAACATACTTTAACTACGACGTTGACGAGTCGACTTGAGAGAATGTTCATTGAATACGTGTTTAAAGTCTAATTCCTGGTGTCACCTCTCCACAGGCCAGAAGCAGCTAACGAGTTCTACGATGGTGACCATGACAATGATAAAGAAAGCGATGTGGAAATTTGATCTGCTGGAAGGACTTGAGCATTTTATAACTAGCTGTTAGCCTTCTGTCTTTTTTTTTTTATTATGGACACACAAAACATCTGGATATTTAAAAATATTCAGTGTCAATGTTTTATATATATTCACAAAAACGTATGTCATTTACTCATAGTAGTTTTTAAATGTGCATTTTGTGATATTGTTTTCATATTTAGAGGCAGTCACCTGCAATGTTACTTTTTTTGGGGGGGGGAGGGGTTGGGGCACAACTTTCACAATCTGCAGCTGCTGATAACAATGTTGATCTAGTAGTTTTTAAATGTCCATTTTGTGATATTGTTTTGATATTTAGAGGCAGTCACCTGCAATGCTACTTTTTTTTTTTGGAAGGTTGGGGAACAACTTTCACAATCTGCAGCTGCTGATGAAAATGTTGACCTAGTTCAAAAGGGCCCATATCGTGCTATTTTAAGCTTCCCCTTTGCCACACTAAAATTGGTGATTATTTCTCTAACCCCGAAGTAAGATTCCTGGCTCGCTAAAACACCGCCCCTTGATGTGCGGCTGCCCGCCCTTTTACCACGTCTGGCTCAGAGATGGGTGAATGGGGGAAAACGCCACTTTTTGGGTGGGGAATTAGCATTACGATTAAAAGCTGAAAAAGTTGATTTTGCTTGATAGGCCCTTCTAGAATCATGCACAAAATACTGTTCAAATCACCATTCAGTTTTAAGATTTCTCATTTACAATCTACACCTCCTAAGGAAACATGTGCCTTCCTGTTCTCATTGGCTTGACATCACTTTCCATTTGTTATTGTAATCTACATTGTGCAAGTGAGTATGTCACTGTATAATACACAAATACAGTACTGTATATGTCAGCACAGCAGGTGTGCTGTAGTTTAGAGAGTCATTGATCCAATGTTTGTAAAGTAATTAAGCTTTTTTTTTTCTGTCATGTTCTTGTGCTTTTGATATTTTTGCAGCATTTTTTTTTTTTTAATAAAAGGAACATATCCAATCTAAGTCCTCTCCTCGGTCGCCACCACCTTGTCAATTACTTCCTGATCAAACCACCAAAACATACAGTTGACAACACAAGAGGCAAAGCTTACTTGATATTTGACTTTATTCCGCATTCATCCATTGATATCCTAACCAATTGACACAACAAACATGTTCAAGAGAAAACACTCATACCTGCAGCTCAACATTTTGTTAAGAGGCTCCATTTTGGTGCTTGAGCAAACCACAAGCTTATTGGTACATTGGGAGTAGAAACACTGATTGTTCTACTGACTGCAGTCCAAATATAAAACAGATTCAAATCGGGAGTTATTATATTGAGAAATATTTCATTTTGTAACTGGAAATTAATTTACATTTTCTTAAAAGAGGCCTATGGCATTTTGAGTTCAAAATAGGGGGGATTGTCTGAATATGTTAATTCAATTAAGTCGTTGAGAATGACTATCACATGTTGGATTGCAGGGCAAGCGAGGTAACATATAAATAAATATTGTCATTCACATACACTCCATATTAGCAAACAACAAACAATAGTGTATGCTGAATGGTGGTGGTCGTGACACAAAGTTGAGTCGGTCACAAGACAAAATGCAACAAATATCATTTCCACGTCCAGTGATTCAACATAATAGAGACGACTAGCAGGAGGACTAAAGTGCAGCGTTGTATTGTATTTCGCAAACGTTGAATTGTGGCTAGCTACTGTAGTGAGTGGGGCCAATGTTGACATTCTGACTGATGCGGACTTATGAGGAACTGTTTCCGGGTAAACTGTCACTACACAACTATTAATACACATTCAGTAAGTGACCTCGACGCACCATTTTGCTGAGAGACGCCATGAAGGCTAAGCGAGGCTTACAGGCTTGATTCCAATATGAGCTCTGCAGCCCGAAACAGTAAATGCAGTCAAGGGAAACAAAGACTGAAGAAGGTTAACTTTTATTAGACAGTGTAGGACTAGTGCGCATGTCTGCTAAACTTGAGCTCCAGTAACACAAAATTCTAAAATACTGCATGTGCGTGCGTGCGTGCGTGCGTTTTGAAAGGATCTACAGCTCCTCGCTCTCATACAGGGGGGCGGTGTGCTTGGAGGGGGGCTCTGCTGTCACAGCCGGCACGTGGCTCAGAGATGACAGCAGTTTCAACGCCTTGGAGCCAGGGGGCGCCGTTTTCATGGGTGGGACTGCTCGGCCTGGCAAAGTCATTAAAAGGAAGGATTAAAGACTTCTTCACATTAAAATTACGTGATGAAGAATTTCTGAGCCTCATTGTTTGAAAATGCGATTAAAGGAATTCAAGTGTAACCAATCGAGGTGGGGACCTCGTGGAAGGCGTTAACATAACATTCCCTTCATGCCAGGTGCCTGAAAATAACTCTTCCTCTCCACTCAACATGGAGCAGCACATGCTCGGTGCCTCAACTATCACTTAAATGTACAGTAAGCACACAATATGGCTCCTGACATACAAAAGTCAGTGAAATCTTAAAAAGCATTCTGTCGACGTCATCTTTTACTTATTTACTTACATTTAGTTACACACCAAAGTCAGTGACATAACTACACATGGAAAACGTAAATCACTTCAGTATTTCACATACTCATTAACTGCAAGAGACCAGTATGATTACCATGATGGAAATAAATAAATACATATTTGAATCCCCAAATGGGTCTATAAATACATATATAATTAAATTTATTAATTACATAAATATTTGAATCCCAAAATGGGTCTACAGATAAACAAATAAATATTTGAATCGATTTGAAATGTGTCTAACTGTCATTTATCAATGGAAAAAGTTTTGAATTTGTATCAAATGACACAAATTGTCCTTGTGTGATGGTTGTTCATCCCTGTGTGCCCTGCGATTGGCTGGCAACTAGTTCAGGGTGTACCCCCGCCAACTGACCGAAGCCAGCTGGGATAGGCTCCAGCACCCCCCGCGACCCTTGTGAGGACAAGCGGTTAAGAAAATGGATGGGTGGATGGATCAAATGACACGAGCACATGCATAACAAAAGACAGGTCACTTTCTCTGGAAGCTATCGACCACTTCACAGAGCAGATGGCGTGTTACGTGATCGAGTCGAAACCTAATAGCTCCCTTGTACTTTGCTCCAGTGAGCCATCTATCTCCAGTGGATCGAGCTAACGTTTACACTTGCGCACCATTTTGTGAACGGGAGCAGCAGCTCATGTGCTCATCAGGTTTCTTTTTAACGGTGTAACGGCGCATTTGTTTGAGGCTCGAGAATTGAATTCAGTCTGCCGTTAAGTGCAGGACATCGTCCATCTGCCGTTTTGGGCGGCTCTGGTAACTAGAGTGGAGAGCAGAGAGACTTACAGCTTATGTCCAATCTGGCGTTGCATGTGGACATGCCGGCTTCATTGATAGCAGAGAGCGTGTACCACCCCGCATCCGACTTGGTCACCCTCTCCATCAACAAGCACTGCCTGCCCGAGCCGTCTTGGTACAGGCTGCACAAACGCACAAGACAAAGTCGATATTAAACAGATAGTCAGGGCGCTAACTAGCCAACCGCCAGGCTTCCCGTTCGGTCTCCCTCTGTTGCTCATTCGTTATTTTTCGTGCTTCTCGGATCGGTTGTGACTGTGAAGAGAAATTCCGTGTGGGTTTTTACTTACTTGGCCAATAAATGTGATTCTGACAAACTTACTGTAAGACAGTTTGCATGTGGTTTGATGTGGAGGTCTAGTAGCGACTACGCTCACCTCATTCTGCTTGGATCAATGCGCAGCATTTCTTTATCTTTCTTCCAGAAGAGTTGAGGAGGTGGTGACGCGTCCACCTTGCATTCTAACCTCACGGTGTCGCCTTCCACAGCTCTGAAGTTTGACATCTTTTGAACAAAGGTGGGAGGGCGGAGAGCCTCCTGGGCTGCACAGAAGGAAAACGATCGGCACAACTGAGATCACGACCTTCCTACACAGCAATCAAGCTAAGATGTCAGAATAGCAGTAGGGATGGGCGAGTACCAATACCAAGTATCGGTATCAGTTATTATTATTATTATATCAAGGGATCGGTGCTCGCGATAGAGGCAGATACTGGCCATTTTATGGTCAGGGATTAGAAAAAAAAATAAAAAATTGCCATTAATTTAATTTCATCTATAGGTATTTATAGTACGGAAGCGTATTGCATTTACTTGGGGAAAACAAATTGGGGGAGCTTATTTTTTGTGTGTATTTTTCTTATTTTCTGAATATTTTTTCTGTTTTTCTGAGTAATTATTCCTCCTATTTCCTTAATATCACCCCCCCCCTCCGTTTTGCAGAATTTGTTTTATGACAGAAACAAAATATTTAGTAAAACAGAAAAACAATATTCAGAAAAAGAGAAGAAAAAAACACCATAAAACAAAACTAGCCCCCCCCCCCAAAAAAAAAACAGTCAGAAAAACAGGATTATTTTTTTTTCAAGTGAGTGCAATACGGTTCCATATTATAGTTATATGCTAGTTTTTTGGTTTTGTTTGGGGGGTAAAACAATGCATCAAAAGTTAGTGGTGTCTGTACTTGGTATCTGCCTCAGTGACTACTCGTACTGGTCTGAAAAAAAGTGGTATGGAAAAACCCTAATTAGCAGCTTTAATAACTTATAAAGCTAATAAAATGTTTCATAAGTCATATGAAACATTTTTAGAGAACACAGCATGACTGTCAAAATGTGTTCAGCTGCTCTGAATAAAGTTCCTCAGAATTTTCTAACATTGTATTATGCAGTGACAGCAAAGTCAGCGAGTATAAAATTTCCAAGGCAACGACATAAACAGTAATGGCACAATATGAATATCGACTTCTTCCATGCGTACAAAAGAATGTAAAGACATTTTACCTATGACGTCAAGCCTCAAGGTAAATCTGCTTTCTCCTGCGCGGTTCCTGGCTACACACTCGTACACACCAGCGTGGTGCACGGTGACAATCTCGATGATGAACGAGTGCAGCCCTTTCTCGCACACCAACATCTTGTGGTAGTCGTCGGGACGTATCGCTTTGCCGTCCAGGTACCAGCACACATCTGGTGTAGGGAGTCCTCCAACCTGAATGTGAGCAAAGAGCTTTTTACTGGCATTTAAAATAAAAAAAATAAAAAAATAAAAAAAAGTTTTATTGAGCGTTTGTGAAAAGTGAGACCTCAAATGTGTGTTTGCGTGATTCACCTTGAAGTCAATTCTACAGAAGCGGCCCTCCTCCACAGTGAGGTCTTGAGGGATCTGCAGGAAGCGAGGGGCGTAACATTTCTCCTGGATAGCTGAGCCCTCGTTTCCCCGCTCATCTGTCCCGCAGTGGTGCTTCCCCCTGCAAACATTGATTTACAACCTTTTGTCATTCAACACCCAGTGAGTAGATTTGACTTGTCTACGACAAACACACACATGCACTCGTGGTCTTGACCTCATTTGTGACTTACGAGATTTAAAGAGCAACGAGTTTTAGTTGGAAAAAAGTTGTATTTGTGAGTTCACGTGTTAAACACGCCACATCATATGATCCAGCCAGCTGACCCTGCTTGGCAAATTGAACAGCCCCGTGTGGCATTCAACAATGTTTTATTTTGTACCTTAAAACAAATCCAAGAAATTCATTCATGATCACATGGCTGACCTTTAATTTAGCTTCAGACAGCCATTCCATTCGCATTCACTCAAACTTAACCCTAAAAGATTACGGACACAATAACAATCGCAATTTTAGGATTATTATTATAATTTTTTTATTTTTATCTCAAACCCCTTTTCCCCAACTCCACTCATTCACTCCCAGTCATTTTTACTGAAGCAACCCTCTTCGCTCCCAGCTATTTTACTAGATTTTGACTGATTTTGCAAGGCCCACAGAATATTGTGTTCTATTGCTATAAAAAAAATGGAACCTACCAAAAGAAAGATTAGAGTATCTTCTTTAATCAGGCAAGAAAGTTTATTTCTATCCGTTTCCATTTTGCAGCAATTAGTATGAGAATATAGCCAAGTTTCCTTATTATTCACAAATCAATTTGGTCAATCAATGTGAGTAAAAGAGATGTAAAAAACAAAACAAAAACAGATAAATACGTCTTTGGCACTCTGGTAATATTTAAAATAGATTGTTTGGGAGCAAATGATTTAACTTGCACCATTGTCATACACAACTGAATTTGAATGCATTATGCCATCGCATGCATCTTCTCCAACAAGTACTTCATTTACAGAATATTTACCAGAGCCCGCCAGTGTGTCTTCCTTCTGGTGAATCTGGCTGTAATAGAACAAAACAGCCCCAAGTTAATTGCCGGTTTTGAACATTAAAAGTGAACCAAAACGGTTGAGGCAGTAATATTGTCAAACTAAAGTCTAGTTGTCGCCAATGACAAGGTTCTATTCTCAGAAAGTGGTCCAAAATGGCCTGCAGGGAAACCAAAACCCACTCATCAATAAGACATTACTGTAGCACAATGAAAGCTGATGGGGATTTGAATTCAGCAAACAGTAGGGTTGGGTAATTAATCAATTGAATCGTGATTTTGATTTTGGCTTCTCATGTTCATATAAACATAATAATACACAAAAAAACAATGAACATATGTTTAATGAAATTAAAAGTTGAATATTATGTTGAAATGGTAAAGTCACAGATTTGTTTGCACACACTGCACAAGGCCCACAGAATATTGTGTTCTCTTGCTATAAAAACATGGAACCTACCAAAAGAAAGATTAGAGTATCTTATTTCATCTGGAAAAAAGTATATTTGTATCTGTTTCTATTTTGTAGCAATTCTCATTAGAATATAGCTAAGTTTCATCATTATTCACAAATCTGTTGAAAACAGTGTGGAAAAGAGCTTGTTGCAACATGGCCCTGGTTGATCTCTTATACTCTGCTGCCACCTGCTGGCTGTTTTTGTAATAATTACCATTGCTTCAACCATTCGCTTCAGTTCAGAGGCTGCATCAAAGCCTTCTGTATGCTCTATCTTAAAAAAACAAATATAAGAAACGTATAAATACGTTTTTGGAACTATGGCAATATTGATAAAATGTTTTTATACATTTTTGGGAGCAAAGGAGTTAATGATGATTCCAATATCACCAAAAACAAAAAACTATCTTGATAATTATTTTTTCCATTTATTTTCCAGCCCTAGCATACATATGCTAACTGCTGCACGGCACCGTACAATTCAAGCGTTTTTAAGAAAAGTTACGAGCACCTGGTCAAGTTGTGAGTCTGAAAGACTGTCTTGGTCAAACATGGCGTTGTCTGGACCCAGCAGCCTTCGAGCCATGCGCTCCTCATAAGAAAGTTTCTGTCCAAAAACAATCATGTACGTTAGTTAATCAGTATGTTGAAACAAATGTGTTTTTTCTTAAGAAAAACAACAAGTCATACCTGACTGTTCCTTCTCCTCACTTCTTTTGAACGCAACTTCTTCTCCAGATCCTGGATGAGCGCATCTTTGGAACCCTGGATTTCTTCATCTGTGGAGCGAGAGGACGACGGTCGAGAAGCTACAGCCTTCTTGACAACAGGCTTGGGAAGACTGCGATAGACAAAAGAATTACAAGTCTGTGAAGAAGAAGACATTGTGCTTGATGTGGAATTTGTTTGATAAAACTTTGATACACTGTACTGTCGTGCTGTCACTATCAAATATTTTTAGAATTGATTAATATATTGATTATTCAATCCATTAATCCACCAAGCTTAATTTTGCATTAAAGTGTATTACAAAAGCATTTCCCCCAGATTCCTGTTTGTTGACCAGTGATTGGTGTTTAAGTAAAAACAGACATTCGCTAATGTCTCATCTTAATCAAACACAGAAGACAATCAGACTTATTTCATGAAGGACTACAGAAATCAGTGAACAATTACTGTTGATATGCTAAAATCTGAGGATTTGGACGATTTTGAATTAAAAAGATGTCTGATCGATTACTTGATCATTAAAACTGTTGTCGATTAATTTAATAATCGATTAATTTTGACTAGCTCTAATATACACTACTCACAAAAAGTTTGGCTTTCTGGTAAAATTTATGCAAAATGTCAAAAGTTCACGCTACAGTGATATATAATGAAAGTAGGACATTTAAGTAGAAGGATGCACTGGTGATTTCCTCATCAAGCAATTCATTGAAATAAAAGTTACCTAAAATGGTGGGTACACCACAACAACAAAATTTCCACATCTCAATAACTCATGTGCCATTGAGCATCAGTTACAGCTTGACAACATCTCATCTTGTTCACCAGTCGTCTCATTGTAGGTATCCCTCAGATCATTGAGGTTCTGGGGTGCACAGTTTCCAGCCTCTACACGGCGACTCAGCTGATCCCACAGCTTTTCACTAGCATTCAGGTCTGGAGAAAGTGCAGGCCATTCCATTTGAGGAGCAGCAGTCTCCAACAGCCGTTCCCTGATGATGCCACCTCCATCAGCTGGAGCTTTGCTGTTTGTGAATTTTGCCATTAAGCTCCTCGTTAGAGAACAGCAACTTATGCAAAAAGTACTGAAACATTTAACAGTTGGACATGTGCATTCAAAAGCTTAGGGAAGGTCACTTTAAGTTCACCTGGAAAGGTTTGAATGCATTTTAGGCTGGTCCTGAAATTTCACCTGAAAGCCAAATATCCCAAACTTTTTGTGAGTAATGTATTGTACAGTATATTATGTAATTGCTTAGTCTTGAAGCAATAGAGGAATACTAGACCTTATGATTTGGCAGTACCCAAATGACTAAGGCACAAAACAAATCAGCTCCTAAATAGAATGCTTTCTCAACAGAAGATCATTAAAATTCAGTGGACCTTTGATAGTCAAACCTAATTTGCTTCAGGTGGTTGATTTCCAATTTGTTTCAAATGTGAATACATTTTCCCAAAAAGAAAAAAAAATCTACACCGGCATGATAAACATTTAAATGATAATGGTTCCTTAATGTAAAATGTAAAAATGCTTTACATAAAAATCCAAAGAAAAATACAAAAATACTGAAACTAAGCACTGGGATTCCCCAAAAACAGACAACCTGTTTGAACTAGAAACAACGATCATGATAAGAAATCATGTACTGCAATACTTTTACCACAGTATTCTACACAAAGTGAAAAAAATATATAATTTATAGAATATTTTATTTTTGCAATAGCCTGCAGCATGTGCATTGGCTTACTACCGACGAATGTGAAAATTGAGCCGTTTCGACAAGCGTTGCCTAATGTCTGTGCGTAACGATGCAAAACTGATGTGGACTCACGTGCTCGGCGTCCCCTTGTAATTGGCGGGCATGGACACCACAGCAGGCGGCTCTCTGTTAGGACTAACAGGTGTGTTGGGCAGAGGCAGCGAGGTGGTGGTGGGAGACAGGTTGGGATGAGGGAAGGAAGGGGACAACGGAGGAGCGGCGAAGGAAGGAGCCGTTTCTTTTATGGGGGGTTGAGGGCTCGAAGGGGTCAGCGGGGAGGTGGAGGAACGGGGGGTGAAGCTGGGGGACAGTTTGGAGAACGCGGAGAAGGACGATTGGGAGGGCAACACGGAGCAGAGGTAGGCAGCGGGAGCCGACATGGCGCCCTGATTGGCTGGCAGAGTGGCGCTGCCCAGCCCAATGGCACTTGGGGTGCGAGGGGTGAGGGTGATGCTGGAGCGCATGGTCACGCGCGAGGATGAGGAAGAAGGGGCGACAAAGGAGTGAAGAGGAGCGGCAGAGGGCGTGGAAATGGGGGAGCTGAGACTGGATGAGGATGGAGACGACTTGCCTGTCCCGTTAGCTTGCGTCTGATTCTGAGAGAGGCTCAGTGACGGAAACTGAGTCTGAGGCACTGATTGGCTGTGTGAAGACATCATTTTCGTTTGACTTTCAACTTCAGCGACACTCGAACTATGCTTGGAGTTGTGCTGGCAATTATTCTGGTTCTCCTGAGCCTCCCTCATCACACTTTCATAGCTGGGCGCCTGGAAGGTTGACTGCGACTGAATAAAGTGTCTTGGCCGCGCATAGTTGAAGGCACTGGGTGGGAAGGCACCGGGCTTAAAAGTGGGCAGGTCGGACAGGTTCATAGTGTTGCCTCCTGACGGGGAGGACTGGACAAAGAGAAGGAACAAACAAATCAAGCTCAGCATCAACATTGAGTCTGAAATCACTTCTTACATTGAAAGTCAGCTTGCTTGGAGTGAAGAGTTTGGGTGTTGGGGCTTTTTCGTTGACTTGCGCAGGAGGTTGAGGTGAAGATGGAGGGTGAGGGCTGGCCGAAGAGACTGCGACCTCTGGTGGCGGATGGACCTCTGAGCTCAGAGAAAACTGCTCCTGACTGTGGTTGAAGTAATCTTCAGAAGAGTGGTTGACTAGCAGGGGCTCTTGGAACCTGAGTCAAACAAGCCACAACGTAAATACCAATGAATTCCATGATCGCCTCTTGGTTTATATCTAGATTCAGTAACAGAGGTGGCAAATGAGGAAGGACGCATCTGTTGGGATTGATAACGATATGAATCGATGACTATCATAATCAGTGTATATGACGGATACGTATAGTAAGAATCAATGGGGACGGGTTACTATTAAGCCATGGCTTCTACCGGTCAGCCCTTCTTTCGGATGTCAATGTTGTAACCTGTAATATTGTGTCCGAAAGGAAAAAATGAATAAAACAAAACAAATCCAAGTAGAAAAGTAAAAACCCTGCCACAGTTTGGCTTTAGTCCCAGGTGCTAGCTAGCGAGCTCCCTGGCTAGCTTCCCGGTTGCTCATTTACCTGCTAGGGAGTTAGCTAGCTAGCTAGCACAAGGGGCTAATGCCAAACTGTGGCAGGGGTTTTTACTTTCTGGACCTGGATTTGCCACCTCTGAGTATGAAATTGACTAACAAGGCCTTGCGTCGTGTTGTGTATTTGTTCAAGTACAACTCATGACATGACGCCATCAGTGGTCATTTTTGTATTTGCGTGACTAGCTTTAATTTTGTGTGACACCAAACAATATTTGTTAGCTAATGTTTTGACTTCTTTGGCTGTTCTTACACAGCAGATGAGAGACCGTGAAGGACACCAGTGGATACACTCAGCCTAGTTTTTTATTTTATTAGATGACTGTTTTGGTACAAACATTTAACTGCCTGTGTGGTAAAAAGGGACTTCTGAGGTTTGCAAACATGGTTTGAAAAAAAATGGCTTAGCTCAGAAAAGTCCAACACTCACAGCAAATAACTGTGATGGTCCAAATCTTTGACTCATTTAGACCTGGAAGATGTTTGCAATGTTTTCTGTATACACTATTGAAAATATCTATTCTTAGTAGTATTACATTTGTGAAGTGTTCTACAATTCGTTCTGATCCGACATCCGAATCTAAAATGTTTTTTTTAACTCACACTTTGACATATTGATCAATTTTCTTTACAGATTGTCCTGTTCTGGGTCAAGGAGAACTTTGGGCCTACAATCTTGAGTCCACGTGAGGTACACGCTCGGCTGATCATCAGCCAATTAAAGGATGATCAATTGTAACCTCACATAGACCAGCGAGATACACAAACCTGAACATACTTGCTATGATGAGTGGCAGCAAAGTTCAACACACGTTCTGGTGTGTGAATTGTGCAATTGGGAATTCATTTGACATTTTCAGCAAAATGATGCTTCTTCCATTTCGTCTACTTTCTTTGGATGGTTGGCAAACACTTTTGGTGCACTAACAATTTACCGCCTTCTTTATTAGCATGCGGCTTCCACCACACCAAGGAATTACCAAAAGGTGCAATAAATGACCAGAATTCTTCCCTTGGCCACAATGCAACACATAATTTGAGTTAAGAGAAGCCATTTTAAACTAAAAGAAAACATTTGTGTAGTTAGAAACGGAAGTTTCAAATCCAACTGGAACTCGTTTGCTGCCATTAACATGTTTAGGAAACGGGGATTTTGGTCCCCCAGTCCGAGCTCAACTGTTCTTTGTATGATTTATTTTTTCTTAAGGAGACTTATACTCCGGATAGACTTTTTCTTTCATTCTTCATGGTGCATTTGTTGACTTGTGCAGCTTATTGTATACTACAGAGCAACTTTTGAGTCCCAAAAAATATATAGTGAAAATAATTAAATTGTTCCTTAAACCATTGGCATTACAGTAAGTAAGTAAATAAATAAATAAATACATGTTTTATGATTCTCTTTAACTCTGGGAAATGTAACTGATTCTAAAACCCCACAAACTGAAGGACCAGGATGTATAGCGAATTTGCACTCGTTATTTGACGGGCAGCATGGACGTATAGTGGCTAGCATGCATGCCTCACAGTTGAGAAGTCCCAGGTTGAAATTTCAGCTCATGTCCTCCCGATTGGTGTTTTTTTTTTTTTTGTGGGTAACTCTGGCTTCCTCCCACATCACAAAAACACGTGATGAATTTACGTTGGTCCTTGATTGATTGTTTGCATTTAGGCTTGGTGTCAGCATCTCAGCAGCCACACAATATTTTAAGGTGACTGCAATTTCTCTTCATTGGTAAACATGTTTTTATAACATAAGAACCTAATAAGGAAGCAAAAGGTCCCGCGCCGATTATCACCATATATTTTAACATTGATTTCAGCGTCAAAGGGCAGATCTTCTGGGATGAGAGTTCAACCATTTCCAGGCTTCATGCTGGCCGATTTGAGGCCTTGCAAACTGTGTGCAAGGGAGAAAGAGATTAAGTGGGCACAGCTATATTGGTCGAGGAATTTGGACATCAGCTGGCAGGTGCAGGCACACAACTGGTGACTCACACACCCATGCATGCATGCTAACACACAACGTTAGCATGGCACGGCTAAGAGTACACTATCCTTTTCGTCCTCTGTGACTGACAACAACAAAGTTAACAATACAATCTGCTCATTGCGCTCTGGCATCTCCGGCCAACATGACCTCAAAAATAGAACTAAACCAGCTAGATCCTGTCATCTTTAACTCTGCATTTGCCCAATCGCTTTCATATGTGCATCTTTATATCGCTATTTAACCACAAACAGATGTCATCAATACAATCCGATCACATCATTGTAATGCCTTAATTTCAACATGGTGATATAGTGGTTAGCATATCTGCCATAGAGTTTGAGGGTTTGAATCCATGCTCTGGCCTTCTTGTGTAGAGTTTGCATGCATGTTTGTGTGTATGTTTTCTCCAGGAACTTGGACTTCCTCCCACTTTCCAGAAACTTGCATGCAGTGAAGATTTAAGTGTCCTTTGGTCTTAATCTGAGTCGGAGTGGTTGTTTGACTACATGTGCACTGCAACTTGCTGGCAACCATTCACGGGTGTATCCCGCTTCTCGCCGAAAGTCAGCTGAGATAAGCTCCAGGCTCACCTGTGACCTTGTAAAGAATAGCCAGTATAGGAAATGGATGGATAATCAAGGTATCCAGCTATCAACTTTATAGATGAGCCTGTTCAGGATTTAAACCTTTAGAGCATTCACTCCATTTAAGACAAATCATAAACTTGGCCACTGAACCTCAACATGACCTGAAAAGTTTGACAGATGCCAAAAGTTATACTGTAATCAAACGTTGAGCTGCAGTGAGGAAAGAGTGCTCCCAAGGACAAAAGTCACAGTGTCGGCACTCCACATTACGGATGAGATTATACCTCAGGAGCCATTAATATAGATAGGACACATCACCCCCTTAGCAAAAAGCCAAAGCATCTGTGCCGACATTCTCAGATGGTAACTTGGTATTGATTGACCATACAAAAACACCAGCACAGCCATTTAAAACTATATTTTCACATTTGTTTTAAAACAAACAAGATAACAAACTTGAGTGAAGAAAAAACTGATATTGGTTGTAAAAACTTTGGCAAAGATTGACAAGCATGCGGGCAGGGAAATATTACCGCCCTCAAATGAGCTCATAATTTATTCTAAGATACCACTTGGCTTCAATATGAGCCAGTAGGCATGCGGTCTGCTGCTGCACACTAGACATTTACTAGAGGGGCCTCTTTAGATCATTAAAAAAAAATTGGAAAGGACATGCAGTATTGCATAATAGATTAATTTGAAAGATTAAGTTAAGAATGGATACATGAAAAAGTGCAACCTTTTCAATGAAGTCAATTAGCGTTGTGCAACAGGTGTGACCCATGTTTCTACCGTAGCATCATACACATCAGCCAGACAACTTCAAGTCAACCTGCTTCTTTAAATCCTGTACCCCCCAATAAAAACATCATCGACTTTTAAGTGTTTTTCTGTTGTAAAACTAAATAGAAGCCCCCCCCCCCCCAAAAAAACTAAATAAAAAAAATACGACAAAACACGCTCGCCATCCATTTTTCACACAACTCATTATTCATATGAAAACAAGGGCTTCAAAATCCATTCAACATATTTCTTACCTTGGAAAACGTCTTTGGGCCTTTGAGTCTGAGGGAGACTCGAAGTAAAAGTGTCCGTTTCCTTCAAGAATTGACGACGACAGCCAAGAAGCAACAAGAGACAGGTGACGCCGAGCTCGCACGCTCGACTGAAGACGAGAAGAGACTCGCAACTTGCAAGTAACACAAGCTCCACCTGATTATTGCTTCTTCCCTACCAACGTCTGGGCGATAGCGTCTCCTGGTGGTCTAACCACCACACTGCAGTTGATGACTCAAACTATAAACTTTGAAATATAAACCAGTTTTCAACTCAAAGCCTTTGTTCTTGACTCATTTGTTGAATACATCCTGTCGGCTTCTCCCGGTGTGTAACAGTGAAAGAACAAAATTAACCTATAATAATACAAACAAAAAATATTAATATCCTTAAATCAAATCCTTTGACATTAAACGGTAACCAATGAAAATACTTTTGATATTTTTTTTTAAGTCATTGTGATTCACTTTGAGCTGCGTTTTTATTTTATTTTTTTGTTTGTGCGTGAAAAGCATTGCATTATGAAAGTTTGATTGAATGCAATCCAATTGGACACAAACAAAAAACTAAAGTTTAAACATATTTTACACAAAGCAGAGCAGCCTAAAGAAATGCTACATAATAATTACCATGATATAGTGGGGAGGTTGGTGATATGGAAAAGCTCACCATACTGTAAAAATAAAATAAAATAAAAACACTATATTGTTGGGAAAAAACAATATTGTGTTTTTGTTTTGTTTTGTACACAATAACAGCAGTGTCAAAAACAAAGGCACGACATGACAGTACAATTAGGCCTGGCCATGTCATGTTATGTCATATCACGTCATGAGCTCCTTTGGTCTCAGAGGCACAAGGTATCATGGTCTATGTAGTTCACAATGCTATGTTTGATTGAAGCGGGTGAAAAGTAAGTAAACTAAGCAAGACGGCGATGTTGAAAAATATTTGTATGCATCACTACAATATTTATGGGAGTGATAATCACCGATCGAAGTGACCAAAACTCAAAATATCCCTGATAAAAAATAAAACTTTTTTAATAAACTAACCACCAGAGGGTGCTAAACTGCAAACATGGAAGACGACCTGCCTTTTTAACAGATGTGTTGCTTTTAAGATAACGACAATATTGCGGCAATTCTAATATTGCAATATTGCCATTATCGTTACAACCTTTTAAAATTGATATATTCTAAGGTAGAATTAAACAGATACATGAACATAACGTGCTTGTTTGGATATCATTCACTCACCCTACTTCACTAGTTGAGACGTCTTCCAGGGAGCTGCTAGGCCAGTCGGGTAGGGGAACAATCACAGAGTCAGGCAGAACAGTGGGGAAATCTTCACAAGCGTTAAGAGGAGCACTCTCAAGCTGGAACTCTGCCTCATTTGACTCCACGAAGCACTCTGCTTCCTGCTGGCGAATAGCCTCGATCTCCAGCTGCTCCTCGATGTCTACATGGTTGGGTTTTATGGGTTGCGGGTACTGTTAGCACTCTAATTTGACATTTATTTACAATAGATGTGTTACTAAGACACAGCAATTCAATGACATTTAAAATATGTTATATACTGAGAGAGAAATGAACAAACCATTGTAAACGTCCAACATGGCAGAACATGAGACTGTGCCAAAGGAATTATGGGCGACGCACTTAAACACACCAGAATCTTCTGGAAAGGCTTCAGTTATCACCAGTGTACAAAGTTCCTCTGTAGACCAAAAACACAAGTTCATTTATGCATTTTCCCTTCAAGACATTGGTCTACATAAAAACACTCTCTCCGGACACAACTATAAGACAATGTACACTCTACATTTACAAGCATAACAACATGATTAGTAGGGGTGGGAATCTTTTAATGTCTCACGATTCGATTCCAATTTTTGGGTCTGCGATTCGATTCAGAATTGATTTTCGATTAAGAATTTTTTTTTATTCAAAATGATTTGATTGACAATGATTTGCTTTAATCTATAGATGTGCAAGGAATCGTAATGATCTACTCCAGTCTGATCCGCTAATACTCATTAGCGCGCTACTCGCAGCACTTTTAACACTCAAGAGAACGGCACCACACTGCAAAAAAACAACTTTTATTGGAATAACTTGATTGTGACTTTTTCCTTCTACTTTCTAATGTGGCTACAACTTAACAGTGTATCAGACTGCGTGGAACCACACTGCCCCTAAGTGGCCAAATCGGGTACAATATAAACAGCGCTCCAAATAAAGGCACACACAGACAAAGGCAAGACAGTTTAAAATAATTTAAATAAAATTGATTTTGGGACATTTAAATCGTTTCTGAATCATACAAATTGAGAATCGCGATTCTTATGAGAATCGTTTTTTTTTGGGCACACCCCTAAAGATTAGCATTGTTTTCAGTGAGCACATTTCGGTGTTTCCGATATTTTTTGGTTGGCTTAAGTGATGCATTCAAGCTTATGAAAATGATGCAATGAATGTCTATATCACTGCTTAGCATAAGCTTTTAATATGCTATGGTTGGAGGAAACCATATGTCATTCAGCTCAGCAGTGGCAATAATAGTGGGTAATATCATAGCGTACACTCACCTGGCACTGATGCAGAACTGGCCTCTGGGAAAATAAATAGGAAGAAAAGTTATTTCTTTTGGTGAAGTATCCAGACTTATTCTAAAGTCTTAAATTGTGCAGTTTCATAAATGTACTTGAATTATAATTAGAGCTGGCAAACAATTACATTTTTAAATCAGATTAATCACATCTTAGAATCTTGATTAATTGCTTAATTAAAAAGGCTTATTTATCACACAAAAAAAATGCCGGCCAAATTTAAAGAGCACCCTTCTGTGTTAATTGGACGTCTTCAACATTTGTTTTTAGCCACTGTTCAAGCTCATCCTCCTATTTTTCGAATCAGTTAATTACTTACATAATTCAAAATGGGAAAAAATTGACCCCAATAATATGACATGAACGAATATTCTGAATGTCATACACAAACATTTAATAAATGCTTTACTTTAACGCATGTAGTTATATTTATTGTTCAAACACTACCTTAAATGTAGCCATCCGCTGTCAAGATAAAGAATAATCTGTGGTCAAAATTAATAATTAATTAATTAATTAATTAAACATTGCAGTGAACCAATATGTGTTTTATTTATTTTATTTTATTTTTTAATCTTGCTACTTGGAATATTCAATGATTGATATCAAACACGCACTTACTTTTGCGTAGTATTCTGAAGTCCTCACAGTCCAGAATTTGCTGGTCCTCTCTGTACCATGTGACCTGCGGGGGAGGAGTCCCTTTCAGTCGACACTCCAGGACCACCAACTGGCCCTTCAGTGCGCACACGTCATGGAGGCACTGGAGGATGCGATGATGCCCATCATGAGAAACAAGCAAAAATAATAAATACATCAATAAATTTTGTATTTCATATCCAGGTCATATGTGATACACATTTTATATTTAATACAGAACATGGATCCAAATACAGTGGTACCTTGAATGAATGGTTTATTTCGGGTCCATAACACAGAAAACACTCACATCCTTTCAAACACATAAATTAACTGAAAAATGGCAGCGGAATAGGCTGTTAATTTATTCCAATTTCAATGATTACGATCAAACATGTGACACCATGCCCATGCACACCATTAGAAGCAAGCGGAACGCCATTTATGTTTGCTACTTATACTAAAGACATAAATAAACAGGCTTTTTGTCAGTCTGCATGCCCTGGGGCAACATGCTGCCTCTCGCAGGCCAATGATGGTACTACGCCAGACATCTGGTTTGGTGTGCCGTGTTGATCATCTCGACTTCCTGGTTGTGTGCGGGCTATTTTCAAATTATTGACATCACACAGTAAGTGAGAGTCCTGTAGTTTTTTCCCCTAAATTTTTGGTGTCCATATAAAAATAACCTAAGGTTTGTACAATACCTTTACAAATGTAGCAGCAACTCCACTTCCAGAATGTTCATCGTAGATGGGACTCTCAGTCTAGAAACAGCATACAGTATATTTTGTGAAGCAGAAGAAGAAAAAAAAGGTTGTTCAGACGTGCTGTAGTCAGTTGTAAGCACCCTCTGAGGGCTAACGCAAGGCTGCTGCACCAGGCTGGAGTGTCTGGAAGCGATTATGGTGGACGACGAAGATGAGCTGGAAGAGAGCTCCCTGGTGGAGGATGCCGAGGAAGAGGATGCGATGGTCAGGGACAAGGAGCTGCTCTTCTTCTGCACTCTCTGGACACTTCATAATAACACACATAGAGGTACATAAAGCTACATGAATCATTCTATACATTCAATTCATCTCACACAGTCTGCACAATGTTGCGCAACTTACTGGGCCATGTTTCAGGCGTTCCAGGAGGCAGTGGCAGTGTTTGGTTTGTACACTCTGAAAAGAAAAAAATGGGGATAAAAACAGTAACAATTAACTCTTTCACTGCCAGACATTTTCAGAAACGGGATGTCGCCAGTGCCAGCCGATTTAAGCATTTTGACTGATCTTACAAGGTCCACAGAAAATGTTGTGTTTGGACTATGGAAACACACATACTACCAAATGAAAGATTGAACTCTCATCTTTCATCAGAAAAACAAGTTTGTTTCTACCTTATTCCGTTCTTCAGTAATCAACAATAGAAAATGGTTAGTTTCACCGAAATGCTCTGTTTTGAAACAAAAAGCGGAGAAAAAAGAGCTTTTTGTGAAACAATGTTATTTCATGCACTCTAGTGAATTCTACACTTCTTTTTGTCCATGAATGATGCCACAAACACCTAAATAGTGCTTTACTTCTGTAATACACCACCACCAACAATGAAAAAGTGTTTTTAGTTTGCAAAATACGTTTATTTCCATTCAACAGTGTAACAATTTGACAAAACAATTTCGCAAACTATTTACAAATGTGTGCAACTGTGGTACTATTTACAATTATGTGGATGTTTCAAATACAGTTTTTCTTTTTGTAACACTGCCCTGCGTGCAAGGAGACGGATTAGGATTTGCACAACAGATACGTTTCACTTCGATTGTCCGTTTCGCGTGCAGACGTTACACTTTCTTGACGGCCTTTTTTTCCGGGGAATAAATAGCAATGTGAATGTGAATATGCATTGGACTCGGGGCACTCTTCGTCGTCCGATTGAACGTCCGCCTGAGCGTGCTCGGTTGTGCGCCGCGTTTTCCGGTGTTAGCATCGCTAGCCGGTGAACCTTTATGACGTCGTTATAGCCGCCGCGTCAACGCTTCCAACTTCGGCGTCAACCTCGGAGTGACCATCACCATCATCGATGATGCTCATCGTCGTCATCAATGTGCTCTTTAGCGTTGGTCGATGCCTTTCGTCTTTGAAAAAAATTCCCAAGTGTGAGCTGCTTGCAACCGGTCACCATTGTTCGCTTCCTCAGCCATCTAGATCCGCCTCACGTCTTCTACTGCCGCGTCAATGCTTCCAAACTCGGAGTCACCATCATCATCATCGATGATGATCATCGTCGTCATCAATGTGCTCTTTAGCGTTGGTCGATGCTTTTCGTCTTTGAAAAAAACTGCTCGAGCGTGAGCTGCTTGCAACCGGTCGCCATGTTCTCTTCCCTTCCCCAGCCATTGTCCCCTCTAGCTCCGCCTCACGTCTTCTACTGACGTCTACCCAATCTTGTCAAAAGAGAGTCATTGCTGCCATCTAGGGGCCAAAAATAGTCATTAGGCTAACTAGATCTGCTTGAAACTTTCACCACAGCTGGCCAAGGCTTTCCTCCACCTGTTTCAAAATAAAAAATAAAAAAAATTGGATGACGTCTTTTAACGTCATTGGCGGCCCTCCGTAGGTTTTTACTTGACGTCTTTTAACGTCCATGGCAGTGAAAGAGTTAAAGACAAAAATCAGACTGATCTGTTTCTGTTTGGTGTCAATATACACATATTACGCTTGCCAAAGGTCAATATACAAAATATTGAGATAATCTTATCTTATTCTGATCCGAGCCATTATCTTCCATTGAAAAAATTTGCCTCCATCATGAGGCATCATCTGATGAGGCCTTTCACACCAAAAAGAGTGTGCGTGCTTCTGTCCTATAATCCCGGACAGGCAACTGACAGACAACACTGAGTTTCAAATTTCCAAGCTAAATTAAACTGTGACCGCCTGAGCAAAGCGAGCCTCTGCGACCTGAGATAAAGCTCTTCAAATAAAACTTCACCGCAGATCTCTATGTTGGCATTTTCAACTGTTGTGAGAAACCATCAGGTGGAAATAAAGGAAGGCAATTTACAATTTAATTTCAAGAAGCCACAAAAAGTGTAATCCCAGCCTCCATCCAACACCACTGGACAGTAGACACATTTAGAAGGCATTTCTTGTCATTACGTAAGTGTGAAGTGTGATGGCCGCCGATGGAAAAGACTGCTTCACCGCTAGACTTTGGCCTGCCTTTTATTATATATATATATATATATATATATATATATATATGTATATATTTCTGTATTTTATATATATATATATATATGTATATATTTATGTATTTTATTTATATATATATATATATATATATATATATATATATAATTTCATGCATTAAAGTAAAGCATTTAATGAATGTTTGCGTATCACATTTAGAGGGTCATTTTTTTTTCATTCATTTTGAATTATGCAAGTAATTAAGTGATTAGAAAAAGAGGAGGATGAGCGTGTGTAGTGTATCAAAAGATGTTGAAATGTCAAAAAAATCAACTTATAACCGGTGTTCTTTAAATTTGGCGGGGGAAAAAATTTAGATGAAAAAGCGATTTGTTATTAAGCAATTAATCGTGATTAATCCAAATTTTAAGATGTGATTAATCTGGTTTAAAAATTTAATCGTTTGCTATTTATATATATATATATATATATATATATATATATATATATATATATATATATATATATATATATATATATATATATATATATATATATATATATATGTAAAATGGTGTTTACAAGCATATGTTCTGTCCAGATCACAATTACAACACTGAGGAGAAAGCCATTGTTGTCATGGAACTATTTGTCCTGCGTCCCATCTTGGCAGTTTGTAAATCACTTCTTTAATAACTCTGTTTTCATCCTTGGATAAAAGAATCACCAACCATACATTAAAAAGATGTTGGATTAGTGTTTTATTCATTTATTTTATTGCTATGTTATTCTGTTTTCTGGCGGTTTGATTCTACATTTTATTAGATTTCTTAGCTTCTGTAAGGGTCCATTGTACTGTTTGTCTTTATTTTAGAATGAACTATCCCTCCATCCATTCTTCTTTGATGGTGGTTGTCTACATTGGTATTGCGGATGAACTAGCGCCTATGACAATTTTCACATTTATAAATAAAATCACATTGATGAATGGATGGATGCATATGTCTCGTTTTTTAATCAGATATCCTGCAGTGTCTCTGAAATCCATTATCAGTGTTTAATAACTGGTGAGAGTCATAAAAAAAAAAGTTCACATTGTACAGTAAATGGGTGAGTAAAGCCAGCTGTATTTTTCACTTGCACAATACAAATTGATGGAATTTAAGATGAAAGTACCTGCTGCTGAGTCTGTTACTCTTTCAACGTCTCAGCAGAGGATGGCAAACAAAATGACTACACTTAAAAACTGTGGTGGGAATAAGATACATTTACATAAAGTTTTTTTTTTTTCATTGAATGAATGCCCTCTTATGACTACCTAAGGGGACGGTAATATGAAGTCAAATTTGGATTGTTCTCCGAGTTATCATTGTGTAGACATGTGGTTAATGTGATGGCCAGGCTAACGTGCTAGCTAGCTTTATTCATTAGCGTACCGTACATACAGACCTAACTTTAACTCAACTACTGAAGCAAACAAATAAAATTCAAATAAAATTAATAATAAAAAAAAAAAAGCATACTAAAAACTAACCAGTTGAACCAGTAACCACTCTCTATATATATTTTTTAAATACATTACAAGTTCCAATAATTGAGAAAATTAGGCTACTTTTGACACTTAAGTACATGTCCGATATGTTTATTCAAGTAATATTTTACAAGGTCACTTTTGCTTCTACAAAGTTGCTTTCTTGATACAAGACTGCAGGGTACACCCATGACTGGTCGCCAGCCAAATGATAGACACATAGCAGAAGACAAACAACCAATCAGACTCCCTTTCACACCAATTTAAAGTCTTTAATTATCCTAACATGCGTGTTTTGGGAGTGTGGAAGGAAGCCAGCGCATGGAAAAAACAAAAAACATGCAAACTGGAACAGAAAGGCCAAAACTGAGATTCAAACCTGACAACTGTGAGGCCGTTCCAATCCAAGCCAAGTTCAGCCAAAATGTTCTGTTGCTTTACTGGACTGGAAAACATTTTGTTGCATCACTGCAAAACTCCAAACCCCCCGACCCTGGTTTCTCTAAGCTCCTAAAACTTGTCAAGTGGGGAGGACAGATATAGCCCGGACCGAGTCACCTGATCCCTCGGGCCTGTCGATCACAACTGAGCGGTGACCACTGCGTCTTGAAGACATGTTGAGCTTTGCACTGTCAAGTGCCAACCGCAACCTCTGCCACCTACAAGCTTTTGCTGCTTTCTCACTTCAGATTCCTGAATGGATGTTTGACACACATACACTCTTAGAAAATCCTACTGGTTACATTAAATAAATTAAGTCTACAGCTTCTGACCACTTTTTTTAAAACTCATTCACTGCTTATAGACGTCAAAAATTCATTTGAACTATTTCTATTAATTTAAATTCCCCCCCCCCCCCCACACTTTTGTTAACGAGAGTATGAAAACCTAGAATGTTCTTATTGTACATTGAGAACAGATATGAAATTTGTGATTAATCGGGAGTTAACTCGTGAAGTTGTGGGATTAATTACAATTAAAAACTTTAATCGCCTGATGCCCCGAATTTTTATCTTTAAAATCTTTTTTTTTTTATTCATTCACTGCCATTGACGGCTATAAACGTCAAAAATTCATTTAAATAATTTCTATTAGTTTAACATCTTTTTCCACTTTTATTAAGAGTATGAAAACCTAGATTTTTTTTTATTGTACATTTAGAACCAATATAAAATTTGTGATTAATCGTGAGTTCTAGGTTTTCATACTCTTGATAACAAAAGTGGGAATTTTTAAAAAAAAAAAGTTTTTAATCGTAATTAATTGCATGACTTCACTAGTTAACTCGCGATTAATCACAAATTTTGTATCTGTTTTAAATATGCAATAAAAAAAATCTAGGTGTTAATACTCGTTAACAAAAGTGAATAAAAAAAAGTTTAACTAATAGAAATAATTCAAATTAATTTTTGACTTTTATAGCCGTCAATGGCAGTGAATGAGTTAAAAAATGTAATCGCCTCTTGCCCCTAATTTTTAATTATCTTTTAAAAATGAATTTATGGCAGTGAATGAGTTAACAGTTCATTCACCCAAATTTGCTTTGAATCCAACTTCTACGTGTAACGAGTGGAGACCACAATGATGCACACATTCTGCTGCTTACCGTCGCTGAGGATTAAAAAACACAAGTTTATCCAACAGGAAGCGCCACTGATCCCTATTGTAAATTCCTACTGTGTGATAGTGGAAAAGGACGCTCCTCCACCTTCAGGCCAGCTGACATTTGCACACAAACACACAGTCAGTCGTGTGTATTGGGGGTTGTAATATTGTAAGGTATGGGGGAATCTCGAGGCTACTGCTGCTAGTGGAGGGAGGGGACAGCTCGGTGGCTTCTGTAAGGTCAAATTTAGAGCGTGGCATCATAAAAGTGGGACAAACTCATCTGATAGGTTCAAAAGAGGCTCATGGCTGCTGTCAATAAATCAAAGCAGACATGGGCGGTTTGTTGTTGCTTCTACTGGCAACAACACACTGTTCCTTGGAATCATTTCACATAATGGAATTTTTGATTTACAAAGTAAATCCAGACTTAAACCCTACAGAACTTGCATTTTACCTTCTTACGATGTGAGTAAAGGGAATGATTCCCCAAAAGCGAGAACCGAGAGAGGCTGGGGTAAAAGTCAGAAAAATCATCACAAAAGAATGCAAAAGTTTGGCGATGTCACTGGGGGTCACATCAACATGCTTGATGAAGTCGTTGCAAAGGATGTGCATCTGACTATAATTTGTTCCAGTACTACTTTCGCCTTGGCCCTACTTTTTATGCAGCAGTATTTTTCTACTTCAACATCTCATTGAGAGATTTGATGGCAAGATTTGTCATATTGTTTTTAGTGTTTCTGTAGTTACATTGCTATTTTTAAGAAACTGATGCAAATTGGCAATTCTATGAGGTGGTTTGAATAAGAATCTTGTAATTATGTGCTTCAATGCTCATTCTTTGAATCTTAAGTTGCATTTGGTTATATATATATATATATATATATATATATATATATATATATATATATATATATATATATATATATACATATATATATATACATATATATATATATTATAGGTGAATGTTTTTGCTTTTTTGTGATGCTATGCACTGAACGTGAATGAATAGTAAAGTGCTTAAAGGGATACTTGACTCATTGAACCACTTCCAGCAGTAAAAAGTTAATATATTGTCCAGAATTAATTTGATAACTTCATGATTTTTCATGTACAATTAATACCTTTAAAAAATATTTTTTTTCCCCACTCGCTGTCGACTGAAGATGACATCACCTGTGCTGAGGAAATAGATAATTTGCTGGGCTTGCCATGATTGGTCGTTACCTATTTCCTCAGCACAGGTGATGTCATTCATCTTCAGTCAACAAGTGGCAAAATTAGTTTTTAAAGGTATTAATTGTTAATGAAAAAAAAATGACGCTATCACAATTATAGACAAAATATATTCTTACTGTTGAAAATGGTTCAATGAGTCAAATATCCTTTTAAAAATAGTGTACTTAAATGCGCATTTCATTTGCCTTTTATTTTGATTTCATTTTTGCATTTGAAATGTTTTACAATTGCATTTTGAAAGGCCTGGGTTCGCCTTAATACTAACACAGAGAAACCTTTTGACAATAATGAACAAAACCAGAATGAGTACTATGTTGGAAGTCGCAAAAAACACTTTATTGTTGTCTTCTGCCACTTTGCATACAAACATGTTAGCATGACAAAACCCAAGCAATCAAAAATAGATCCAGTGCAAAACAAGAAACCAAAGTAACAAATCTTTAGCATTGATACTTTGGAAATAAGAGAAAAAAGGTATTGTCTCAACAGCTTAGAGCTGCGGGCTATGGACTGCCTTCTCAACATGACATTTAAAACAACCAAAAACCAAACGTTTCCTCAATCTGGCGCCCTCTATTGACAACATTCAAAATCATTTATTCCACTGCCACCATCCACCAACTACCGCACTTCCTCCTTCCTTATTTTTTCGCCCTGCTTATTCTACACACGCCCCCATGAATTTGGCAAGAATTGATACAATTCTCCAGTATCTTTAATTTAATCAATTAACAACGACAGCTGTAATGCTCACTTTAGATTGTGACTGTCATTTTGTAAATATGCAGCTATGCATTAAATGTGACATTCAAAACTTACTGCAAATGTTGGACAACAAACACGAACTGTTGTGGACGGTACTGATCAATTTAGAAGAGTATGTAGCCTGACATGACACTACCAAAAGCTAAGTAATGCAGATTCAGGGTTCTGCAGCAGAACCGGGGGTGGATGGAACTTGGGAACAACCATTGTAGGAATGCGAGTTTGAGGAAGATGAAAGTGGAGTGAAGAGCGAGAGAAGGGCCTTTGAAGGGAAGGGAGATGAAAAGCACCAGTAGAGAAGAGATGTGTTGACAAAGTGAAAAGACTTAATGGTGGAGCACTTGGGAGATGTGAGCGGCAATCAGTGAAAGTGTAGGTGGAAGTGTGACGAGCTCGCTAATTTGTACAACAGATTGACCGAGATGACACACATCAGGGCACGTTTGCTTCCAGTTATCCAGAAATGACAGGCAATTTTGAAAATACATAACTGATATCCAACTGAATGTGACTAGAATGCTGTTGTTTTCACTAGTAAGAAGTTTATTCCACTACTGTATGCAGTGGTGGTAATACGTATACACATGACTACATGGAAAAACACTGGACTGGTAATGTGTAATGGAATGACAATACGAACGTATTGTAAATAACTTGAGTCAATCGCGTCATCTGCGGTAGACTGACTCATTCACAGCATGACAAATGAGGAACACTCTTGGAAACGGATTCGAAAGAAAAATCAAACATGGGCGCGAGGATCTTAGAATTGCTCACATGCTTCCTATCCCTATGTGCCAATATTCATTTCAAGTTTTACGTCTCCTTGTACCTCTGTAATTTTTAAGGTAAATTCACCTTTTATCGGTATTGGTCCACTTGCACACGTGTAGGATTTTGGAGCACGCCACAAGCAGGAGTGTCTTTCCGATTGGTTTTGAATGTCACTTGACAAAATAGAGCAGTCTTCATATTGACATTTCAAACAAAATAACATGACATTCAGTCATTTGTACAATTTGTTTTACATATACATAACTTGGAACTGTACAACACAAAGACAAAGCCTGGAAATACTGTTGGGCGTGCATTCGTTTAGCTTTACACAATCACTCATTTGTGTACGTTTTAAACAATAACAACAACTGGTATATGAACAATATTGAAATTAAATGGTTTTCAGTTTCCTTCAGTGCTTGCTTACATTTTTTAGACTAGAACGCAAAAATGTTTGATGGTGCAATTCAAATATTTGATTTGCACCATCAAACATGGTTTCATTGTTTATTTTTATCTGATAAATGAATATTCATTTACCAGATAAAAATAAACAATGAATGAAAATAAGGAACTACTGGTAGGCTGAAAAAAATTGCAACTCCCTACCAAAGTGCATATGGGCTCACCACTTTCTTTTTCATTGAGGTCCTTTCATATTCAACTTTTAACTGCAGCCACAACATTTAAGCATCTCCGTGTGGCTGTTTGAATAGCTCTGAAAATTCTGACAGCTGACAAGCAATCTGGAATGTAATTAAAGTAAGTCAGAGGGCTCAAATGTGCAACCTGCTCATCGCTGTGAAGGGATCCATTTTTTCTCCCCACACACTTTTGTGAAGCACTCAGATGATTTCCACAGAGTAAACAAAGGATAATAAAGCTCCTATTTTTCCACCTCTTCCTCCATTACATGGATACTGTTTATAAGAAGCACTGCAACAAAACTTTGGAAGGTCTACGCGCCGATCCGCTAAGGAAGTGATTGATCCAGACGAGATGAGCTGAATGCTGAACAGCTGCAGTTGGCACGTGCCAGGAAAAAACAGAATCCAGTGAATTTGTTGGACTGAAACTTCAGATGTTGCCAAAAAGCAGCTCCACAAAAATGTCAGTGTGATACTTGTGACACCGCTTCCTGGACAGCTCTTCTTGGTGCGATTTCACAAGCGTGAAAATCAGAGACGTTGAAGGCCTGCGTAAGCAATTCCTCTCGGCGCCACGCGTCCACATTATTACCAGTTGAAAAGTGAGTTCTGACCCAACGTCATGAAGTAAATCTGACTGCTGCCTCCTGACTGCACCGATGCAAAAAAGACCTACAACAAGACATAAGCATGTACATTCAGATCAATGTGCAACACAAGATATGCATTGCATGACAAGAACAATTCAAGTCATTCATTAGAAGCAACACATTAAGTGCCAAGAACACGTAACTAAGTACAACAATCAAGTAACAATGTTAATGACATACGATGACAACCACAATGATCCTAATTCATACTTGATATAAAAGCTGTTCCCACATACTTCATTTCAAACATTTCTTGGAGGAGGTTGTTGGAACGTGTAGTACAGTAAAGACATACCTTGTCATTCCTTTCACACAGGAACTTGAGTTTCTGGGCTCTTTTGTGCATGAAAACCCCCTCCAGGTTTCCTGTGTTGGCAGACCTGAGCTCAATGGCCTTCTCTCCCCAGCCCATCACCTGATTGGACTGGAGGTAAGCTGCATAAACACGAAGGAGGTAGTGAATATAGTTCTGTATACGCGTTGCAGGAACGTCAACATTTTGTGTGAGAAGTTGATTTCACATTCTACAACTACAAGTGAACCTGAGCAGTCTAATGAGTTGAAAGGTACAGTGGATCTTTTAATAACCTTGAAGAAATTCGGAATTCAACATTTTTTTAAATGGGATTTTTCAGAAAACTTATGATTACATGAAGCTGTTTGAACATCAGATGCCAGCATATCAGACCAGATTCCAGATCAATCGAGCATCATAAAATGTATCCTGGACGTCTGATTTGGTCTTTCTGTGGCTTGTTGCAGTGCAACATTTCTTCAAGGGTGACGAGAACGATGTTGGGCCCTATTTTTTTGTAGTTAAGCGTACATGAGTTCGGTGTAAAAAACGGGCGCATCAGCAAGTCTAGTTATGCGCATTTGTGAATATGTTAAGAGGCTCTACACTTCGCTGGGTGTTCCATCTGACACATCTGCTCACGACCCTTGCGCATTTGGTGACAAAAATAGACTCAATTCACCAAAAGCAGGTCTAAATGCTGGCGTAGGTGGTGTAACGATTTGATTGAGACACAGGTAAACAGATTCTTCGCACCACATGCGTGTGTGGTGACAACAGCATAGGATAAGCCCTCTGAATCATTGTAGAGTCGCAACACAGATGGACGATTGGGGCTGCAAAGTGGTCTCCAATTGCCCACGTCACTTGTGTGGCCGACTACGTTATCCACAGATTACCTGTAGAAACACACTTTGCGCTTGCCAATCTCATCTCTCGGGCCCGGCGAGCCAAATTCTGTTTTCCGCAATTTGAAGGACTGTTTGCGCTATGATCGCCCTGATTTTAAGCTGCAGTTGGCTGCGAGTTAGCACAACTGCACAACTTCCCCCTTACATCCAATTCTTCCCGTGTCAAGGAAAATACCAAAAGAAAAAAAAACTTGACCCATGCACACAATTAGCCTGTGCTTTGCATGAAATGAGGGCCCGTCATGTCGAGGCAAGCAGGTCAGAAAGAACAAAAAACTCACCGACAGATGCAGGCATCTCTCCCCATTGCAACACCGTATCCTTGGTGATGCGGCCGTAGGTGTCAATGTAGACGCCTTCGTCTTCGTAGCAAACAAGAACCTCCGTTCCGGCACTGTTTGGCAAAATAATGATGGCGTGCGGATGGATGGAACCCTGGATCTGGAAAACACACACAGTCACACACATTAGGAACTGTAATATAGTTCACGGAGGAAGCTAAATATAAAGACAAAACATGATTTTTTTTTTTTTTTTACAACATGATAGGAACAACATCAGTCAGTGGCACAATTAAGCAAACACAGTCTATACATCACCGGAGTGTGAGCCACTACAATCCTCAGCATCAGCACCGGCATCCACAGACGCAACGCAAACTTAATCCTCTGCCTTGGAACCCACATTGTTACATCGCTCACGCAAACTTCCACTGATGATTCACAGATGTGTGTGTGTGTGTGTTAATGTCTGCTAATTTGCGTGGGTGACTGATGCATAGTGTGTGTGTGTTTTAGTGCTTGTGTGGGCATGAAGTGTTCTCAAGAGTTTGCAAAGACAGTGGCATGTCTAAGTGTGTGTGTGTGTGTATATGAGTGAGTGAGTGAGTGAGTGAGAGAAAGAGAGAGAGAATGAAGAGGGAGAAAGGTGGGAATGAACTTGGAAAGCTGAAAAGTTAAGGCGCAAGTGTGGTAGACAGCTGGATGAAAACTGGCTTAATATACTAGAGGCACACACACAGACAAACATGCGTCCGCGCGCACACACACAGATGCACACACAGGCAAAGGAGGACAGGAAGAGTGTATTTTTAGAGCGTATTTCTCCCTCCGAATGTCCGACTGTACCGCTCTCACCCTGCTACCCACTTCATTACTGAAAGTAGCACATGTTTGAGGTGGTTGAGGGTTGTGCATGTGTGCCAGAGAGAGAGAGAGAGAGAGAGAGAGAGAGAGAGAGAGAGAGAGAGAGAGAGAGAGAGGGACACACACAAAAGTATGCCAGCATAGCCACATTTAGAAGCTTGAGATATTTATCATATACTATATATACTATAGCATGGCATAGAATTGCCTAAAGAAAAAAACATAACATGCAACTTTTAGCTGAGCAGTATTTGGTGCATATGAAATATAATGATGCAAAAAAGTTTTGCGAGTCAGAATGTGAGCTATCAAATGTCTGCTCACACACAGCATGCAGAAATACATTGAAAGTAATTAATCCAAGTGAAACAGCACATAGAGAACTCATTTGCATATGGAAATGTAAAACCCTTATATTTTGATTACGCTTGACCGCAAACTAGACTTTATGCCTGCTGGGACTGTGTCTAACTAATGGTGCAGGTAGTCTAACGATTTTTGGTGAATTTAATCAGGGCGCATGCAGGCAAGATGTGTGGTGGATGTAATTTTCATATTATATGTGTTGTATTTTATTCATAAATATGTCAAGAGTGCACATCGTACCCTCTGAACAAAGTAGAAATCAATTAATAGAATGTATTATCATCATCATCATCATTTATTATATTTTTGAAATCACTCATCTGGCTTCAGTACCACTAAAGTGTGTTTGTGTGTGTGGGGGGATATCTGTAAGGCCAACTTTACATCTGCCAATGAAGGTCTGCTTGCAGTTCCTTATAAGCATACTTTTGTGCTTCAAACTCCTACATGGACTGCAAGCAAATGAGTTTCTTCTTTCACCATGTCAAATATTGCGCCTTTCATGCGCTGATTTAAAAGGGAGTGAGAGGAGACGCTTGGTGGCAAATCAAGTCGGCTGTGTTCACGCCCACAACGGCACAAAATGCCCATTTATTTCCTGCACCAAGCTGTGTGCATTTGCAAAAATACTAATGCCACTGCGTAGATTAAGACTGTAACATCGTCATCATCATTATTAGTATTATTCAATTTTTTGTTTTTAAGACAAAAAAGGTTTGTATTATTGTGTTAAAAATGAAAACAAATGACTATATAAACTACAAGATGAACATTTTCAACTGTTTGTTTTTGTACAAATGGAATTTCCCCACTCTGGGGCTAATTTTAATGTGACAAGCAGCAAGACTGTGGTGATGTTATAGTAGGGGAAAAAATAATTTAAACAAGCAATGGAACTTGGAAATTCTTGTAAGGAAGCAGAGGTCACTCACATGTGTGGGCAGGTAGAGGTCATATGGCGTACCAGAATCGACATCAATTGCATGGAAGCCCGACGAGGAACCATATATGACCTTTAACCTTTGGCCTTCCTCCACTGTCAGATCAACAGACAGTGGCTTTTGTGGTAAAGACCTGAAAGACTGAAGAGACGAGAACATGTAATGACAAATGGGCACAAGTCCTAAAAAATGCAGTTTATTTTTGGCCTTTTCCAAGTAAGGAAGTAAAAGTAGCTCAAGCCATGGTGGATGTCAAAAAATGGGGCATGGCTCTAATGAAGCTCTCCTGAGGGTGGGGGTCTCATAGCCTGAATGGATTATATCTCTCAGTGAGGGTGTTTATGGTTGCGGACTTGATCAGTGTTGAGTCCACCTACATTCATCTTTTTATACATGTGAAGAAGTATTGTTTAGCTGCATTAGACATGATGACCAAACACATATTGCAAAGGAAATAGGGATGACTTTTTATTATCCTAGAAAACCCATCCATCCATTAGGGCAGTGTTTCTCAACCACTGTGCCACGGCACACGAGTGTACCGTGAGATACTGTCTGGTGTGCCGTGCGGAATTGTCGAATTCCAACTAATTGGTAACAACAAATTAGTTATTATCCGCAAATAGTGTGTCGCTGTCGAGTAAAGCCTGATTTATACTTCAGCGTTTGCTCTTGCAACATCACGTGACGTTTCCATCCAGTTCTTGTACGCCGTAGATGCGGTTGTACGTTTCCATCCAGTTCTTGTACGCCGTAGATGCGGTTGTAACATTGCTCGTGATTGGTCCGTGTTTTTCTCTCTCTCATATATCTTATTATAATGTGTATAATGCAGCTATAAGACTATTTGCACTTATGATTTTAAGAAATTATTTGTGCTTTTCCAAGTTATGTGAACTTGTTGTTCAATGATATACAACAGATATAATATAAATGTTAAAAAATGAAACATCCATCCATCCATCCATTTTCTTGGCCGCTTTTCCTCACAAGGGTCGCGGAGGTGCTGGAGCCTATCCCAGCTGGCTTCGGGCAGTAGGCAGGGTACACCCTGAACTGGTTGCCAGCCAATCGCAGGGCACACAGAGAGGAACAACCACACTCACAATCACACTTAGGGACAATTTGGAGTGTTCAATTAACCTGCCATGCATGTTTTGGGAATGTGGGAGGAACAATATAGACATTTTAGGTTATTATTAATATTTTTTACTTTTTCTATGGGTGGTGCGCCTCGAGATTTTTTTCGATGAAAAAAGTGTGCCGTGGCTCAAAAAAGGTCGAGAAACACTGCATTAGGGTAGCAGTTCTGAAGCCTCTCCTAGCTGACGTTAGGTGAGAGGAAGGCAAAGCATGGGTTCCTCGCATGGCACATACAGCTAAACAGCTATTCACACTCACATTGCCATCTATTGGTAATTAAGCATTCATGTAATGTGAGAGGAAGTCGGAGTGCCCAGGGAAAAGCCATGTAAGCGCAGGGAGACCATGCAAACCCCACACAGGAGGTCCTGAGCACAGATTCAAAACCTTTTAACACTGCATGCACCAAAGCCAAAACAAAAGAACCAAGTTCTAGAGAACCCGTAACAAAAATACAAAGTACTTCCCTATTGGTTTGCATTGTTTCCCTGCAGGACTATGAGATAAATGTCAAATATATCAAAACATTACTAACCTTAAAAGCCATGAACTTATGGTAGGGTTTGGGCGCCCAGGCGTAAACCTCCACTGAATTCTTCAAAGCGATTACAAGGAACTTGATCTTCTCGTAACGCACTGTAAAAAGAGACACAAATGTCTGTAAAATGAATGCACAAACAAACTAAAACATGAACCTGCAGATTCCCTTCTAATTAGCTTGCAGTCAAGTCACAGATGTGAATAAATCTACTTACCCACTTTGTAGTGGACACAACCTTCCAGATCGCCAACAGATGTCCAACCTTGCCTCTTCTCCACTTCCGGGTCGTTCCGGAGGATTTTATTTCTCAGCCAGGAAAGGTAGTAAAGGCGGAGCTTGTTCTTTTTCCCTTGAAACAAAGACTAAATAAATCCTTTTACGCAAATTAATTAATACACAGTTGCCTTTACAGAAAACATTCTCAAAAGTTACAGCATTAGTTACCCTGTACCAACCCAATAACGATTAACCTGAGAAATTATGGCTAAGGCGTTTATGGTAAATCCCTAAATTTTAAATGTACAACTGACAAAGCTTCAATGTGTGTACCTGATATAGTAATGAGCACATTGAGTCCTTCCAGCACATCCATCTGCTGAAACCGTCTTCTGCTAATGAGTGAGTAAACCTTTCCTTGACCACTTCGGTCTAGCAGCCAAAGACCATTTTCTGTTCCCACCAACAGATTCACTCCTGCAGAGCAAACGCACAATCGATATTATTCCACAGAATCCACACAAGACAATGTTCAAAATGTCCATCATGTACTTTATATGAGTCAATGTCACCATAAGGTTACTTTGAGACTCGTGCAATTCACAAACCCAAAAAATAAATTGAAATGTGTATGCATTGTATGAAGTAGATATTATACGGCTACTAATGCACATTGGTGAAATTCCCACATTTAAAAAAAGTTATTTAATTGCGAGCAGACAATGTACATGCAAACAGCAACATACAGTAAGTGAACCGGCTGGCAGAGTGGATAATGACAGGGAAGACATTTTTGGCTAATGTTGACTTCCATAGCACATGGTGAACCTTTAAAGTGATATTGACCCACATATCATGGTTTAATGATTATTTGGAGCAAAAGAAAACTACCAACCCCATAGTCCAGCACAGAGCACCTCAGTGGTGAATTTCTTCTTGTATTTGCGGATCTCAGGACTGTCACTCTGTGGTCGAATATTGGTTGGGTTCACATTCACCACAGAGCCCTTCCTGTGGTTCTCCCTCTTGATTGGCTCACCCTTACTGCAGACTGAAAACATTCCACCTTGTAACACTCGGCCCCCTTTTATTATAAGTGAAACTAATTCATACAAAGTTTGTATATTTGTTTGGAAGTGTACTCACTTGGGCTCTGTGGTGGCGAAGATATAGGGATCAATCTTGGATCGATGAAGGCGGAGAAAGAGGAAGATGAGGCGTTTTTACTAGCTGAACTGCTGAAAGCCTGAGGAAAACAAAATAAGGAGGAAAAGTGTAGTCATTCAAAGTTGTATTGCATGAGCCCATGGGTTTTATAAACATTACTATAAAGTTGTAGTGCACACAATAATTAACCATAATCTTGATCATTGTGAGTACAATACAAAACTATTGTAGTACTAGTCCACTTCACTGCTAAGTGTCTCACTACCGTCCTCTAGCGGGCAATTGTAACTAATACAATGCTTTAAAAAACCCACGTTTGAAGACGGATGGGGATTGGAGAAGGTCTCTTGATCGTCCATCAAAATGCAAAAAAAAAAGAGACCCCATACGTAAAGGAACATTTAATTTTGATTATAATGCACTTGCACAAAACAATGTGTGTACAATGCATTTATGGCAAAATGTCACAACATAATTTACAGTGAAAATATTGGCCCTTATTGAGGTTTTAAAGTCAATGTTTACATAAAAGTAGGATCTGGGTTCTGAGTATGGGTTTCTGTGTTTGTTTTTCGTGACATTACTGGTGTCATCAAAAAAATAAGTTATTACTAGTCACACTAGGTATTACTCACATGTAGCTCGTGGTGTGTGGGGGATCGAGGTGCCGTGGGTGATTGTGTATAATTCTGTTCTCGTGTTCGCAGCTGCTGGATTAGTGCATTGCGAGAAGAACTTGATGACGATATTTTCTGCAGAAGGTCTGGCAGCATGTAGGTATTATCTGATGTCATCTGAGAGATTTGTGGGGCAAATAATAACATTATATAAAGTATAATATAATATGACATTTCACAGCAAACTTGTGCTAATATCATAAGATGTGTGTGTAAACACCTGGTTAAGATTACGATGAGGCTGCAGCACGATACCATCTGGTATTTGTTTAAAGTATTTCTCTCCTTTTCCATTGGGGAGGCCACAACTAGGAAGACAGGAAGGTGTGTGAAGCAATTAGAACACACTTAAGAAATGGATTAATGAGTGACAAATATGTTGATGAAACACACTCGGAAATGGGCATACTCAAGTATTAACTCTCACTGAGGCAGAGAACTAATGAAAAACAAAATAAATCTAAATCTAAAACTAAACAGATCCAGAACAGGACCTCCAACTTATTACAGCTACGTTGCAAACATGTGCCAAATGCAGAGACTTCACATTGGTCACATTGCACAAATAACTAACACTGTCAACAAGTTTGTCATGGCTTAACTTGAGTTGGTAATATCAACCAGCAAAGTCACATGAGTGTTTATATTAGCCTCGGCCTGCCAAAATTTTAGCAAAAAAGTTCCGATGGAATATACAGTGTGTAGTTTGAGCAGGTTTTGACTATTTTTACTTTTCAATGTTCAATGTGCTAGTTTAACAGTGACTCAGCATTCACAAAATATAGTCATAAGGAGGGGTTGATATGGACTCAACATGATATCATTTTCATTCGTTCTTTGAATTCTAGAGTTGTACACTAGGTGTGCTGGAGCCAATCCCAACTGAGAAAGAAGCAGGGTACAACCTGAACTGGTCGCCAGCCAATCACAGGGCACAAACAGGCAAACAACCATTCGCACCAGAGTCTTTAATAAACCTGCAATGCATGTCTTTGAAACGTGGGAGTGTGGAACTCTGTTTTGTCAGAAATACATTTTCTATTTGCTTCAACTATGATCATAGCTTATCATTCATAAATCTTGGTTTATCATTTTATTTTACAGTATAAAAAAAATCTCTTTGTAGTTATGGATTGCGGATAGAGCTATATAACAGCTCACCTGTTCCTCTCTTCTTCATCACTACTCCCAAACTCGTCACTGGAGGAGGAATATTCTGCGGCCTTGTTGAATGGGCTCAGAGCAGTCTTGACACCCTGCAAACAAAAGAGATAAGATACAGTATGTCAGCAGATAACAAAACAAAATCAGAGAAGCAGAGAGTGACATTGCTATTTTGGATGCATCCGAGAGTGCATGTGTTTGTGACAATAACAATGTTTATTTATTTTACTTTGCTTTATTTACCAAGATTAATTTGTTTCATATGGACTTTTGTTACATTGTATTTTCTCTCTTATTTTGAGATGCCTTGATAGTCTACAGTTATAACAATAATCATGTTTTACTTGTAAATGTCTGCCCGCAATGTCGTTCTGTTGCCGTCTGTGCTGCTGAAGACGCTGCTGCATACGTGGACTCTCCAGCTTGAACTTATCTACAATTCAAAAACTCAAATCAGTTACAGTTCTGATAGTAGGACAATACAACTCTGTAGTTCTACAAGGAACATTTTGAGTGCAAAATTCCATCTTGGATGTGCAAATATGGTCTTGGATGGGGTTCTAAAATGTTTTTTTTTTGTAGCTAATGAAAGGTGTCCTAGTAATCCATTCACTTACCAACTGTCAATGGCTTATTACTACTACCACAAGCAGTCTAACAGCATGTTTCCGAAACTCATTTATATTTTCATAATCAGTACATAAAATACACAAAGCAGTAAATGCCTGAGTCAATCTTTAAAAACTGCATGCAGTTTCAAACAGGAGCCTGAAGCTAAACTGAGATGATCAAAGTTTATTTCCATCTGTCAGTTTAACAAAACAGAAGGCAAACTCCTCCTAAATGGTTTTCGTTTATTATAATGCAGATCTACAATTATGCAGACAGCAACTACAATAGCAGGAATGATTGAGTCGGTACTTCAAAAGATTCACTGTTTTTCTAGAATATAGAGCAATAATTTGTTGTATTGGATATCATTAGGATTACACACGCAAAATAATCTTTGACCACACTTATCTTATAACAGGTATTTTCACTGTATATTGAGGCTAATAACTGTTGGTTCAAGCCAGGTATCAAGAAATACACAAATTGCATGCCTCATCATCAGTCAATTTAGTGTTTTACATAAATAAATAATGAAATTACCCAATTAATATACTGCACTGCATTTACGTATGTGCTGCAATTTTTCTTGTAACATTTGTCATCGGAATTTGATTGTTTCTTCTTCTTTCAGGTGTGAGACACATAGTAATGAACAAAGAATAGAGAAAGATAAGGTACAGAATAATTCATTTTACCAATCACAATATGTATGTATGTATGCATGTATGCATGTATGCATGATTTATTACTATTATTATTTTTTTTACATTTTCCTTAATTACAAATGAAACCTCAGAGAGAAACTGACCTGGATGGTTACTGCTGATAGATAACCCGTGAGACACAGACCTTGAACTTTTATCTGTCATAAGCACAGGACTGCCACTAGATGGTGAGAGAGGCACACAGACAAACAGAGTGTGAAATGGAAATAAATTATAATCACATATACACTTCTTGTAGTCATTTGCTCTGCTGATTTCCTCAATATTGGTATAATCAAAACTGACATTCCAGAAATGAACCAAAGCTGATTGCCCTCTAAATACAAGAAAAAGATTTATGACATTAGCAAACACAATGCCTGATTATCATTTTCGCAGCAATATTTCAACAGACTTCTTCTATTGTGTTCAGTTTACAATTATACAATTATACATTTACAATTAGTTGTACAGCATATGTATTTCATAATGAGAAGTAAAAATACCACAACAAAAAACACATTTGCCATTTTTGGTTTAAAAGGTGTCTACCCTTACTAAGGGTTCATTCCAAGTAATCCATTCAAATCTGAGCCAGAACTATAGAAACATCCTGCAACTACCTTGAAGCAGTCCTCTTGTGTCCTTTCACCAGTTCTCTGCAGTAAAACTTAGAGGTAGTACGTTCTGGCACCTGGAGGGAGCGAGAGAGAGGGGAGAGAGAAAGGGGGGAGAAATAGAGAGGGGGGGGGAAAGAGAAAGAGAGAGAGAGAAATAGAGAGAGAGAAATTTACCATTGTATTTATACACTGTATACAGGGCCAAAACAATCCATCAAACACACATAAGAACACATGATTAGTGAAAAAAAATCAAAAATCAAACTGCAAATCTAGATTGCACACATGTAGAATACCACATTCCCCCCCTCAATACTCTATAAGTAAAGTTTTTAGCGCAAGGATCTTGTCTGTATTTGCATGCCATTTCCCTATCAAAAGTTACAAACAATGGAAACAATCCTATTTTCGTGCCCAGAGCAAGTCTAACGCAAAGCGCAGTCTAACTGTGCGCATGGGTGGAGTTTTCTTTCTTTTGGTATTTTGCTTTAAAGTGCAAGTTTTTGAAAGAGAAATGGTCCAACATCCATCCTGAATATTGCATGCCTGATCTACAACTTAAGGAAACGTTTGGTGGAGGTCAATGCTGCCCAAAGAGTGTCAGCTAGTTAATAAATCTAAGTAAGACTTTGTTTATTCTTGGAATTTAGATGGAGATCAGACTACATTTTATGACCAATTCATACAGAAATTGAAGGTATTTCATAGAGTCCAAATACTTCTCCTCCCACTGTAGAATACACCCGGCCGGTGCTGTCAGGTTATGCGACACTGTTGGTGCCTTCTCAAAGCCACATTGCAATCACAGGAAAGATTGAGTCATTAAATGCTTTGTTGAGTCCATATGGTCTCCTGTTAGTTCAATAACATAACATAGCAAATAGGCATCTCTATCCACTCTACTGTCACTGTTGTAGTTATTAGATGTCCTATTAAATCCATATGCTTTTCTGTAAGTAAATACATCTAATGGTATATTTTATTATGACCGAGCAGGACAGCAGGTACATTAGACGCAGAACAGCGGAGAAAGTACTTGTAAGTGGTATGTTTGTAACTGTTCACTGTAATTTTTATGCTTTTTGATGATTATTTAAAAAACAAGTTATGTAAAATATAAAAAGTCCCTTTCCGAACAATACAAACACTCACTCATTTCGACCTCATGTTGATGGACACAGGATGGTTAGAACACACAATACAATGTGAGCTGGTTTACATCTTCCTTTTGCTGGCAGCTTGCCACGTGATCACGCTCACATGAAAATACAACAAACTATGCCCTTTGTATGGCTTTTATTATGGTCAGCAATTGTTTGGTGTGCTTTCTGCCTGGGCAGTTAAAAAGAAAAAGAAAAGAATTACTACCTTAGGTGGCGTCTCAGAGTCCCAGAAGACATCATCAGTGGGCGACATGGGCGTGAAAGGGGTCAAAGCCGAGATAGCCATGTCTGACATAGAGCTGCTGTGAGGGGCAACTCGACTAGAGCGCAAATTGGCATTCTGGAGTGGGGGGGAAGTAGATTATGTTAATCTAAAAGTACTGTACTGTGGAACCTCTAAATTGAATGCACCATGGCCTGGACAATTCAGAATTTGACCTAAACTTTCTGTGAGAAAAAAACATAAAAATAATCAGTTTCCTTTCAATCTCCATCCTGTGTGACATCACTTGTCACCTCATTTTAGACACTCCTTTACCATGTACAGTATGTATTGAATGTTTTTTTTTTTTTTTTAGTTTTGTATTCATTTTTACTTTATTTATTTATAATTGTTTTTTGTTTTTTTCTCCAATTTATATCATTGTTTTGTATTTCCTTTTTGGTTTTTAATTTTCACTTTTAATAATGAATTTATTTTTTATGTTGGCAGTTTCAGTCCTCCAAACAAGACGTGCCTGTTTGGGAATTTGGCTGACACTAGTGCAGCAGCGTCTTCAGTTTGTGTCATGCGCCCGGCGCGTCTGACAGTTTGGTGGTGGCTGAAGGTCTAAACTAACACCTCCACAAACCATGTCAAATGTTTGGCGTAATGTAGACCACTTGTCTAACGCTGTTTCGGTGAATTGAATTGAGGTGCAGGCAAACCGAGATGCAAGCTCCACGGACCTACGTGGCGGACGTCATCATTCATTCATAAATATGACAAATAATTCAAACTTTCTGAATTATTGTAGAAAAAAATAATAATCATTTTAATTTTCTTTCCCTTTGTTATTTGTTATTGTGTGTTTTGTTTCTGTACATTGGAGCTGCTCTTCAATGTTGCACAAGTGCATAAACAAACATTCAAAACAAAGCAAAACGGATGATCCAAGGCCCCTAAGACTCAGCACAGGGCAACCTAGTGACGAAACGCTATCTCAGGGAGCCAAGTTCAGGGTGTATCCCGCCTACCGCTCGATGAGAGCTGGGATAGGCTCCAGCACGCACACGAGCCTGGTGAGTATGAATGCCGAGTGGTTCAGAAAATGGTTCAACCAGGTAAAGATGGAGGCACAGTATTAAGTATCATCAACCTTGAACTTTTAGTTAGGATTCCTGGTTTTCATCCAGATGGCCCGGGTTCGACTCCTGGTATGAAAACTCAATTTCTTCGTGGTCAGATGTCTTATCTGCTATTATTTGCGTGTACCTATTGGGTCTGTGCAATTTAATCCACCGTTGACTACATCTTGTTTTTGTGTCTTAGGAATGCAATTTTTGATTACTTTGTACATCTAGCAAATGTGAAAATAAAGCTGACTTAAGCATTCAACAGACCTGCATAGTTATGAAAGTTTTTGTGTTAGCAACATTTTGTTTTCCAATTTGAAGAAATCAGAATTCAACCAGTATAGATTGTCCTTCGAGGTTCCAATGCACTGCAATGTTAAAATGTTAATTTTGATTAAAAAAAAAGTAAAAATACCTGGTTAATGTGAGCTCTCTGCATGGCTGGGGTACAAGGACTTGAACTGCTACCAGAGCCTAGCCTTGAGTGCATCTCGTTGGGTAGGCCAGCAGCCAAAAGCATTCTGGCTATATTTGAGTCCTGGTAATCCATCTAAAACATGAAACAGATTGCACTTGCCTCAGTATGGTTAACATCTGTGGGATGAGAAAAGTCTGGCAAGACCTAATAGCAGGAGAACAACTGGACCTAAAACTTAATGGAGGATTAACAATAACAAACACGTGTAAAATGGTGTTGCTTCATGAAACAATTGATGGTTTTATCCTGGGCATACAGTATATTGTACCCTAAACACAGCATTTAACCATCATTTTATGTATAACTATACTGTAAATGTGCAATTTTAAGACAAAATCCGCTCAGACAAGTCCTACTTTAATGCCGGTAATTGAGCAGCAGAAAAGGATGTTAGTGCCAAGGCTCTCACTATGGGCTTCCTTTCTGTTGTATGACCAGCAGTCAACTCGACCATATTCTCTTATTTTCTTCACAAGGGTGAGCGGTAAGGTTGGGGGTAGGGAGAGTATGTGGAAACAGGAGCATCAAAAGAGAAGTTCAGTGATTTGTGAAGAGACAAGGCCACACCAAGGACAGACAGCCTGTAACACAAGGTGGGGACCGGCAGTGATAAAAGGGTGTTTGATAGCCAAGGAAGGCAGGGCTTTACCACTGAGCGCTGGCAGTGTGCGGGGCAGCTGGACGAGGAAGCAGCGGAGGGAGCGGCAGGAGCGCCTGCGTTCCCGCTGTTAGCCATTAGCTTTTGGACAGATGCCTCTGGCTTTTCTCTTTGCCTCTCCCGGTCCCTCTCTCTCTCCCTGTGTCTGTTGTCATGCTGCAGGGACAGGAGCTGCGTTTGGTCTTTCGGAAGGGTGCGGTGTGATCTCCTGCCTGACGAGGGCTGCTGATGCTGGCTCAGAGGCTGGGGCTTGGCTGGCGACTGGAGATGAGGCTGCGAGTGCTTGGCCTTAAGCTGAAGCAGCTGGTTTGGAGCCACAGCTCTCTATGCAGCAAACATGGAAAGCACATATAGAAACAGACACAGACAGACAGGAAGCATTTGTGTACACTAAAAAATTTGTGTACACTATAAAAAAGGCTAAAATTGTGGAAAAACATTGCAAAGCAGTCTGAAATAGGATTTTAAGTTAAACAAATATTGTGAAAGCACTCCAAATGCATGACAGCAGTGTTTACCTGGATATTACGTTGAATGGGTTGCGGGCACACAAGTCAAACAACGTCAGCCGTTAACACATAACAAAGTACTTAAATATCAGAGCTGGGCACCTCCGTTAATCGGCAATTCTCGTCTTTGATTAAGCCCACCTTGTGGTGAATACACAATGAAACAAAACCTCGGATAAATAAATGCAGGGACTGAGCACCGACCGAAGTATGTTTACGTCCGTCGATCAAGGTGAGTATATACGGTTACTCTCATTCCGTGTATTTTTGGTAGGCGGGATTTGACCATTAACTGAAGTGCCCAGCTCTGATATTTAAGTACTTTTCTATTTCCATTCATGTCATTCTACTGTCTCTACCACTAATGTAAACATAAAGCATAACAAAAAATCCCCTGTTCCAAGTACAACTTTCATATTTAACAATAGAATATATAAAGCATCTGGAATTGCTGATGAAACTCATACATGTTTGTTTGTTTGTTTCTTTATACATTCTTTACATACAGAAGCTAATGCCAGTGTTCAAATACAACACAATCTAAGTTATTTTTTTATTTTTGTGAAGTAAACATTTTGGGTTAATTGATGCAGTGGTTAGTAATGTAAAGGCAATATGAAACATGAAAAAAATATATATATACAGGGTGTCCACAAAGTCTCTTTACCATTTCAAAAATTTATTAAAAATGCAATTGATTAGATATTTTATTTAGATTTGTTCTATTGTATTCAGCGTTTATTAAAGTTTTTTTTTTTTACCTCTTTTAATAAACTTCTACATGGGCACCATTAGTTGCACGAAGAACATCAAGACGGTACTCGATTTCTTGCCATGTTCGCTGTAGCATAGCCTCATCAATTGTGGCAATGGCATCAGTAATCCTTTGCTTAAGGTCAGTAATGATAAACACTGTGTTTTTTTAAACACTGAATACAATAGAACAAATCTGAATAAAATATCTAATCAATTGCATTTTTAATATATATACATTTTTAAATGGTAAAGAGACTTTATGGACACCCTGTCTATATATATAAAATCCTATGTTCTCTAAGAAAATGATGAAAAGATTAATTTTCAATGACGGTGTATACTCATTCATTCGTTCAAACTGACTACGCATGCGCGAAGCAACATCGCTACGCGGCCAGGGCTGCGGTGTGCCTTCAGGATGATAATTTTTGCATCATTTTTGCCTGCAGGCCAGACAAAGTAATGAGTCATTTTTTAATTGAGGTATTCAAATCACCAAATGTTGTCACTTTTAAACCTATAGGTAGTATATGCTTTCTAAAATGAAATAAATAATTAAAATGAATAGAAAAAGCCAAACGGTTTCAATGTTCATTTCAGCCTGGGGCAGGCAGTGCCTACCTTGCCTGCCCTGACCGCACATCACTGCCTGTCACTAATAACTGCATAGTCTATGTGACTCAATTAGGGTTGGTTAGGAATATAAGCAACATTTTTTTACTTGTAGCATGCCATGAAATGTTCACAAATTGATTCAATTGGATGTTAAATATCAAGTCAAGCACATACAAGTACAGCATAATGCATGGTTGTGCATTATGTGTTTTTACCCTCCACTCCTAAAAGACTAGTGATAGCATTTGGAAGCATGCTGCTGACAACCTATTGCAAATAATAGCAACGTTTTAGAAGGAATACTGAGCTACAGAAAAAGAGAAATAGCTGAAAAGAAGAAGGATGCATGCTGTGATTGCCAGAGGGAGGGCAACGGTGAGAAAACAAGCAAAGGAAGAGAAGACATGCAGCGAACAGTCGAGACAAAATGAGACGGCTTTAAAACAAAAAGAAAGGCCCTGCTGTGATAAACATTGGCTTAAAAGCTTGTCAGAATCTACCATCCCAGCTACCACATTGTGTATGTCATGGCCTTCTCTCTCAATCTTAACAGTAGTCACTCTCACATACAGAATTAGAAATAATTATTTCCTCCTCACTTCACTTCTAAATGACAAACTGTCGGGCTGCACTACCAGGGGTGTACAAAATCAATTCCATGGATGAAATACATTCTATCTTTCCACATTTCCTATAACTAACTGCACACAGTGGCACTCTGCATTAACATCTTTTTCCTCTTTGGATCTCACTGCTCTAAATCCTGTCATCTTACGTTGGGGTAGACGCACAAATGCATGTAACAACTGTGTCTCATGTCCGCTCCATGCGTTTCTTCAAAGCATAAACTGATAGGCTTTTAACATCCACATGGAAGTTAAGCCACATTTTTCTATGCTCAAAACTACCGGTACAAGTACAAAGAACAAACAACTCAACTTTCCTGAGAAAAAAAGCACAATGCTGAAAATGAGTTACCTGCTCGGAGTCCAGAGGCCTTATAGACACATCAGCAGTCCACTGTCTTTCTATATTGTCCTGTTTAATACACAAGAAGATGCACACACACTTTATGTCAACAAAATATATATACAGTAGACTGTGATTTAGCCACCGGAATTTAAGTAGAATCAAAATCATCCTCAATCTACATACTCATAGGCACATGCATGCATGCAGTAATACGCACACAACACACAAAATAATTAGGATATTCTAAGGTCTAAAGATGACTTCTTAGAGGTGGGATCTAAAATATTCAGAGATTGCAATATGGTGGGAAGCTCTTAGCTAACGCCCTTTACTAAATATTTTACAATGACCTCTTTTTAAATTTCTGAGGACAACTCCTTCAATGGCCAAACAATTTGCACATGTATCTATCCAACTGTTTTTGTTTTTTTCTTGCCTTGTATCTTTGAAAATGATGCTGATGACAAACAGTGGTTTATGTCACTCAAAAGGTGACTGCTCAATATGCTTGCAACCCTGATTGACGACTATTTTTGTCTAAAAATTATATTGACGGCACAGCAAACATTTGATATGACTTTAATTAACGTGCTCCGGAGCAGTGTAATAGGCACACTACTTCCTGTTTTTGGGGTTACTTCTATTTTGAGTTGCATTGATAGAAAAGTGCGGTCCGGTCGAGGTTTGTACACGCGCTTGCTGGATTGGGAACGTTACGCCGAACTAGTGAGCTAAAACTCTGGGCCGCCGACACAGCTCAGCATCTTAATTCAACGTGTAGTTTTTCTTTTTCACCCCTGTTTTACAACATAGACCATTTCAGTTCAAAAATCACACAAGAACGTAAAATACATGTAACTAGATTCCAGAAAGTCAGTCTGCAATTAGTGATGTTTGTATTTGTTTGAAGATGAAACCAGTCAGTGATATGCATCTGTGAACTACACAAATGGCTTGATAATGTTGCTAGAAAGACACAGGGAAAAAAAAAAAAAGAGTTTATGACTCATGGACCGTAAACAAGTGCTTAGTAGTGCTTTTTCAAAAGGCATGTTAATAGACTAAAATCAGCTTGCACATATAAGCACAATATTTTGTTACAAAAGTTTGACATGTTCTCAAACAAGTTGAAGAAAAACAATTATAATGTAATTCTGTACCTTATTCCTGTCATTTCTCTGATATCTGTCATTCTTTAGGATTCTGTTGTCACGGTTATCAGATTCTTCCCCAAGCATAAGCTCTTGTAGTTCTGCCCACTGAAAGGCAGAGTCTGACAGCTGCCGCCTCTGCTGCTGGTAAGATTCCAATTAAATCCAATTTTATTTGATTTTGTTTTGAAAAGCTAGAAATGTCAAATTGAACAAACAGCACTTACATCTTCTAACATTTGTCGTTTCTCATGTTGTTGTTGGATCCTCCTCTGTCGATCAGCCAGTAACTGCTGCTTGTATTGTTCCTGCTCAACGATTTGCTACAATAACAGGGCACACGTTTGGACTTTAATTAATTATTTTAACATGAATCCCCCTTTGCAGCCAGATGCTATACAATGGACACTACTGACAAAAAACAAATTGGATTTTTCAGTCAGGATTGGGTTTTTCAGTCAGGAATACCAGATGAACGTTCATTTTGTCACCCTTTTATTGTGATACTGATTGCAGTAGGGTTCATTTGTGCAGTGTGGAGTTTGTCCAATGACTGGCCAACAAAAATTTGTAATTTTTGTGTTACAAGGGAATTTAAGAATGGAATAGGTCATTTAAGAAAACTCTGGTTTAAGATTTGCTGATGCTGCTATCGCCAGCACACCAACTCTCCCCCTGCCGTAGAAATACAAGCAAAGTTCGAATTTAGAATTCCAAACCATATCGTGTCACCCTGAACTGACCGCAGACCACATCGACCCTATATGTAATCATACCACGAGAAACACTTGCGTTTGCCGATGTTTGTATTCACTAATATTTATTATTGTGTGTAAATGTCAAAAGGTAAATTGATACCATTTGTGTGAAGTGCAAGTGCATGTGTTTGCCTATGCGCGTTGTCATTCTAGTTTGTGCTTGTGTGTTATTTATGCTAATATAATAGCAAATGCAGTGCTTGCCTTAGGAGTTTAATGTTCTGTGACCATGCTTGTAACACAAAACCCTCTTATTTCAAATCAACTTTCCCCACTGAAATACATCATGTAGCACCATTGAAAAGTGACAACAAAAATCCAAATTACAGCAATGATTTACTACAAAACAATTCACCTTACACAGTTTTATATGTCATTGTGTGATAATGGTTTATCATAAAATCAAGTTACCTGCTGTCTCTGCTGATCTCCACCAACTCTGTGGCCCCTCTGTCGGCTCTCTTCTCGATCCTCTGTCTGTAAACGCAGAAACTCCCGCCTTAATGTCCATTCGCCAGGAACATTCACGATTGAGCTAAAAAAGCGATAAAGAGAGTGTGAGAGATAGAACTTTTACATATTTATCATACTAGATCAATATGAATAAAAACAGTTGTTAACTCATCAATTACAAATACAATCATATTATATTTAGGTTGATTATAGAATGGCATCCAAAATGATCAACACACATTTTAAGCATTTCCAAAGAAGAAAATATCATTTAAGGAAGTCTTCCACAGTTCTTCAGTGTCATTAACTTATCTGCTGGCCTGAAAAGTAGCACATGTATAGTACAACCTAAATTCAAATTTTTGTTTCATGAAATTTTAATTTATTTAATTTATTTATTTTCAACAAAGTAAGCATTCTAAGTTACCTCCTAAAGGACCAGAAACCAAATGCACGATGCACCACTGATACCTAATAATAGTCATACTATTGGGTGATTGCCTTGTTTTCTGATATTATATATTAAATCGCCTTGTTTCCTTCTGTGACAAAAGTTATATTTCTTGTCATTTACCTGGGTTCTCCTTCCTCTTCGGTGACCTCGTCTTCTTCCTCTTCACTTCCACTGTACTCATATTCTGGGCCCTCTGAGAAGCACCACAGGCAGACACACGGAATGACATGTGTTAACATGAAAAAATACAGCGGTCACATTATGCTGTATAAGAAATAGACCGACAACTTCTCTGCACAAATGTACAACTTTTATGGAGTTAAATGTAAACTGCGAACATCTTTGCAACCTTCAGTGTTCATTTTCTACGCAAACTACTTCAAACTTCAGCTCACAAATTTTAAAATTTAACTCGTTTCTTATTTAAATTTTTCGAACTAAGTTCGCAAGTCTATCACCAATTCTTATTTTGTGTGAGCAGACGATGGTGAGCAACGGCGATGTGAAACCTGGCAAGCGACGCAATAAGATTGAGCGAGCCAGATATAGCCGGAGCAGCTAACAAGAGTGACTAGCGGGAGAAGTTGGTTAAAAAATAAATAAATAAATAAAAGCTAGTAAAAGCTTGTGAGAAAAAAAGCAAAAATTGACAACTGTTGGAAGCCTGAATCATGGGACTCAGAGACTACCACCTGCAGGCCTCAACTGTGGAAGTTAAGCAGCGGTCGACTCTTTTGGTTCGACACTAGATGCAGGAAGATGGCAGCAAAACATGTCAGCCTCTTGTAAGGTGAGGCTCCAGCCGTGTAATATAATTAGTTGATTACTAGACCTACGATTATATTTAAAAAAAAAATCTATCTTGATGTGTTAGAACATATTTTTGCATTATAGAATTCATTATTGGTTGTTGTTTTTTAATTGAATGAATTATTAGCTCACCACTAGATGGCACTAAAGATTACACACTGTCACTTTAAGGTTCGTTTACAGTGTGTTTACCCGGGTTAACGAGAGAAAACCTGGCACCCTTGAACAAAAATTAGCTTGTTTACAGCCGTTCACTAAGCACAAATAGTGACACGACACCCGCCGCCTAGAGCCCCGGAATTTTTTCTCATCGCATCTACACGATTCACATAGATAACCTATTTTGGTTTCAACACGAAAGGTAAAGGATTTTCATGCCTGGTCAGAAATATACACTATATACAGTACTATAAAAAATATGTTTGGTCACCAGAAGAGCCATGCCTGCAATTCACTTGTAAATACGATTTTATTCTGAGTCCCAGTGATATGTTCATGCAACTCTTTCTCAGTGGCTCCAGGAAGTATATTGTCGAATAGGCAGGAAAATAAGCCACGGTCGCGTAGAGCGACATTTGGTTCACATATGGTCTAACAGCATCTTGGTAAAATGTGAACATTTAACTGGCACAGCATATGTTACCATGGAGGATACAGGTGTCTGCGCAAACTAAAAAGACACCAGACGATTCATTCCCATGTGCAATGGAGTGGACAAACAAAGCTGGTAATGCCATTTGGCTTCATGCCATTGATATCTGACCCAAAAAGCAGTTTGCTGAGACACTATGTGGTTTAATGACAAGTAGTGGGTAAAAAAAAACAATAATGGTGGGCTAAAAATTAGGAATCCTTTGTTTGCATAAATCCACACGCCTGTACTGCATACTTTTATTATTTTTTCTTTTTATAATCTAATCAATGAAACTGTGTTTGTTCCCACACACTAATATGACTAGCATTTCATTTATGCATACACATATTTTACGAATCATTAGTGTGTTTTTATAAGCTAACAGAAGATTAGAACCACATGGTTCTCCTGTTGCCACTTCCTCCCCCCCTAAGCAACTCTCTCGCTCAAGTCCTTTTGTTTATACTCTCACTTTCTTTGTCTTCTGTCTCAAGAGTTTCCAGATAGCAATTTATACATCCAATGGCTACGACAAGGAGGGTAATACACCACTTGAATATCAACTCTTTAGGTAAAAAATATGAATATACAGTTCTGTAAATGTATTATCCACTCTAATGTGTTGTGCTCACAAAAGGCAACATAGCCTCCTTAAAACAAAAACCAAAAAAATAGACTGCCTTCATATTTCCTCATCTTGCTTTTCTTGTGTTTCATCTGACAACAAAAAATCAAAAGACAGCAGCAGTACTGTATATGTATATGCTAGACAGTGAAAACATTTGCTGTCCTCTAAAACAGTTCTATAATCAATTGGTCAGTCACAATAATCTGTGATAATTTCACATCTTCCTCACAAATACCCCACACCCTGACACTGTCAACTTAGTTGAACATTAGTATTAAAAGTTATGGCTGGTAACACTTGACTATGGACGTGGGCAAAGCTGCCGAGGCTGGATTGTACAGTGTTAATACAAAAATGGACAAAGAAAAAGGTAAGAGCACTATAGGCCAAAATGCCATAAAAGCTGAGAGAGCGATGGGGAACTACTGAAAAACAACATCATGGAAAGACGTGCGGTGTTAGTGAATTAGATGCCGTTTATCAATGAGGATCATTTGCATAGAGGTGGGAAATGTCTCTGCATATTATTTTATTACACGTAAATACCACCGGTGCACCAAGACCTGCTTGGCAGTGCAGTTAGTAATGCATTTACTGATCAGCGTGTGCTTTGTGAATTAGACACCGTTTTGCTCCATTTTTACCGGTTAGGGCCACGTTATCCATTTTGTGGATTCAGCCCTTTTTTTTTTTTTTTACTGTGAGATTACCACATTGGTTGATTGCTGTTTTGAAAGGATTTTACATATTTTGGAGCATTTTGTTACACTCAGAAAATCAATAATATTTGTAAATAAAAATGCAAATCATTGCAACAACGGACTTGCTACAACAGCTACATCAAAGTGGTTATTTTACTCTGGAGCTCACCGGCCTTGGTGATTAACATTCTAGAAACTTGGTGTTGGGTTGTTATGTTATTTTGTCCTTTTGTTAGGTATCAGTACTTGGCTGTGTAATTTCACATTGGATTTGTGGGCAGGTACGCGATAGACCCATCAATTTATATATAAGACCTTAAAAACACACAAAAAATATTTGATGATTTAAGCTATAAAATAGCTCTTCAGCAGTCCGCTGTGACCATTTGAATCTCTTCTTTGCAGACACTTTACATTGAAATTATTGAAGAGCTGCTGCAGAGTCATATTCATCTGCATCTGCATGAATGACATTAGGCACATTGACTTTACAAAGTCTTTGTGGACTGCCTACTTTCTGACCAACCACATTTCAATGGCTTTACGTTATATTCCAAGTTTTTGACCAATTTAGTTTTGTGAATGCAAACTGTTTAATTTCTTAAACAGTTCCAATGTGAATGTATACATTTTGTAAATGCACTGTATGTCCCTTTTACACAGAGTCTGTTCATAAACAACACCCAATTACCTTTCTCCTTTTTCTTTCTGGTTCTGTCGAGATGATCTTTGAGCATGATGCGAACTTGTCTCTCATTTGTCAAATCTCGGATGAAGGAATGCCTCAGCAGTACATCCGTTGTGGGTCGGTATAGATGGTTCTTAACTAGGCAACTATCAATGAACGACAGAAAGCGCTTGGACCTGTGAAGAGATGAAAAGAAGCAACTTAAGACATGTTGGAAAAAATAATGTGTAAGAATGTGACTAAAAACATCATATCAAATCATATTTGGTTTGATGATAGGCTTGCTACTCTAGCTCGGAATGTATTCTATGATAGTAATAAAGCAACTTGTTTCTTTGTTGGGAATTTAAGATGACCTCAAATTAAAAATAGTTGAAATTGATTCATATTAATTTACTGTACAACAATTATTTCCAGTACAGTATAATATTGTTATAAATTAGTGAAGAATGCGCTGAAAAGCATAACATGACAATAAAAACACAAGTAAAAGTCGAAATACAAACACCTCACAACAATAAATGCTATAAATATTTCATACTTAAATTGCAGCAACTGTATCTTGTCAGAAAAATTCGAACCCACCTGTGATTAGTAGGAACAGGAAATTCCTTTAAAAATGCTCAATTGATGTTCTGTCTTTTGCTCAGGCAATGTTTCCAATGTGTGAATTAAAGCAGGCAACATTTTATAGGATGCCTTACTAATTTTTTTCCGAGGAAAATCCTAGAAAACACATATTGTATGCCTGAAGCAGCAGAGAAGCCCGAGCAGGGAGAGAACTGCATCCTTCTGACTGTTAAAGCTGTTGAAGGCTGTCTTACAGTATGAACTTGGGTTTCTTATGACATTAATAGTGAATGAAAGACAGCATGGTTCAACCACCAGTTCAATCTGACGGGTTTATTCATTATGCAAAGCACTGAAGAAGATGATGTAAGAGTGTGACGAAGCAGACTGCAAACTTACATTGATAACACTGATCAACACACATTTTGGTGCCAAGGAAGTTCCAATTGTTTTATAGGGTATATTGATGAAACAATAAATTTGATCATGCAAAAACAGGTGATGTCAAAGCACAAACACTACTTTTGTAACGATCAAAGTATATTTTGTAAACTGTCAAAACACCATTAATCAAAAGGAAAAAAATATCCCTTTCAAAAACTAGAGTCAATTCAAAAGAACAGATGTCATTTTGACATTCAGCAGCCCCAAATTACCCAGAAACCATTAAAATATATTTGGCACTCAAAATTATATTTATTCTATTAGTCCTTTTTGATTACCGTATTAACTTGTATTGAATTGATGTTTTCTGAAATGTGTCATATTTGCCTAAATGTAAATTGAAATTACTAATTGGGAATTTTGTGCAACCAGGATACAATGTTTCTAATTAGACAATCCAATCTGACATTCTTTTAAGCGTAATCGGTATGTTGACAGTTCCTTTATTATACATCACCTTTATCTATATATCTCTGTATCTCATCAGCAACCCTTTTAATAACAAGCTGCATAGAAAAAAACAGAGGTGGTCAGCCTGTCGGGAGGACGGACTGTCCGTTGCTGACGGAACCCCGTTTTTCTGACGAATGGCAAGTGTAAACGTCACTCACCGGGACAAGTACTGACGTACTTCTCACAAGCGGACACCTATTTTGCTGACAAATGAAGGAAGTATCCGCTGCATGTTTGTATGTGTGTTGCTCAAGAGGACTACATTGAATATATGTGTGTGAGAGTGACTACTCCTGTGTTCGATAAAGGATCTCTGTTGAGACTCGTTGCCTGCTATGATTGGCTAAGGAGTTTCTTTTTTTTTACAATTAACTTTATTCAGAAAACAACATGTACAAAAATTTAATATGGACATTGTATACAATGACCGCCGGGCCTCGCGGGGGCCACCGGCAGGAGAGCAAGCTCAGGAGCCCAGAGCAGCCCGCACCCCGAGACCAACGCAGCAGAACGGGGCACGGCAGACCCCCAAGGTACCACACCGGCCCACAGTCCCCCCCGCCACAACCCAGCCTCTGTCGCCCAGCCACCCGTACCACCAGCCACCTTAACCCACTACCGACCTCTGGTGATCAAATGCCCCGACGCCGATTCAACATGTCGAATTTGCTGAAAACGCCCCCCCGGCGTTCTTCCAACTCGATTCGACTTTACGACAGTAATTTATAGATTGATCAGACGGCGCATGCCGTCGGCCCAACGCTGTCTGACTCCCAACTTATTGGTGTTTTTTCTCGACAAACTGACGCCAGTGACGAACTGACGGACGGTCCGTCAATATTGACGGAACACCCACCTTTCTCGGTCGGTCCTAAAATAGCGGTGACAAAGTGACAACGGAAGCATGGATAAAATAAAATGGCGGACTGATATTACAGGTTGGTTTGGCTTGAAAAAAATGGTGGACTGACGGTGACGGAAGGGGGCGCTGGGCGCCAACGAAAGAAAAAAATGTAAAATACTCTGGTATGCAAAACTTTCAATAAACTGCATTTACTCCTTTTTTCTCAAGTACATTAGCATTTGTGTCTTTGTGTGTCTGTGTGTGTAAGCGTGTATTTGCTATTTGAATATATTTGTGTGTGCGTGTGTGTGTGTGTGTGTGTGTGTGTATATATATATATATATATATATATATATATAGATATGCATACAGTATGTGTGCATGTGGAAGCTCACCATTTTTTGGACTTAAGTCTGGGTGGAGGGTTGCGTGGAATCAGAAACAGAGCTCTCATGGGATGCATGTCACACAGAGCTACACACCCATAGGTTCAGGGAGGCCCAGAGAAAAAACATCAGTCAAGATCAATCCTGAGTGGCAACATACAGTTTATTAAAAGATATAACGCATTAAATGACTTACGAGGGGCTCCTTCAGCCATCTCTAAAGCAGTGATGCCTAAAGACCAAAGGTCACTCTGACAAGAAAGAACAGGAAAAAGTTAGTACGGTGCAAATACAAACTTCAGGATGACTTCACCACATTACATTATGGCCTGCAAATAGCATGTACTTGTTTGCACTGATCAAAGGCATAAAAAGGGTTGGGGACCTCTGCTGTAGGGAGCTGAATTTCATTGCACCCCTAGTTACAGTAATTTCTGGACTATAAGCCGCTACTTTTTCCACATGCATTCGACCCTGCGGCTAATACAAAGGTGCGGCTTATCCATCAGATCACAAAAAGGCCCACTATAAAGGAAGCACAAGAACGTCAGGCAGAGCAAAACAAACCAAGTAAGCCCAAATACAGTAGGAGAGACAGAATGAGAGCGAGACAATTTGCGCCCTCATTATGGAAAAGAAAGTAGCTGGAACCCGGTGTGGTAACATTAAAACACCTGTGGCTTACAGTCGGGTGCGGCTTATATGTGTAACAAAGTCGGGTATTCCCCAAATTTAGCTAGCACGGCTTATAGTCAGGTGCACCTTATAGTCCAGAAATTACTGTTATAATGTTTAGACTGAGTTACCATTGAAGGGGACGTCAAAAATGTTCTTTAAAGTAATATATTCAATGCGCCTCCACTAATCTAAACACAATGTTCTGATTAATATTGTGTTTGTGGAAAATGAATAAAACAGCAAAATCCACCCGTTTGTATTCATCTCAGGGGGCGGCCATTTGGCCACTTGTAAAATGACATCATACTGTAGTTGCTCAGGGCACAGGTAGCGACCAATCACACAACTCAGCTTGCAAATGTCATATGGCCACACTCGGCTCACCTGTTTTGTGATTGTGGTCATGGCTTGTGATGTTCACAGCTGAGCTGTGATTGGTTGTTACCTGAGCCCTTTGGCACATTTTCAGTCGACAGCAAAAGTCAAAATGGCACCCTGAGATGGATAAAAAGGGGTGCATTTTGCACCTTTATTTTCCACGAACACAATGTTAATCAGAACGTGTTTGATTAGTAGAGGCACATAGAACATATTATAGTAAAGAACATTATTTTACTTGACTTCCACCATTCTGCAATAATATACTGTACATACAGTATATACACATACAGGTTATCTCAACTGACTGAATTCTGTTTCTTTAGCTATACATATGTTGCTTTGTGTGAGATGTTTAGAAACCTGTTTTATATATATATATATATATATATATATATATATATATACCCTGTAATCATATGTGGCTTCTGGATTCTCATCACAGGCAATGACTTCTGGAGCCATCCAATAGGGAGTACCGATGAAGGTGTTTCTTCGACCAATCGTCTTGTCCAACTGTGCGGAAACTCCAAAATCCACTAAAACACACAAAGCAACACATCATGAAGTACTATATGATCTTTTCACAAATGAAAGGCAGTGTATTGTTGTGCCTACAACAATCTACATGTGATCAAGATGCCACTGTGCATGTGTCCAAGTGCCATACCAAGTTTTACTTCGGCATTCTCTGTAAGCAAAACATTCTGTCCCTTAATGTCCCTGTGAATCACATGATGGGAATGGAGATGGGAAAGACCCTGGAGGACAAACATGCACAAAAAAACACACATGCACACAGTCAGATGACAAATGAGGTCATAAACATTCACTGAATAGGGTAACAGTATTTCAAGCTTGTTGAGATGCTTTTCCCCTTCAGGAAAAAATACCAGAGACTAAGTGGTGGAACCTAGTAGAACAGGATACTAATGAGTGGCACAATTTTCAAGTGTGTGTGTGTGCGTGTGTACTCTCGCATCTTCAAAGGGTGTTAAATAAACAGAGGAAGCAAGCCCCAATTCTGACAATGACTTCACCGTGCGATGCCGAGTCTCTGGTGTTGTTGTGTGTGTTATGGTGCTGAAACAATAAGAAGAGCATGGCTGACGACAGCAGAAAAAAAAAATACTGGCAGCATTCCAGACCTCTGTGTCCGTCATGCATGTAACAGCTTAGAATCTTCTTAGTTTTATTGGGAAAGTAGTTCTCAGGGCCTTTGTGATCCTTTATGATGATAATCATAACATAGAAGAAACTACAAATAAATCCCTTATTTTATATTTAGCATTTTTACACTGCTTTATTTAAAACCTTAAGAAGATATTAGTTCTGTGCCCCACCCTGAATGAGCCACCATCTTATCGTGGTTTGTGTGTTCTAATGGGCATATGAAAAGGAAAGAGTGTGTTGATTTTATTATCATATTCATGAAATCTATACTGGCCCAGTCGGTTCAGCATCTGTAAGTACGTGGTGGCTTGACAGAGTGCCCTACTTGGCCAGGGCCATCGGGCCACCATTAATGTCAGATGCCACCACTGTTAGAGTCACAGTGGGAAAACATGAAGTCAAAAACATTTCCTCTGGACATCAGGAACATATCAGTATCAATTCAGTATCTCTTTGATACTTCTGCATTCCACAATCAGCCCAACGTCTTTGCTTCCACATACAATCAGTATTTTTGCCATCAGTACTTAAATACTGTATCTAATGGTGGTGTGAAATTCATAGGTGTGTGTGGGGGGGGATCAGCCTCTGCGTTGTTGAAAAGGATGCACGGCTTGAAAATATTTGCAGAAGATTGTACAAGAAAAGAATATCATCTGATAATTCCAAACTGCCTAATATGATTTGTGATCACTGAGATAGATTAAGAAAATTGTGTTAGATGCATGAACCAGAATGTTGTTGTTGACTATGACAAAAATAATCATACAGAACGTTTGTGTAATTTGAGCAAAAATTTTTAAGGGCTGAACGATTAATTGCATTTGCAATATAATCGTGATTGGATAAACCACAATTACATAATGGGGGGGTGTTGTGCTGATGTGTTTCGATGTTTGCGCACAGGGCGCTACCGTGTGGTGACCATGCAAAATACATCCTCTGCTCAAATTGTTTGAAAGTGGAAGCGCCCTGCTAAGTTGTCATATATGTTGAGGATAAATAGGTCTGTATGTGGCCATATGTTGTGTCGTCCGATTTCATGAATGACAATGAAGACAAATAAAATGATTATAGCTCGCCATACTTGTCATTTAATTGTTGAGGTGCCGGTAATTGGAGAATGTTAGGTCATATAAACAGGTATAATTTTGCTTTACCTTAACTTTTGCATGTGTGATTTTACTAACTGGAGATCACATGTATATTGTAAACTATTTATTTATTGATAAGTGCAGTTCACTTGTTTACATTTCATGTTTCATGCAATATGAAATAGTGAATATGTTAAAATGATAAAGCCACAGATTTGTTTGCATTATTGTTATAATCTGAACATTTACTGATTCACCGTATAATGCATACCGGTAATATGTTCATATTGCACTTGCGTGGCATGGTGAATGCTTACAAGATTACATGTCAAAGTATTTAGTAAGTTTAATTGTAGTAGAGAAAAACTTTTATATTAAGTTATCGTTTGCCTTTATTAAATAATATAATGTAATCTATAATAGATCTGTTATTGTTTAAAGTAATGTATTGCTTGTTGGGTATGTAAAAAAATTCATTGAAAAGGACCTTCAAAAAAATAATTGCATATGATAACGCAATCACAATATTTGGGAAGAAGAAAAAAAAATGCAATTAGATTATTTTCTATAATTGTTCATCCCTAGTAAAAATGTTCAGATGTAGTTCATCCATCCAATCCATCCATCCATCCATCCACAACTGTTAAGGGTTATTGAGATTGGTCTCACTGTACCGTCAGAATGCACACTATATAAAAAAAAAATTGGTAAGTCAAGTGTTTGTAGCACGTGTGCGTTTGTGTTACTTTACCCTCAGAACTTCTCGGCAGATGTAAGAAATCCAGTCCTCTTTTAGACAGTTACCCTTTGTTTTCTTAACCAAGTCCGTCACCGAGCCAGCTCCACAGTACTCCATCACCAACTGGAGAGACAGAATGATGCCATCAGAAGTTGAGGGGAGGGGGCGCTTCTATACTATATACATATATTATATATACTCAACCCTAAAATTTAGGTATTTATTCATAGAAATATTTACAGCAATGCACAGTAAAAGAACAAACCCAGAGCTGGTGGTCCTGTCCAGCAGGACCTTTCTTAATAAAAGCTCCATAATAAGTTGCAATGTTTCTATGATGGGAATAACTCTTCAACATGTTGATCTCCAGCTTTATTTCCTCTTCTTCCTCCTAAAGAAAAAAAGAGATAAATTAAGATCTTTGCATTGGCTTTACAAATATTAAGATGTTAAATGTTAGCACTCTGATTTAATACTGGTTTATGGTCTACTTTTATTTTTTAAGTCAAAAGATTTAAGGAAACATTTTGATCAACTTCTAATTTGCTTTGAAACAAAAACATGTTGACGGGTTATTTTTGTTCCACAGCAAGTACAAACAGTTGTGAGAAACACTACCAAATTCCTTTGGAGTTAATACTTCTACATTTAGAGCTGCTTTTAGAAGCCAACTTATAAGCACATCACAACCATATTAAGTTTTGGAGTCTGTCTGTAGACATTTTTGTCCATTCAGCCTGCTTCACAATTTCTGTTCTCGTTCAACCGAAAAATGCTTCAAGTCAAGGAAGTCAAACTCTTCAACACCAAACTCATCCAAGCATGCCATTACAGACCTTGGTTTGTGTACTGGGTCACGGTGGAACAGAAAACTGTACCCCCCCCCCCAAAAAAAAAATGCGCTGAACCATAAAAAAGTAGATCATAACTATAACTTGAAAAACAGCACACACACCAAAAAATAAAATCACGACCATGCAAACAATATACATTAAAACCATGCTCTTTAAAATGTACTATAATGCTTGTAAATGTTATCTACAGCAAGCTCAGCTTGCCAATAAGTTAAATCGCTGGAATTCAGTATGACCTGTCTCACAGTTCTCGGACAATAACCCAACAGCTTACAGTCAAGGTTAGTCAGTTGTTGAGAAGGGTTATACATTGCACAACAGTACCTGTTTTTATTCACTAAAACCCAAAGATGACTTTAAAAAAGGTCCTAAATTTTAGCTTGACTGAGTAAGAAAGATTAAGGGATAGGGAGAAGAGGTAAAGAAGCTAGATGTGGAAGTTAACCACAAAGCAGGAAACAACTGGGCGCTTGTATCAGTTGTGACCTCCTTTCAATCGCCACAGGAACAGCGGGCAAGAATGACACCGTGAACTTTCACCCCTATCTCAAACACAGCGCATCCTGCTTGTGTCTGCAGTCTGTGTGCATGTGCGTGTTGAGACAAACGCTTGCTAATAAGTACGTCCATGCTTTTATGGACCCACACACGGGTGTCCATCACAATAAACATTAACTTCAGCAAAAATGTTGTGGTTTGACCTAACGTTTAGCTATGGCCCGTGCTGGTTTATTGTAGACTTTGCTTTAATTAAGACAATGTTCTGATTGAGACTTACAGGGATTTAATCACTTTCCTAACTCAGCAACAAATTCAATCCATGACTCCACATTGTCACTGATTTCACAAAAATACGACATTTGTCATTAACAAAAATACATTTGTCACATACAACAGATCACAAATGTCTACTAATGTAGCCCGATCATGCTGGCCAATGGTATCTTATGTGTGAGACTTTGTCTAGACTAAATTGTTAGTCAGACATAGGCCAACTCACTTACCATTACCAACCCTAAATGTACTTTGATGACCTAGGTAAAAGCTCCCCCCTCCCTCCTCAATATCTCAATTAATCTAATAATTTCAATAGTAAATAAAACGTTAAATGGGATTTTTGGTCAATAAATCGAGCTGCTACATGTTATTATTTACATATTTGACCTTTGTCAACTACTGTACACTCAAATTAGTCTTTCCTCACCTGATTGGCCCAATGTGCAGCTGTAAGACCAAAAAAATAGAGCAAATAATATCAGAGCATCTCCAGTTGGAAATTGGAACAGACACAGCATGGTGTTATTTCTAGATTGTCTGACCGCAACTCAGAGACTAAGGCCAGGTATACACGTAAGGATTGTTCAAATCTTAAAATATTTTTTTTATGGGGTGCTTGTCTCAGCACAGAAACACACACACATAAAGATTATTTTCCGCCACCTGTCAAGAACCCAGTCCTCCGAGGGAGAGCTCTCATGTGTGATCACATGCAAATTCACAAATATGAAGACGACCAGGCTCTTCCGGGTATGTGCTGATGTTTGCCGAATGTTTCCGAAGAGGGCTGGAGGCGGGAGCATTTTATGGTGGCGTGTCTGTCACAATATTTTTTCCAAACTGGGATGCACGTAAAACAATTTACACTACAGGGGGTCCGAATTAATTACATTAATTTGACAGCCCTACCTTGAAATGAATTACATTAGTACTGTCGTAAAGCAATGCCCCTTGACATTTTTTACCTCTTTTCTGTAAGCCTCCCACACTTTTGTGTTCCACCTCACCAGTTGAGAATCACTGATGTATAATGTTCGGCGAACTAAACATGCATGTTTTTTTGACTGAGGGAGGAAACTGGAGTATCCACAGAAAAGCTATGCAAGCACAGAAAAAAACACACAGGAGCCTAAATTCAAACCTTCAACCACAGAACTGTGAGCCTGATGTGTAAACCACTCGTCGCCCCCTTCATTAAATACTTGCAAATGGAAAAATCTATTTCCCGAGATAAATATTCTTTCTGTTGTCTTTTTTTAAATTTATTATTACCACAAATAAAGAATGTGCAACTTTACCTCTGTGACTTCCATGACTTTGATAGCTGCCATTTGACCTGTTTTGACATGACGACCCTGTTAGGAAACATGAAGATAGACATTAGCATGGACAACATCAATTATGGGCAATAGTCAGTTTAGCTGCCAACACCTCCCACAATACAATAATAATTGTAATATTTGATGGTGACTGTGCATAAATAGGCATAAGTGGAAATGGTATGCAGACAAGAACTCCATTAAGGAAGTTTGACTACTGAAAGGTGAATGAAGGCCTAGTTGGATTTAGTATGAAAATGAGTGTATCCACAATACAGTCCCTTCAGAAGTGGTGACCGTGGTGCTGGTTATCCAGTAACCCAAGGGTCTTCTGTTTGAATCCTGCTCTCTCCAAGTCATGTGTCATTATGTCCTTGGGCAAGACACTTCACGTTGTGCCACTCACACAGGTGTATGGATGATAGGAATGTTTGGTGGCACACTGGCAGCCACGCTTTTGTCAGTCTGCCCCAGGGCATCTGTGACTACATACGTAGTTTACCTCCACCAGAGTGTGGATTTGTGATCGCTTGAATAAATGTATCCATTGCGAAGCATTTAAGTGTCCAGAGAAGCACTATATAAATCTGATGCATTATTATTATTATTATCATTATTATTACGCACATTAGGAATATCCCGAGAGATCGGTAATCAGAGCTGATCACCATTTTCATGTATCTGCATTGGTATCTGCTGAAAAAGATTATTATTATTATTATTTCAATAAAATATGTATTTGCAGATGCAAATAAAGTAAAGTAATTTCTGGACTACAAGCCGCTACTTGCATTCGACCCTGCGGCTAATACAAAGGTGCGGTTATCCATCAGATCACAAGGGGGTGCACTATAAAGGAAGCGCAAGATTGTCAGGCAGAGCAAAACCAACCAAGTGAGCCCAAATACAGTAGGAGAGACAGAACGAGAGTGAGACAATTGTTTCCCTCATTATGGAAAGGAAAGTAGCGGGAACCGGGTGCGGTAACATAAAAACACCTGCGGCTTACAGTCGGGTGCAGCTTATATGTGGAACAAACTCGAGTATTCCCCAAATATAGCTAGCGCGACTTATAGTCAGGTGTACCTTGTAGTCCAGAAATTGCTGTGATGACTGCTTAATGATTACATTATTAACATTATTATGCTGCGCCCTGTGCCGAAGTAGGACACTTCTGGGCTATGTAATGGAGAGGAGACAAGAGGCACACGAATACTGGCATTCCAAAAACACTTATTGTCTATTTAAATGTTCATCTGTTACAGGGTCTACTTAAATACTCTCTAGTCAAACTTGGGGCAAAGTAAAGACCACAATCTACCCCAGAGCAAAAAGTGCTTGTCATCCGTTTCGTTTGCATACCAACAACTGTGAACACAGGGCAGCAACCTGTATCACGGTTCTACGTCACTTGTAGACGACAGCCGCAAGCCCGCAACACATATGAAAACAATTAATACAGCACACTCACAGTACAGCAAGCAAGAGGGACACTGCCAGACAGGGATATAGCTGACCATGCTATTGTCTAATTTAGTGAGAATTGTGAATAAATCTGATAGAGTTGACACAAACTGAGGACATAACTTTGATAGGTAGGTTTTTAAGGAAAATATTGTCTAAAGTTCACTTAGTGCGTTGGTTTATAAAGTCATAACCATGCGTTTATTTAAAATATACTTTACCAAACTTGTGAAGTTTGTATAACGTTTTTTGGGTGTTTCAAATAATATTGACACCTTACAGAGGACATGTGGAATAACAATAGACCTCCTGACAACCGACCCCCCCTTTAAAGAGACGCTGTGACAGATAGCTGTTATTCCGCTCATTGAACACCATGTATTTATAAAATTCTATGAGGTATTGTCAAGCCAACTAACCCTTATTATTCTATCCTTGACATTATTTCTAAAATTGCACAGAATTTTGGCATATGAGCCACAACTGTGATAAATAAGGAAATGGCCTTCCTGTCACAATAGCATCTATTAACAGTGCTGCCACCACAAGTTATAAATGTGAAATGCTCTACTTATTAGCAGCATGCATAACTGACACACACACGCACACACACACGCATTCACACACGCACAGCCAGAATTAATGAGCACAATCACTTTCTGACACTGTCCAATGCATCTCACACAGACTTACGCTCCACATTTGTGGAAAATGCTAAAGGAATCACACAGACACGTTCAAACATGGCGAAACACAAATGCTGTCCTTGACACAAACACACAGTGTCAGAGTGCTCTATGAATATTGCGCCAGTGAAAAGGTTACAATAATATATGCATACGATTTTAATTAGATACAGAAGAGACATTTACAACAAAGACAGCAAATGGACGAAATGACAAACACTTCTCTTGAACCAGTTCCTTTCTCTGTGTGAAACTGTATATCAGCCTCAATCTTTTCTTTATCTGTCCTTGTGACTCATAAATAACAATCCATTGGTTATACAAGTTTGGAAGGAAACATACAAAACTGTTCTATTCTCATGTAACTCCATTCTCATATTGTACACTTAGAATTGGGAGATACCTTTTGTATGAATGTCTCCTATCAACAATAAGTCATATTGTTGGTTTGGTTGCAAGCAAACCTGGTGGGTGACTGCATTCCATCCGGTCTACAACACACAATAGTCAAATGTTTCTGTAGCTCAACTCATTACCACATCACTTGGTTTGTGTATCATTTAAGTTCACCTGAAAAGGAGTACAAAAAAAAAAGGTAGAGCATCAATACATATTCTGTACCACAGGTCGCACCCTCCAACTTGTGACGTGCTGGCTTTGTTTTTACAGGTTTGGCCATTTGCCTATTACTGATAAAACTGTTATCTAGAAGCAGAGTTGTGAACACATTCAGCTCTGGAGGGAGTCTCAGAGACGCCAGAAATATTTAATAATACCACAAAAAGTCACTAAGTTTTTTGCTAATCCCTTTTTATGAAAAATATTGGTTAGAAGGATTGGAATACAGGGTTCACTAAACATAGCAATAAAGTTGCAAAGTTTGTAAACATTGAGTGGCCCTTCCATCGCTATACTGGAGTTCTTCTCCTGGTCATCATAGTAAAGAAATCCATACCCCCCAAAACTGAGTGAATTCTATGTGACAAGTAAATATTAAGTTGTTGTAATTATAAATAATTTGAGTATTTTGATGGAATAATGTCAGTCAGACCTTTTATTAAGACACCTGGTAAAGTCAAGTGTTTTGTAAAAAAATAAAAAATTTAAAAATTTAAAAAAAAGAAGTCTTAAATAAAATGTCAGAAAAGGTATTGGGGGAAGTTGGTTATTGCCTACGAATGTTGGAGGTCAGTATCCAACACGTTAAACAAGTATTATTGTGACACTCAGGTGATTAGCTGATTTCCTCTTCTCTCGTTTTCATCGCTCTCTCTACCTCTTCCTTCCTCCCCTGCTCTTGGACTTTTTGCCTCTCACCTCTGTCTTCCTTCCTTTATCCTGCTTTGCTTGCTCCCATGGCTCCACTTATGTCTTTCTTTCTTTTGTGCCCCTTACAGACAGAAAGAGAAGATGCTCCCTAAAGTCCTCTTTGACAGTTTGGCCACAAATGAGAGGAAGTTGAGCTTTTGAAACCAAAAACATTTAAGGAAGCATAAGTGATTCATGTTTCGGGATTGCATTATAGTACAGCCTGACTTTGTGGGTCTATGATATTTCACAATGATGTCAATTACATCAGCTGTGGGAGCAGTATGATGAGGAAGAGCTGTCTCGTGACCTTTGACAGAAAGAAAAGCTAAACATGTTCTTATTTCACATGCATTGATTTTTGAGTGTTAAAGATTATTGATCAGTATGATTGTTAGATGGTCAAATTATGTTTGTATATCATTTTCGATTTCAGCGCAAACCAGCAAAGAGGTGAAACAGTGTCTGCAATGCTTCGGTGGAGTCATGAACTTTCACATTCAGACACAGACACACGCGCGAGCACGCGCGCGCGCGCGCACACACACACACACACACACACTCACTCACACACACACACACACACACACACACACACACACACACACACACGCACACACACACACACACACACGTCTTTCTCTTTCTCTCACAGCACAGAAGTGACTTGCACGGAAGGGAAGTTCCTTTTACAAACAAGGAAACGCCCTGTGTGTGTGTGTATGTGCGTTTGCAAGCATGTGTTGAAAGAAAAATGATGACTAGACCATGAGTGAAAAGAACAGGCATAATCAATCTTAAGGTGATAAGGTGACACTCGTACTATGATTGTATTGTATTATTTTTATTTATTTTTACTTTTTAAAGTAGCATACTCATACAGAGAATCTGTCAAGTAGTTAAAGTGAAAACTGAAATAAACCTCCAGTAACAGTATTTCTGTGAAATAACATTTTTATAAGAAGACTTTTATAAGAAGTTCTCTATTCTCTTTGTCCGCTAGTTCTACCATGTGATTATTACTGTTGAACACACTGCGGTCGGGCAAATAAATAAGTCACAGGAGAACAAGGTCAGTGACTGATTTGTAAAATTAAGAAGCAAGAAGTATGCTTGGGTCCCTTGAAAGGCACATTATAAATGGGCCATCAAGCTTTACTTGTATTAAAAAATGATAGTCTATTTTGAAACTTTAAATAAACTTGGGGTGTTTGGTCTACATCTGTTACAGTTCTGGAGATATTGGCATGCCAAATGCACTTTGTTTGAATCACAGAATTTCATATACCCGTTCCTGTAGCTGAAAACTTCAGTTCCTGGGCATGGCATCTCCACCACTCAACTTGGCAAAAAGGTTATGGTCATTAAGTGACCATCATCCACACTCGAGCAACCTCTGTTTCATTTTCATGATCACAACCTGCCCGAGATCAGATGCATGTGCTATTTGCATAAACATCCTCAGGCTCACCGCTGGGCCCAGCAGATTGGTGTTTACTTGCCTGATCCAATTTGTTGTTATTAAATAAGAGCATCACGACCACCATCTTCACCCAGGCTTGCTGGATGCAGGATCAATGGCATATCCTTCATTTCATAAAACATCGGTATGTTCATTCATAGCCAGCATAGCATAGTCATCATGGTCATGAGTACTATGAGTTCAATGTGATGTTAGGTATTCGTTTGCTCGGTCTTTGACAAAGATGGCATTTAGATCAATCAATCAAAATGTATTTATAGAGGTATTATGCAATATTAAAATGTATCAGTGTTTTAAACAATAAAAGCAAGGAAAGCAAATAAACTTAATGCCACCTACAGTAAACAATATGCACATACTTAACTGAACAAACTGAAATTCCCCCCACCCCAGTGTGTCTTTTCACGAATATGGAATTTGAAACAGCCATTTTTGGTTTTGATTGAAATCTAGAATCCGATACCAACTCAATACATGCCTCCTTGACAAAAATCAATGGTACCATTTTATTAATTTTTTTACTCTCCTGATCCAGTAAAACCAACTGTTTGTTGTATATCATTTGTAATCTACTGTACTAGTTTTCTCTGCTTTGCTCTTAATGTTAATTGCTGTTTGTTTATGCTCATAGGTGATGTATTTTTTTGTGTAAAGCACATCGAGTTGCCTTGTGTTTGAAATGTGCTATACAAATAAACTTGCCTTGCCTTGTTGTTCAAACTGTGTTTTTTTCTGCTATCAGACCCGAGAATAAACCCGCTAGTAACAGTGTGACTATTTTGATTACCACAGTGCGTGTTTTGCCTTCCTTGTTTGCATGTGAAACGAATGTCTCTGTCACATGGTGGATTTTTATAGTGTTTCTAAACCTGCCTTGTTTAATAAAGTTGAACTCAACTCGGGTTATATTGCCATCTTCACAACATTTTGTGCACAAAAATTGTTCTTGAGGCTGGCACAGATTAACTACACTTAACCTGTTGCACTTATAGTCTGCTAGGTTTACATACAGAATACATAATTACATCATCCAAATAGTTTTTCATTAGAGATACAGTAATGCAGTATTTAGAATGTCATTTGTTTGTATGGCAAATATGGCAAGGTGGTGCTCTTGTTGGATTTACTTTAGCTTACTTAGCTTTAATGTTGTTATTGTATAGTATGAATGTGAAAAACACAAGTAAGGCACATGGGTAATAGGTGACGATATACAGTAGATATTTGATGACAGAGTAATGGTTTGCAGATGCAAAACACCAAGATCAACAATGTGGTTAAAATGATATGTATATAGAGAGCTCGACACTGCGACCAATTTACCCGCAAATGCAGCCAACTTTAAGGCGTGTGCTGGTAAAACTTTCATCTGGTCGCATGGCACAAGTACATGTTTTAATGAGTGGTGCAGCGGCTTATCTTTGAGCTTATCTTTCGGGCTGTGCACAGTCCGCGGAACATGTTGCAAAGGCCGACTTCAAAATAAAAGCCTTCCAACTAATACATTGATGTCAATGCAATTGCCTTGGTAGACAATCATATTTAAATCAATATTTAAGGACACTAATAAACTGCTAGTTAATTAGTCTGTCATTCTATAATACGAGTATCTGGGGTTAGCAACTAGCCGTTAGCGAGAGTGTAAACATTGACAGTGTTCGGCGAGCCGATCACTTTCAATCAGTCTGTAAAAGCTGTATAAAATCAAATTAAAGAATAAACATGCCTTTCTTATATATAATTCTTATAACATTTACCGCCAAAAATTGGAGCGTCTTGCCCTTTACATTAGTCCCATTTAAACAGGCATTAAACAAAACACTGAGCAAGAATAATTCTCAGTCATAGTATAGCAGGTCAATTTTAGTGAGTTTCCATATACAGTGAGGAAAATAAGTATTTCACCCCCTGGTGATTTTGTGAGTTTGACCCTTTACAAAGAAAGGAACGGTCTATAATTTTCATGGTAGGTTCATCTTAACAGTGAGAGACAGAATATTAAAAAAAATCCCAGGAAATCACATTATATTAATTTTAAACATTTATTTGTCTTTTATTGAGGAAAATAAGTATTTCACCCCCTACCAACCAGCAAGAATTCTGGCTCCCACAGACCCAGGGACAAGATTATAGACCTGCACAAGGCTGGAATGGGCTACAAGACCATTAGCAAGCAGCTGGGTGAAAAGGAGTCAACTGTTGGTGCGATAGTTAGAAAATGGAAGACACACCAATTGACCATCAATCTCCCTCGGTCTGGTGCTCCACGCAAGATCTCACCTCGTGGAGTGAACCGGATCATGAGAAAGGTGAGGAAACAACCCAGAACTACACGGCAGGAGCTTGTTGATGATATCAAGGCAGCTGGGACCACAGTCACCAAGATGACCATTGGTAACACACTACGCCGTAATGGATTGAAATCCTGTAGTGCCCGCAAGGTCCCCCTGCTCAAGAAGGCACATGTACAGGCCCGTCTGAAGTTTGCCAATGAGCACCTGGATGATTCAGAGGAGGCTTGGGAGAAAGTGCTGTGGTCAGATGAGACTAAAATCGAGCTCTTTGGCATCAACTCGACTCGCCGTGTTTGGAGGGCGAAAAAAGCTGACTTTGACCCCAAGAACACCATCCCCACCGTCCAGCATGGTGGTGGAAACATTATGTTTTGGGGTTGTTTCTCTGCTAAGGGTACAGGACGACTTCACCGGATCGAGGGGAGGATGAATGGGGCCATGTACCGGGAAATCTTGGGTGAGAACCTCCTTCCCTCAGCCAGGATATTGAAAATGGGTCGTGGATGGGTGTTTCAGCATGACAATGACCCAAAACATACAGCAAAGGCAACAAAGGAGTGGCTCAAGAAGAAGCACATTAAGGTTATGGAGTGGCCTAGTCAGTCTCCAGACCTTAATCCTATAGAGAACTTGTGGAGGGAGCTGAAGCTTCGAGTTGCCAAGCAACAGCCTCGAAATCTTCAGGATTTGGAGAGGATCTGCAAAGAGGAGTGGGCCACAATCCCTCCTGGGATCTGCGCAAACTTGGTGACCAACTACAAGAAACGTCTGACCGCTGTGCTTGCCAACAAGGGTTTCTCCACCAAGTACTGAGTCATGTTTTGCTAGGGGGTGAAATACTTATTTTCCTCAATAAAAGACAAATAAATGTTTAAAATTAATATAATGTGATTTCCTGGGATTTTTTTTAATATTCTGTCTCTCACTGTTAAGATGAACCTACCATGAAAATTATAGACCGTTCCTTTCTTTGTAAAGGGTCAAACTCACAAAATCACCAGGGGGTGAAATACTTATTTTCCTCACTGTAACTCCTGCAATGTGCTCACATACCCTTGGTTGGGAAACACAGCATTGGACGACCTAATCCAGAGCAGTGTTCCAAAGGGCCAGACTTGACTGATCATGATGCTAGGCAGGCTGTGAAGCCTTGGCTTTCCCAAAGGGAAGAGGGTTTGGACGCCTCGCTAATAGAGCTGGCCCCTCTGTGTTGAACAAAATAACTTGCCCATTAAGGGTGTTCCATATCATATCTTCTACGATATTACCGTTTTTATGCAAAATTGACGTGATGACGTAATGCGTAACATCATACGTCTTTGTGTTCTATCGGCAAAGTGGGAGTGAGCTACCTTCGTCGTGTGGAGGCTGTTTGGGTACAAGAGGTCAGATATGATGCAAAAAAATACAATTGTTTGCAAATTGTGCCGGACAAGTGTTGCCGTTAAAGTTAAGAGGATGCGCAGGCTAAAGACACGTGAAGAGGACATGGAATTGCAGCTCGTGTTGTTTGGCGTGAACAAAAGTTCATTACTGGAGCACTCCTTATGAAAAAAAAAAAAAAAAAAGATTGTGGTTGGATAATGCTGAAGCGGTCGCGTATTGTTTCGCCAAGATAAACAATCCGCGGTGGTTATTTTACCGTGACCGGTAACTCTCCTCAAAGTTGACGTGACTTTGTGATGCTAAACGGCCGCTAAGCTACGGTGCTCTAGACGAGACGGCGTGCACGTTGCTGTGGACATTGGCGTAAACATGCACATTTGTGTTATTCAAACTCGCTAGTAATGTCTACAAGCAATCACAGCATTTTCTCACTTCTCTTATTGACCAATCAGAGACATTCACGGCAAAATAACGCTCACAGGAGGGTAGCCGGTTACGGCAAAATAACCACTGCCTAAACAATCGCAGGGGAAAGCATTTTTCAATGCGATGTACAGAGCATGACGCCACAGACTGGCTGCTACCGTATCTTTTTTTTTTTTGCCTCTACAATACGAGGATCAACTGCACAGGAGAAAATAATGGACTTTCTTGACTCATGCAATTTGCCACTGACTTCTGAAGGTTTGTGTTTCAAGTAAATGTGCTTTATCTGCTTTAAGCAGTTATGTTACAATTAGACCTTGCAGGGTAAACACTACCTGGCCTGTTTTTATTTCCATTTAATTCCATTACGGTTGCTATATTTGCACTTTCAGTTGTGGTAAAAAGGTGGCTTAAATATTGTGCTGCAATAAAAGCTCTATTATTTCAAAGTACAAATCACAAATCAATTGTAGTAATTATTACCAATATCGTCGAAAATATTGTCACCGCAAATTTCTTTGAAATATCGTGATATAATTTTTAGGTTATACAGTATCACCCACCCCTATTTTTTTCCACTGTCTTCTATTAAAGTCATATAAAATAATGTACCTGTTTTATTTCAGACAGTTCTTGTTACAGTAAAATATTTAGCAGATACTGTATATGCGGAGTTGCTGTCAATCTTTGTCATCTGAAACTACGCTATAATTTTTAGGTTATATCACCCACCCCTAGTTTTTTCCACTGTCTTCTATTAAAGTCATATAAAATAATTTACCTGTTTTATTTCAGACAGTTCTTGTTACAGTAAAATATTTAGCAGATGCTGTATATGCGGAGTTGCTGTCAATCTTTGTCATCTGAAACTACGCTATGCAAATTGCAACTACAGTATACATCAGCAAATATGGTCATGTTTTATTTACCTCCCCCAAAAAAGGTGCGACCAACTGAAAAAGTTGGTAGCACCAGTGCTACCATTGCAAAAGTTAGTGAAGAGCCCTGACATCACCAATCACTGTATTTTGATGTCTATTGAAAAAAAGTATAATACTGTAATAATAAGTACTGCCATGGCAATGTCAAAACAATAGAGATAAGCGCTTAAAAAAATTGCTCCGTGAATCAAAATTAGACAACTACAATAAAAGCATGGGCTATTAAACATTGTCATCGTCTTAAAATAATGGCTCACGGCTATATTTTTAATTGATTGATTGAGTGAGTTAGCGCAAAATAGAACTGAGATGACAACATGATTTGAAATGCAACTACAAGCCAGTGGCATCTGGTACAAATAAAGAGTGAATACAACAGATTATAACAAGTCATCACATTTAGGATTCAAGAAAATTCCAGTGAAGACTCGTGGCTTCAACATAAGCATTGTCTGCTGAATTGCATCATGCCACAGCAGTTTATCACTTTAGATGGAACAATGCTTACGAATGGAGATTATATATAAGCAAAAAGTTCCATTCACATGTTGGGAAGTAGAAACCAAGTAAGTATTCCACATATCATAGGGCAAGGGGATCAAGATTATGAATCCACATCCTGTTTTTACTGTGTTAAGAAATCCATGAATTTGTGTCATGAGATAAAGTATGTACTTTTCGACCCTTGTGTAAGAGAAAATTGTGAGGCAATCATGACTCATATCCATCCTCTTTCTTAAAGTCATTCAAACTCACAACACATTCACACATGTTAGGGTTTCTGAACAGAATCCTTCTTTAACTCTTTATGTCAATGTCAATTCACATGCCAACTATAAAGCAACACACTCAAGTCATTACTCGTCTCCAGTTTGTCACTGTGATATCAAATGAGCCGATGTTTCCAATGAGCCTATTCCTAAAACAATTGATGCAAAATGAAGTGTGTGTGTTCTCAGTAAGAGCTAAAACATCTGAATAATCAGTACTTTTATACATGGGGGAAGATACGATGACGTGACATCAACAAAGGCTATCATGATTGGTTAGCTTGGTAGTGTGCAAATCACTAATTACTTGCAGACTCAATTGCAAACTCTAAGTTAATCAACCATGTATGTCGTCTCTGTCTCATAATCTGAAGAACATTTTCTACTTCCCTGTAAAAGGGAAACAAATGGAAACTGCCCACAACAAAATACATCCAACTGGAACACTTGGCATCTCTGCATATTTTGTGCCTCTATTTTGTAAAGTTCTAAACGTAAACCGATTAGTGTGTTATAACCATGTAGCTTATGGAATTGAAAAAGTGATGTGATTTAAACTCCCAACCAACGGCATTGTGCTAAATATGGCTGTGACCACAAACCACGACACTCATGCATGCATGCACAGATACTGCAAAAAAGGAAGTGAACCAAACCCAGGCCTTTACAAATGTGCTGTGCTTGCCAGTGATGTGAGTGTCTGTAGGCCGTTGCATATTTTCTATAAGAATCTTAAATGTGTCCTTTACCCTGCAAAATGAAGTAGCTAAAATAGGTTTTGCTTGAAGTGACATAAGTGGATATTGTGTTAACCGTTGTGTGTCCGTGCAGAGACGGCTGATGTGTTGTGACCTGGTTTCTAAATCGAAGAGCAAATTTTTAAGAACTAGCACCAGTTAAGTATTGAAGCCAAGTGTTCATTGCCGTTTTTTTCCAAGTGGTTACAGTCATTCAAATCAGGGCTGAAACAATTAATCCAGTAACTTGAATACTTGATTACAGAAAAAAAAAGTCAATCTCATACTACTTTGTAGTGATCATTTTTCTACACGGACTAACTGTAGTAGAGACCCACATATGATGGTTCCGGCATGCCTTTGCAGGCTAAATCTGCTATGCATTCATCCACTCCGAACTTCTTTTGCAACTGTTAGGGTCTGGGTTTCAGGCATTCAAATATGCAGTATGTAGCCACCGACACAAATTAGATGAACTGTCATACAAATTCCTGGTTATAATCATAATCAGGATAAAAGCTCCAAAACCCCATTGCTGAACAGTTTGAAGTCAAGCTTTTAAAAATAACCCTATTAAGAAGTTTCTCCATCACAGCTGTTGGTTGAAAAAGACCACCTTCTGCTCCTGTCTGTGACCTGCCCACTTATGTTCAACCCCCCAACACCTCTTCCAAGTAAATGCCATTAGAGAGCTTGATTGGGGATATGCTCAACCCTCCTTTTTTCCCAGTTACAGTTAGATGTTCTAAATCTGTCTCAGATTATGCAGACTCCTGCCAGACACAAGATCAAGGTAATAGACTCTGGCACAGTAATTGGCATCACACTCACTAATAGACCTGATAGGTATTCATCTGGAGTGTTTTGTCAAAGACTTATTGACCACTGTATCATAGCTTGTGTTCACAAATATGCCTTCACCAGACAACTGACTCTGATCGTCTCTAAAGGTCACCTAAGGCACTTTAATGAATAGGCTTTTCTTTTATGATCTAGCATTAGTACAATTATCTCTGAGGTTGAGGATGCCTTACTCGCAAACTATTTACAACAAACATGCTCAACTTCAAACAGTAAGATTATTATTAGTATTTTTTTAATGCTGTCGGCCCTTCCTGGTAGTCCTGATTTGTCTGTGATAAGACATCCATCAGAAACACCAACTGTGGTGAAAAGCTAAGACCTCACAACAAACATGTGACTAACAGTTATGCAGGTCAAATATACTAAAGGTATACGGTGGGTAAAAACAGTTAGTTTTTTTTTTTTATCTAGCACTTAAACAAGAAACGTAACCCCCACACTTCGCCTCTCTAGTCAAATCTGATGATATTGTTGTCACAAACAAATCTAAACTAAATCTCGCTTTTTCAAACACTTAGTCAAAGCCGAGTACGCATTTGATAATTGCGTATCTCCTACTACAGGTTTTCTAGTCATTTTAGGATTTGTAATTCATTCATACTCTTGGAGACTCATCTGCAATCTGTTCAACCTTTTGCTGCAAACTACAGTATTCCCCAAAGATTGGGAATTTGCTGCAGTCATTCCGCTAATTGACAGAAGGTAATATGGATTTAAACAGTTTCAGACCCATCTTCATTCTGCCCTGCCTTAAAAAAAAAACAATAATAATTATCAACCCCATCTGGAGACTCTTAATGCCTATAATCATTTGCAGCCCGCATTAGCTCTTGATACGACTGCACCACTGTCATGTTAAAAGTGGTAAATGATATTGTATGTGTCATGGACAGCAGAGTATTGTGCTGCTGTTTTTGTGGATCTGGCAAAGGCATCTGATTTTGTTAATCAATCAATTCTACTTGAAAGATTATGTAATACTAAATTGAATGAATGACCACCCATTCAGGCAAAGCCCTATTGTTTAATAACGCAAAATAAATTTTTATCTGTTTATTTTCATGTTAATAATAGGATAATCAGTAAAATAATTTATTCAAAAATATTTGATAGTTGCAGTCCTACCTTCATTAAACAACTTGATCAGATCTGCAGCAAATATTAACATCGGGTAATGAAAGCAAAACATATCCTGGCTGCTCACTAAAGTACACTATGACTAAATAAAAATAATATAGGTCCACAACAACAACAATAAAATAATGGAATGTACATCTCATCGTCACTCATCATGGGGGAATATCCAATTTCTTGCTTTTAATTTATGTTACCATTGATCTTTTTTTTTTTTTTGTTGGAATGTTGACATCTTCACTTTACATACAGTTTTTAAAGGTGTTATGATGGTACCAGTTTGACCCTGGATCAGATTAATTCCATTTCCATTATTTCCTGTGAGAACATTTGTTTTCCAGGGGGTGTGCAATTTCATTTGACGATTGGTCAGTGTTATGATCAGTCACCATGAGAAGCTTGTTTTAAATTATATTTAAATATAAAATGTTCATATGTGTCTGTTTGGTTGCAGAATAGAATTAATGTGACCTCTTGACTCACTCAGCATTGACAAAAACAAAGTACCATGGAACTCACCTTGTACACTTGACCGTATGTTCCATTGCCTACTACCTCCACCAGCTCAAAGATACCAGCGGGATCCTACAGAAAATTGGGTCAAGAACAAGAACATAAAGAGGAGGTGAAACAAAATGTGTACTGTACTCCATAGTTACGGCTCATATTGCTCTACAGTATTCAGTTGTTCCCGAGGGTGACTGAGGAAATGGAATTGCAAATCTGGATGACATTATCACTTACATGCTGGCCCCTAAGTAAGGTTTGTTCGTTTCCAATCTGACCTGGCAGTGGTTATTAAAGCAACTTTAACAACGCACAAATACAACCATGACAACAGTTTATAACAACTTAGTTCAGTGACATGTTATATGTTCCTGGCAACACAAAAAATGCTTCTCCTTGAGGCGTAATTGTATGTAAAGCATGTCGACTATGCAAAGTTTCCCAGGAAAAATGTTGGGCGTACAAACCGTATCGAGACAATATAAATGACACTGCTGACAACAGCCTCTAAAAGACAGTCTTACAAAACATTTTTACCAAGTTAACAATATACAGACTTCTCAAACATTAGATAAAACGTGACTACATACATACTGTGGTACTAAAACAATAAAATGACAAAAACAGCTATAACAAATTAACTTTATGGTTAACATCTGCGGCACCCAACTGTTTGCATAAACGCTTCAGTAAAGGTGGGGAAGTTGCGTCTTGTCTTACTCTCAGTGCAGCAAGGTCTATGCTCTCCAAACTTCGAGTGGTGTTTTCTCTCGACATTGCTGCCAATAATGTTGTCAAGGCGTTGATTTCTGTGGTCAAGTCATGGACGCTCTCGTTCTATCTTCGTTAAACTAACGGACTTGTCTCTTGAGTCCATTCTGTAGTTGTGCTAACAGCATCAAGTTAGCGTTTCAATCACACTACTTCCGGATAAAAGTTTCACAATAATACAAATGTAGGAAGTGAGGTAAATTTGACAAGGTGATTTTAACATTTTTAAATACTCGTGTCACGTTTTCTCTTAGCTTTGTAACACTATTATACACCCGTATTTTCAATAATGTTTATTTTTCAAATGTCTCACTCTTTAGTCCTTCACTGACCATGCTTCTGTGTCTGTATATTGAAATTCCGCCTGTCTCACCTCACGTTACTCAACGTCTTCTAACTTGATCTATTACGCCACCAAACCAACAGTTTTCTGCTTCCTTCTTGTCAAACAACGCCAAGAAAAACGGAAAAAAAACCTCACACAGTCAACAGATCCCAACTTAAAGGAATACTTTTAGGACTCACCCCCTTACTATGCATAAAATATGACGGGGTATTAGGGACACGTATAAATATATCTTCTTCTTTTTTTCTTTTTTTAAAAAAGATAACGTGTTAAAAAAAAAGAATAAAATATGGAGTTTAAAATAAGCTTACAAGTTAGTGGATTAATTAACATTTTATTCTATATAATGGGCAGATGCAATACAATATCGACATGCTGGTTGAGGCAAAAATGACTTAGTCGAGTCAGAGTCAGCATGGTAAAATAATAAGATCTTTATGTGGTGCATAATTTGTATGTGCCTGTGTTTTGTATGTGTGTCTGTTAGGAAGAATACATGATCATAGCCAAAAGATGGCAAGTGACTCTCTTGCACATTCTGTGTGTGTCATGTGCGCGTGCGTGTGTGTGTCACGGTGAAGAATGCTTCCTCTGTGGTCTCGCACAGTGAACTTGTTCACACCAGGGTCAGCTGCCTACACGCACACACACACATGCACGCGCATACACACATCTTTAGCGGCAAATCAATCTAACTACATTATTTTTTTTCCAAAACCAAGCATTCCAGTGAGCTACTGTTGTCGGTTGCTATTTCCAAGTTGTCATTACTATGACTTTTTTTTTCTTTACAGGGGGACACACTTAGACCAAAACAAAACAACAAAAGATGAACTGAACCTCAACATTTACAAGCAGAGTCCCAGGCAGGGGCGGACTGCCCCACGGGGGTACCGCGGATTTCCCCGGTGGGCCGCCGCTCCGCCAGAAGAAAAAAAAAAACTAAATAGGAACAACACATAGATCGGTACTAGTGGCGTGAGCAGAGGCGGACTGGCCATTGGGGATTTGGGAAAAATTCTTAACGGTGTTTATTTTTATTTGTAGTTTTTTGCGCCCTTCTTGTTTTACAATACACATAGACATCTTTTAAGAAAATATATGTACAGCCAGCCCAGAACCCACTATTTTATAAATAGGCCACAACAAGCCCCCAACGGCCCCGCAGCCGCGCTCACCGGCCGCCACTTGCGAGGAGAACACAGTGGCGCCTGGCGGAGTGACTCGCCCAAGTCAACTTCAAACACAAACGCAGAGCAATGCGTGAACAACTGACCGCTTCGTCGGATTGTCGCTTTGTGACCAATAATAAGCAGCACCGCAGCAGCCAATTTACTACAAACACTAGCGCACGAGGGGCAACGCACTCAGCCCACAGGAGCGCACGAGCCGCACTAGCCCCCCGCCCCCGAAGTTGTAGGAGCTTGCCAAGAGAGAAACATGTCAAAAAGAAAGAAGGCAGGTGAGAAGGAAATGGGTGGTGCCGAAAACATAAGATGGAAGAAAATTAAAATGCTAAATGAAAGTGCAACCAAATGTGCAAAAATGCCTGCGCTTTTTAGTGGAGGAAGGGGGCCCAAAGATGGAGAAGCAGATTCCAGCAGAACGTCGACAGGTGGGCCTGGTGGAAATCACATTTAATAGGGCTCAATATTAGACCAAGTAGTCCATAGGCATACATTTAATGCAAATGATTTGGTAATGGAGCATCATTGATTGATTGTTGTTGCAATGCTCACCATAAAAAATCATCAAGAAGATCTACATCTGTGATTTGATCACATCACAGTTAGCAGTTAGGGAATGTTTTATTAATTATTTATTTATTTAATTATTTATTTAATTATTTCATATGTGGACAAATTAGCTGGATTACTTTCACATAAGCATGTGTGTGTGTGGAAAGAGATATTTATGTGTGTGTGTTTTTTCTTACACCGATCGCAATGTGTATTAAGAACGCAATAGTTAACAATATTATGATTATATATACATTTAACATAAGCAACAGAAACATCAGCTGTTAAGGCCACTAGTGGAGGAAGTGCAGTTCTTGGAGGAAAGGAAGAGGAGGACAGGGAAGGTGTGTTGGCCTCATTGAAGGAGGATATAATTGATTTCTAAAGAAGTAAGGGAGGCAGGAATGTTTTCTGTGACATCACACAAGATATGACCTCCTCATCAAGTGGGGAGTAGTTTGTGGAGCTACTCAGTATGGGATATGGATGGGGTTTTTTTGTCTCAATATTTTTTGATTTGATAAAGCTGCTTCTTTATCATTTCATTTTTTTATTGAGTACTCCTGTTATTGAAAAATTTTGTATGCTTTGTTCATTGCATGTTCAGTTTTGAAGATTTTGCCATGGTTATCTGATTGACGTTCTGTATATTGACAGGAGTTGGGCAATTTTGGGATATTTGTCATCATTATAATTTCTACTATGACTACCTTTGATAAAACTTAAAAAATAAAACTATTGCATTCAACTGCACAATAATTTTATTTATTCATTTATTTTACAATTTCACCTTTAGATGGAATGTGCCTTACTTATTTTTGCATGGATATCTGCACCACTTGGTTACATAAAGTTTCTGTTTTTTGTTTCCTGAGCTTCTAAATAACAAATTTCTGACTGAAAAGTAGTTCACATTTTTGTGCAGTCACAGTAGCTGGCTTGGTTGATTCTGTGTGATTTTCACCCATATGCTAATAGGCTAGGATTTTTAGTGGCAGTGCAACGTTAACATTTTTATACCAAGTTTAGTAAGGCAGGCATCAACATGGCATCCTATAGTGCTTTGAAGGTCAACATCATAAGATTCTCTTCAGTTTGTACCACAAAAATGATGACACCTAAATTCGCTGTCACCGTTAACCTATTTTATTATATAAAACGTTAAATCATCCAACTTTCCATTTTCTTGTCTTCAAGGGAGTTGCTGGTTTGCAGAGCTGATTTTGGGCAAGAAGCAGTGTACACCTTGGACTGGTTGTCAGGCATTCACAGCGCACAGCCATGGATATTGTAGAGGTTTTAATGAACCTGACGTGCATGCTTTTGGGAAGTGGGAGGAGGCCTATATCCTGAGAACCAACCAACACACTGGGTGATGTGCTAACCCATGTGCCAAAAGAATTGCTGGGGAAAATGTTATTTTATCAAAATAGGATACACATTTGGACAAAATTGTTGATACTCTGTTAATGTAATAATAATAATAATAACAATAATAAAAATAAATAATAATAATAATTTTGAAATGTGGTTCAACATTTTTTCTAACTCATGAAACAGGGATACCAAGAATCTGTCAAACTATGTAGATAAACAGTCTTTCCTTAGTATTTTATGCTATCTATAGTAAAATCATGTATCTATAATAAACAACCACAAAATATTTAGGGCACGCTGACACTATAGTCAATTTAAAATTGAACACCTACCACACTAAACAAAGCAAAAAAAAAGAAGAAAAAAAAAAGAATTGATTATTCTTTCATCATGGCAATCTAGTCAAATGACCATTAATGACTAAAGTCCCTATGCTTACCGGTCACAATGAATAGTAGGCGTGGTTGGCACCATTTGCTTTCATTGATCAAGGGGCAGAAATGATTGCTTTTTCACAAAATATTCCTGTCAAGAAGTCCTGCAACTATAATATGACATCAGTTGGGGTTACTTCAAATCAACATTTGGTCCCTTCTTTATAACTAGAAAAATTCCCGCGTGGGACCGCTGAGCGGAGCAAGCAGGCACATATTGCTATCCTACCCAGGAAATGGGTTTATTGTTGCGTTTCTTTTTTATTCTCCCACAAATTTTTCTGCTAAAATGCGGCCTGTACCGTAGATCGCACCGGAACAAATGAGGTATCAAACGATGCGGCTCGATCTGACTCGGTGCGGCATTATTTTTCTAAGAATTCTGAGTTACCATGGCGACGCTATTCCCCAAAAACTCCCCAAAAACTCCTCAAAAAAGTCCCATTAAAATGAATGGGAAAAGGAAAGACAAAATCACACATCAAGCACCTTTTTCCAAGACACGCTGCTCACGCATACGTTAGCCGACCGATATGAATTTTAGCTCATTTTGTAGCAATTTTTCCCATCTTTAGCTCAGTGTTTATTTTAAGGAATGTAAGCTCTCCCCTCTGTGCGTGTTCAAAGACAGTGAGCGGAAGGGAAACAAATAGCCTTATAACATTAGTGTGTATTGCCTCATTTAGAGTGGAGCAATTAGGCTTTGAGTGGCGGGAACCAAAAAATCTATTTCCAAAAGTTTCACTTCAACTCGTCACCATGGCCACAATCTTTGCTCACTAGACATCAAATTCTCACATTTTGTAGTGACAAGGGTCTGCTTTCAGACAAATACACTTTTATTTGGCTAAGGTGTCATTTAGTACCTTTATTTTCACTTTAAGCGAGGAGAAGTCGGACTTACTCGCCTATCTTTTTCATGTTAATTTTGGCGCCTTTATCTCTTCATTTTTGATAAATCATAAGCTTTCAACCTGCTCTCATTTGGTCATTTTTCATCCAATTAAAAAAATGAGAACATGCTCGCGTTCCCCAAACCCTTGCCGTTCTAACGAGCCATTTCTGGAATCTGCATCTTAAACCGTTAAGTCGTGAGAGGCTTTTGTTCGAGGTGTGCGTATCTCATACAATAGCAATGGAATGTGGGTGCGTGACGTCTCCAAGTCAAATGTGTCCAACAAGTTAAAATCAAACGTGTGTGCGTGAATGTGCATTTTTCTTAAAGGGACAGTAAGATACTTTTAGCTTATGTTGATTATGGTTAACTTCCACATTTCTTGACTGATTTCAATCGTTTAAATTTTGAACTGTTCAGCTCATTTACATTTTTTTAAATACATAAAAATAAAAATAAAACACATTATTATTATTAATTTTTTTTAATGCAATGGAATCCACTGCTATTTAAATAGTGCTTTTTTAGCTATACTGCCTGGTCTCTCACTTCTGCATAGCAACTGGCTCAGCCAATCATTTCTCTTACTGTTGAGCTCAACTCACCCCCTTTTTTTCTTGGTGTACTCAAAGCTTGGCCTATGTACGGGCGGCCATCTTGGCCAATTGATTAGGTACGCCCAGGACTCTCTCCCCCTCGCCCACCTGGGTCGGCGGCCATCTTGGCCATTTGACTACTATTAAAATTACTACAACTACAAGCACTACTTATATTAATACTACTACTACAAGTACAAGTACTACTTACTACTACTTACTACTACTACTACTTACTACTACTACTACAAGTACTTGCTACTACTATACTACTACTACTATGTCTACAAGTACTACATGCGTCTTTCCACCTCGCAAGAGTCAGCAGTCCCATTCAAAATTTCCGCGGGATTTTTTCTAGTTGTTTTAATTTACTCCCAATAATTTGTAGAAGTAGGCTATGTGGATGTGAGTTAATTTTTTTTACAGTCTGATTTCAGTCTCTTGTCCACCATGCTTATCTAATTCGCACAGCGCCTTCTTAATTAGTACTGCTTGCTGATGTAATTTAGAATGTTTTTGTTTTGTTTTATTAACATATTTAGATTTCAAACTCGATTTAGATGCCCACAGTTTGTAATACATTCAATAATCTCAATTCTGGTGACTACGATATCAATTGTCTATTGTTGTCATGTAATGAGATAAATATTTATTCTCTGAACTGCTCCAGATGATATACAGTACATGATGAGGTACCGTAACGTGCATTTTGGTTTTTGTATAGTATTAAAAGTTTTTATAATTGCAATTTTATGGTGGTGGTATTAAGAACTGGATTAAGTTGGGTAAAGGCCCAGGGGCCAAATTCACAGCCCATCACTGCTTAAAAACACATGGTGGAAATTGGAAATTTTTGACATGGGATGAGTTTCGAGGATGCTGGTGACGCTAAGAAAATTGATAATAAGTGTGACAAATTGGAAATATGCAGGCCATGTAGCCATTGTGGAATTTCACAAGCTGCTGCACCGTGAAATGAACGGTACATTTCTAAATTGTCATTACATGCGCCCAATGCTAAACTACGTGCCTCTGAGGGCTAATCATCAGTCTTCTACCACTCATAGATTATAAAGTCACTCAACATAGACACACCGGCATAATCTAATGACACTACAGTACATCAAACATTTAGCCTTTGCACTGTCAAAGTGGTACTTATTATTTTTTATAGAGGACACCACTGTATCATCTTGGTTTTATTCTTTTGAAGTTTGGTTACCTTAGGGCAACAATTAAAAGCCTAAAGCCAAAACAGTTTAGAGTACAGCAAAATATTGCTTAATATTGCTTGTTTTATTTTCAAGCCAAGCCACACCAAGTTTTGTTTTTATCGTTCATTTTCTCAGCTGATTGAATCAGATCGATCATACAATTCCAAACGTCTACACTAGTGCTTCTATAGTCATCCATTTTGAACACCCAATAATGTTACAATGAGGTACCGGCTGGCCCAATAAAGGGCTATTTCACAAAGGGGGCAACATATTAAGTATTGAATGACGCAATGCAATTCTGCAATACTGCAAATCCACAACACAAAAAATGAAAACCTCACTGACATTTTATAACTTGGGGCCCATTTTTCAGCTTCAGTGATGAAATCCTTAATTTAAAAAAATATATACGTACATATATAGCAAAACACTTATGGAACCTCTGCCCTTCTGCGTGTTTGTTAAAAATGAATAAAATTCAGCCATGTTAAGCTAAATATGAAAATACATAAATATATGGCATCGGGACTTTCACCATGGTTGCTGAGAATTATGAATTTATCTTTTTTTTTCTTTTTTTTCTCCTTACCACTAGAGGACGTTGTTGGGTCAATATCGCTAGAAAGTGCCTTTTCGGTCCTAATCAGACTCGCTTTGTCATAAGAATGTAGCAGTCAGCAGAATTATGAAACACAGACTCTGAATTGTTATAAATGGCCAAACGTTAGCACACAAACTCAAGTCTCAAATCGTTTTTCCTTCACTCCAAATGTAACTTGTCTTGTGCAAATAAGTGACAAATATTTGAAACGTTGTCAATGTCTTTCCCTATTGCATTTTTTTTTCTGTTGGATGTGCTTGAATGCTTTGTGTCCATTCATGCCTTGCCGTGCAATGATCATGTGCTTGCATCCATGGAAGAAAACCCATTTGACACTAATTATATTTCCTGACAAGCTGTAATTGGAAAAAAAAAAGGGTTGCAGTGCATGAACTTCAAAGGAGGTGATCATCCAGCTCTTGCACCTCTAGCACCACTGCTGCCAGGAGCATTATTGTTGGGTCTTCCAAATGATGAATGAGAGAGGAAGGAGAAGACAAGGAAGGGAAGGGAGCAGATAATATGAAATATGCAAAAGGATGATGACATTACAATAGTAGGAGTCAATCAAAAATATATAAAACAAATCATGTGACTTTTATTTTTCTTTAAATTATTCCAACCAATATATTCAAAGAATATTCAGCAAAATTTCCATAAATCAAAAGACAACCACTAGACTTTATATTGCAATTTGATATAACAACTAAATGATAATTATTGTATCAAATAATCTCAAATATCCAGAATTCATGGATTCCACTACTGTAAAGACAATGACAGAATTTTTTGCATAAATTCAAAACAGGTTCTCTGCTATGGTAAGAATAATAATCTTTCTTATTTCTTAAAGCTCACAAAGAACAACGCTGTGGTGCTCCATGTTGACTGTTAGCGGTCCATCTTGAAGGAGAAACAAAATGACATGGAACAGAAACTGTAGGGAAGAATTCACTCCTGTATAGATATATGTGTACATTATTGAAGCTGTACAGAGATCATTGTAACAAACCAACATTTAAAACTAAGCCAGGTAAAACTCTCACCGAGGCTAAAAAAGGATAAAACTGTCAACAAAGCCAAACATAACAAATAAGAAAATTTGCAACATTTAGGAGAACCACTCCTTTTTTTTTTCCCGTCACACGATCAACCCCCCTCCCCATGTTAAAAAAAAACTGCGACAAATGATAGTGTCAATTATTCTACCTATTTTTTGTATTTATTTATTTTTTTTTTTTACATATTTTTAAAATATATATATCCAAATAGGTGATCATGCAAATAGAAAAAGCCATGTCCTTTATGCAAAGGTTTTCCAGTTCATCCCCTTACCAGTTCAATCATATGAACACTGAAGTGGCTTGTCTTTTCCATTGCTGTCATCTTTCGTCAACAAATAAATAATTTGGACGTATTTTACATCCATGTGCACCACCTGAATGGCTTTACAATTGTAGCCATCATCCATCCACTTTCCATACCGTTTATCCTCATTGGGGTCACGGGTGTGCAAGAGTCGATTCCAGCTGAGGTGGGGTACAACCTGGACTGGATGCCAGCCAATCACAGGGTAAGGACAATTTAGAGTCTTCAATTAACCTAACATGCATGTTTTTAAAATGTGGAAGGAAATCATGTGCTTCGAGAAATCCTAAGCAGGCACAGGGAGAACTTCATCATTTGGGGAGAGCAGTCATCATTTGCCTCTTAATTTCACCAATGGGTGTCTTCCATGCAAGTACACATTTACTATCTGATAGCCAATATAACATATTTACCTACTGATAAGAATGGAATGCTATCCCAAGATTGTTGTTTGAGCTCATTCATTTTATGACTTGACCAATATGGGACATTGATTGAAGACGAATGAGAAAGTTGTTAAGTTGGTAATAATAAAAAAATAAAAAGAACTCCCCAAGTTCCAACACTATAAAGGAGTATTAGTTCTACACTGAAAAAAGAGAGAGAATAAAGTCAAAATATAATGAAAATAGGGTTAAATATACTGTAGGTATTCACACATTGCACTTAATGATCTAATGTGAGACAATGTCAAACTGTGGCATTTGGGTTTTCTTTTTCGCTCATTAAAATAACAGTGTTACTGATTACGACTTCAGTCTTGTAATTTTATTTATTTTTTCTTTTCAGTGTGGCCCAAATACAACCCCATGGCTGGTGGATTACTAAATATGGTTTAATTATCCTGGATCTTTCTCAAGAACATTTCCCCTTCAAAACATCAACAAATCCAACATGTCCATGCTTCTTAATAGTCTGCACATTTTCAGTGGCGAATCTACCTGTATTGCAAGCATATGTGTCATTTTAAATCCTACTCACCATTTTATATCAGTCTGTAATTCAGTGGTAGGGTCAGTACAAATATACAATCAGTTTAATCAATCAGTCTGTGTTGATTTGTAAGCAGTCCAGATCTTGTCCGGTCCACACGAATATTTGAGTAGTTCTTGTTCACAAAATGGGTTGAAGAGACCCCAACCCATGTCTGTAGAAGGTCCAAAAAACTTTGTCCCAAGTCATTGAGAATTTCTTTGTAATCCGGTGTCAGCAGGGCAATGTTTCTACCAGATATCAGAGCTTAGTTCTCTGCTGGTGAGTGGAACAAAGGTGCTGTTCAGGTGAAGATCGGGCTTCTTTCCAAGTGTGCTGCTCTGAGAAACCTAGGAGACACACAACATAACATGGGAATAAACAATCATCGTCTTTCAAATCTAACTTTGGATGCAATTTTTAGTGCATCCTTAAGAAGAAAATTGGTGCTGTGTTTTATAATGAAGCCATACAATGCAAAGGGTGTATCATGTAATCTACAGTTAAATCCCCAAAAATTATATACTTTTTGATTTTGCTGTGAAACGCCACCACAATGGATGTAAAAAAAAAACCCAACTACAACAACAACAACAAAAATTGAATACTGAAGTTTAAATTTTGAGTTTACATTAAAGGAGCAATAATATGCATTTTTCCCTTTTATTTCTTATTTTTATTTTTAACAATTAAAAATAGTTCCCAAGTGTTTTAATAAACATTCCATGATATTCTATTATATATTCCAAAAAACATGAAGGATTTAGAATTTCAGCACACTTAATATTCACTTGTCACAAGCTGGTTAAAATCACTCGATTTTGGTGGTGGGTTTAGTCGCATCCGAATGCCAACAAAGCTAGCAGCTACTCAGTGTTGGCAACTTATGTTAAGGGGGAAGTCAACCCCATTTTTTTTTTTCAAACAATATGTTCTATGCAGCCACACTAATCTAAATACTGCATTTTGGTTAATATTGTGTTAGTGGAATATGAGTTAAGCAGCAAAATCCAGCCTTTTTATCCATCTCATTTTGCAACCTGCTGTCGACTGAAGATGACATCAGAGTTGCTCAGGACTCAGGCAACAACCAATCACAGCTCACCTGTTTTCTGAAGCTGAGCTGTGATTGGTTGTTACCTGAGAACTGAGCAACTGTGATGTCATTTTCACTCGACAACGAGAGGCAAAATGGCCGCCTTCTGATATTGTTATAAACTCCTGCATTTTGCTGCATAACTCATATTCCACAAATGTAATTTTAATCAGAATGTTATATTTAGACTAATGAGGTCACATATAGGCTAACATATTATTATCAATAAGTGTTTAAGGTTGACTTACACTTTGGGCTTTATCACTAATTTTAGTGACTTTTCTGACTCCTGTTGTGATTACGGGTGTCACACACGAACAAGTACGATCAATGTGGATGGTGGCCTCAGTGCACACTTCACAGATCTGTAATCTCCCTACCCTAGCTAACTTTATATCATCCGCCTGTGACTCAAGCAAATCAGTGTCTTCTTCCATGTCAAAGACTATCATAGTACTTCTCGCACATGCCATTTAAAGGGAAGAAGAGGTGCCACATCGCCAAACTTTCCTTTACATCCCCTGAAAATATGCTTTTGAAAAATTAAACCACATCGTGATTATCTTTAAATCCATTTTGGTGGTGCATTAAGGCAAAATCATAAATACTCATTGTCCATTTCCAAATGCATTTGGACCAAACTATATGTGATAAAAACATTACAAAGAAATGTCTACACCCCAGTCTATCTGAAATACAGTACACAAAAATATAAAGGTGGATGAAATTTTCTTTCTACATTTCTTTTATCCAAACAGACCTCTTCTTCCCCAGTCAACTGCCCTGAACCCCTAGGGAGAAAAGAGGGGGTTTTAGTTGAAATAGGTTTTAAATCTGGGGACATGCACACAAAGTTAAGGGTGAAGAAACAGGAGAGGACTGCTAGAAGGTAACTACTGTACCAACTAACGCACTTCAGTAAAAGTGCCTTTTCCCCACCTGTCCATTCAGAAGCGTCATGGGGATGTTGCAGTAGACATGGCGCCCCCCAGGGCCCAGAGTGGAGAACTGCATGGTGGATGGAGGTGGTAGTGGGGGTGACAGGGCAGGCGGCTGTGGGGGAAGATGAAACTCGTAGCTACGGCAAAAATGTCTCATTTGGGCTGCGGTAGCCATGTGACCCCCCCCAAGAGGCAAGGTCATCTGGTTGTAGTCAGGGATCTCTGTTGCCAAGGAAACCTAAAGAAGAAAAATCAGAACTTTCTTTTAACTTTTGTCATGCAGTATGACTCAAAATGGCAATTAAATTGACCTAGTGACAAGGTGGTTCTGCTGGGCCTTGCATTCAAGGTTTAAACCCCCCCCCCCCCGAATAACATAGGCAATATATATGGAAAGTCTATAAATGCTCACAAGTAATACAATACAAGAACAGACCTTTGCAAGTTTCTTGAAACCAATTATAAAAGTTAGCTCAAGGAGACATCAACAAAAATGATAGCCAAAGTTTGAAGTCGTTGAATTGTAACAGCTGACCTGATGATGTCCATGACGATTCTCACTTGGAGGCACCAAGGATGCTGAGGTGGTTGTCATGGCAATGGTGGAGACGGACGTCTGTAGGTCTCCAAAGAGTCCCTGCTCACCCGAGTCCATCACCTGTTATCGTGGATCATTTTTCATAGAGGAGACAAACAATTGGTTGGAGCATTTACTTTTCAACCAGGGACTATCAACGCATGCAGTACATATCAGTTTAACGGCTGTAAATAAAGATATATTTTAGTTTGAAATCTGAAGAGATGAGTATGACTTATTGATTATTGTATTAGGTAGTGAGAAATGCGGTGTTTATTGTACTTGTGCCAAATAAAGCCTTGTTTTCATTATGAATTTGTATCATCCATTATAATCCTTCAAGGGAAAATTCAATTTACACAGAGCGTGATGGGAGTGCGGGTCAGTGCCTTGCTAAAGGGCACCTTGACAGTAGTCAGGGTGCAGACAAATGCTCGCCAAAATTCTGGTTGTAAATTCTTTTGCTCCGCTACTTGAACAAATGTACTACGCTGCCTTTTATCCTCCCTCATTATTATTATTTTGCTTTTATTCTTCTTTGAATATGAAAATATCGAGACTAGGCAAATCCAACTTATTGCTATTCAGTCTACATTGTGTTACTGAGCAAGATGAATGGTCCATGTTCACTATTCTTATGAAGAGGTTCAGGTTTGGGTGCTCAGTGGCCCGTGTACTGGAAAGGCACTTCTTGTACTTACATTGTTAAAGTAGACTTCACATGGTGGAATGAACAAGGCTTTTTTTTTTTTTGCGGGTCACAAGGTTCTACTAAGCTTGCACATGTTTTGAAAAGTACCAGTGTTGATGGAGCCAATAATAATAAAATACATCACATTTTTTAATAGTATACTATTTTCCATAATACACAAAGATTCTTTACAATGACATTCAAATGAAAACATAAACAAACAAAAATTCATAATGTCATATTTTATATTGTTTTTAGCCTTTTGAGGAACATGTACTGTAAACACTTTTTCAAGCTTAAGATAACGTGCATAAATCTAGAGTGTTCATGGCACAACAGATTGCAATTCCTAAAAAGTGGATTCTTGGAAAAAAGGTACAAACAACACACTTGAGTGCTTCTATTATGTGAGTGCAGGGTTATGACACACTGCTGCTCATTATAATGTATTTTGTTTCATTTTGTTAGGGATGTAGCCTTTTGACTTTCCACGAAACAGCAGAAAAACACACTGTCCTTATTACAGAATCTTGCACCAATTTCACATAGTAATTCATACACTATATCAGCAATAGTTAGATGGCATTTTACGGGCCATCTGTTTGTTGCACATGTCTGAACCCGAGGGGGAGCAAAAGAACGTAAACATTCTACATTTTCACACTCCTTTAATTCAGTTTATTATATCGTAGAAATTATGCTAAATGCATATACATGTATGTTCCAAAATGATAAAAGTCTGGGTACAGTAAAACTGGCAAAATTAATGCAATCTCATGTTTGAGATACATGCCGTCGCCTTGCTGAATTATTTATTTATTTATTTTGCCTTGAGTTAAGCCTGGTTCACACGGCAAGATTTTAAAATTGTTGGCCGACTTCCTCTGAGACACACCACACGTGAAGAGAAAAAAATCACGGGAATAACAGTTTCGAACGTACCGTGTGTGGCGTGTAGCCACATTGCACAATCAACACACCACACACAAGCCGAGTTCATTCATGAATGTGACGGGAAGTCTGACAAAACCTCTCGAGATTAAACGTGACTTCCGAGTCAACAAACATGCAGAACTAGTCGCGATACTTCCTATCTGCAAGCATAACTTTTCACCACACCACTACTCTATCTGGAATATCCAAGACATTTGTTACAAGAATAAATCCATTTATTAAATATAATCTGGGTGAATCAATTATTTAACAGCAGAGGAGTGTTATTTACTTATGAGGAATTTCTTCTACACTTTCTGATCCCTGTGACGCCTAAACATTTTGCGGTAGTTTTTGATGCTATTCCTTCTGATGTATCAATGCTGTATAGGGGTCACATTGGTGTTGTAGCTGACACTCCTATTGCTGATATCACTGAATCACCAATTTGTAGATTTTGTTTCAACCCTTCCTGTCATAAAAACAATCGCCAAATCCGTGCTCTTTTCCAGTCTGATATTGTGTCTGTGTCACCTGCAATATCATACTGGAACTGTCGTGTAAAGAATTCATGTTGGAATTTTTTTTTGACCCTGCCTCAGAAATTCTTTTTAGTGAACAAGGTCAAGGAAGTGTCTTTCAAAATTATTCATCGTTGTTTTCCTGTGAAATCTAAATAAATTTGGTCATGATATGGATCTGAACTGCTCCTTCTGTGGCCCCCATTTAGAGACTCTTGTCCATCTGTTTTGGAAATGTTCTTATGTTCGCAAGGTATGGCAAGACATTTGCAAATTTATTTTGGACAACATCTTTTGTAATTTTGAGCTTTCCTTATCGAATGTTTTGTATGGATTTTTGAACTATGACAATTCATTTGAAAAATATATTATTTGACTAATCTTTTAATTTATCTTGTTAAGTTTTATATTCATAAATGTAAATGTGTAAAGTTGAAACCTATTTTTTTTCTTCTATTTTTCAAAGAGATGGATGTATATTTACAGTCCATCTCTACATATTTTTTATTTTACTTGATTATTATTATTATTTTTTTTTCTTTCCTTTACTGTTATAGTGAGGTTGTTGTGTACTGTGATGATGTTTGTTTGCTTAATGTTTGCCACGTTTGGCTTTTGATTTCAATTTGTTAAATAAAGCAATAAAAAAAAAAAGTCGCAATACTTCCTAGTTTTCACCCGAAAAAGCGGCATAAAAATAAAAAGCGTTGTTTAAAGGAGTGTAAATAGGTTCTGGGCGGCGAGGCATCGCTAGCCACGCGGGTTTGCGTCCCACCCAGAGACAACGTTGTGTAGTATGTGTGTGCGTGTCTAAAAATTTAAATTAAATAAATAAATAAAAAGCAGTGTAATAGCACGGACTTTCTGCTGTGTCATGACTGTTTTGATTTTGGATTCTCTACCAGCTTCCTCGCCGGCTCACTTTCTGAGCGAAGTCGGGACAAAACAATCCAACATGTTGAATATCCCCGATTTCAAGTTGGAGGTCCTTCTGAGCGCAGATATCGGGATGCGCCGTGTGTGGTGTTAAAACACACGGCAGGATGATCTGTTAAGATTATCGTTTGCGTGTCGGCGTGTCCTTGCGATTGTCGGGAGGGGAAATTCGGCGCTAAAATCGGGCCAATTCTTCTGCCGCGTGAACCAGGCTTTACACACACAATTTTTGAGTGCTAGATGGTGGCAGTGGTTTTCTCAACAAGCAGCAGTTTGAAAGATAGTGAATAGCTCTTCAAAAAAGAGGCCATGTGTTTGCCTCAAGATGTTTACTGACACTCCCCAGTCCAAGTTTATTGTAAAACTAAACATATAATAATAATAATAATAATAATAATAATAATAATAATAATAATAATAATAATAATAATAATAATAATAATAATAATAATAATGGTCACCAGATTAGTTTTCCGCAAAAGTATAGTGTTGTTAAATGTTAAAACACATTTATGTTTCTAAAATATTCTTGACAATTGTTGCAGAGAATGTATTTATTTGAATGACTATTTACCTGACGTCGGGACAAAGTCTCTCTTCGTTTAGCAGGCATCTCATAGACCACCTGTTTCCAAAACCTGGATGACAGTTCATTACTTTTTGGGCCCCTCCATTTAATGATGGATAAAACCTGAGGAGAGGTGAGGGAAATATTTTACCCTATTACTCTATTCATAGTTTTTGATGACAAATTGTTCGGTGAGTACCTTGATTGTATGTTTAAGTGCTTCCACCTCTTGGTAGTTGATCACACTCTTCAGATCTGCACATTCTATCATGATTACCTAAGCACATATGAAGACACAAGTAGAAAACTTAGTAAAATATCTAAATACAAATACAAACACAAAAAATATTGTATTATTTGGTTCTGAGTCCTTCTGACCCAGCCCACTAGCAGCTACATGGGCCGAGGATGCCTGGTGTCTTCTTATGAATTGTGATGTTTCAGTGTTTTTTGTAATATTGTACCGAATGTACAAAACTGAATAAAAGAACATTCCTTCAATCTATTAATTATAGAGCACCCCAAAAACTCTTAATTTTTCGAGTCCTATCAGTATCCCAGATCGGATTATGTTCAACCTTGGTGGGTCCAATGTACAGTACAATGAAATATTGAGAAGTCAAAAATGTGTGTAATGCGTTGACAAGTCTCTTGAGATGTTGGATTACCTTGATTTCCCCAGTTACCAGCAGAGAGTGGAGACGTGTTTCTATCTGGAAGATGCTCCAACCTCTCTTGGCCACAAACTCTGGTGTTAAAACAATGATCAACCGTCTGCTCTGCAGCACACTTCGAGCTAGGTCCTCGATGTATGCTGAAAAAGAGGAACAGAGAGAGAGAGAAGGAGTTGGAGTCATCCAATTGTGAGTTATGTGTGTTTCATAAAAAATGGACCTTGTGCATATCCATCTTTAATGTTTTGTGTATTATATTTGGAGTCATTATTAAATTATTTGTAATTAATTCCATCTAGTTGGAAAACAGTCATAAAGTACTGTACGGTATCGTATATGATTTTAACATGACATGATTGTAACAAGAAACCTGCTTGCATTAGCATCCCCCAATATTAAAATACACAAAACAAACACACCTTAGAATGTAAACACTTCTAAAAATATGTTTACAAACAGCAAAACAAAAACAAATACAGTCTGTACACACTGAATGGCATGGAGATATCAGTGATGTTTACATTTGGCTTTGAACTCGATGTGTAAAAAAGCCATTGAAACACTTTATATGTAAATTGTATTTTTTTTTAAATAATAATAGAAAAAGTATATGAAGCCTTAGGAATTACAACAATTTCTGGATGAATTGGTCATAAAATATATCATATCATAATAATCTTATGTTTAATATCTAGGTCACATGAATACAAAAATATTTTTTGATTTATTATAACAAACATGCAAACACACCTGCCAACTGAAAAAAAAAAAAACGGAAAAAAAAAATGCCGGTCTCCTTTAAAAGCAAGATATTTACAGTCAGGGGACTGGGTTGTTTATTGGTTAATATTTAAACATTTTATTTTATCTATATTGTAGCCACCTAATTTATTGCAGGTTTCTTTTTAAAAGTGTTCACTTTTTTGGTGATCTTTGTGACATCCCTGGTTGATTTAAAAAACAAACACACACCCAGACCCCTAAAGCTGTTCATTAAAATAAGATTTGCATGAATTGCTAAAATAATAACATTTCCAGCAGACCCACCGCAGTTTCACACTCAGTAATTAATTGGCACAAATAACATGGAACATTACCTAAAATTAGGTATGCTTGGTTTTTATTTCATGGTTAACTTCTCCATTTCTTTGTTTATCTTATTGAGCAAGCCTTTTTTTTTTTTTTAAGTTATTAACTTTCCCAACCAGTAACACAGCCAGAAAATGTTTGATGCCGTGCAAGGGTGACACATTTTGTGACTCATTTATGCCAAGCTCAGTCTAGATGATTTTTTTTTTGTTTTGCACGTCGCTATGTCAAATTACCAGACTGGATGTCATAAACACTACAAATCTGATCCCAACGCCAAAGATATTTGGGGAGGTGGGACAAAAAGAGTCCAGGCAGGGAAACAGTCGGTGGGCATGCAGGACGACGGGGTACGAGTACGGAGTTGACCTGAGCATACGTTGGGTGTGCCTGTGAAACTATGGCCATTATTTGGCATGGGTAACATTCAGAAGAGATGCATTATTTTTTTTCGACATGTTATGAATTGAGCCAGCTTCTCTTTCTTTCTTTTTTTTTTTAAACTTTCACTCTGAAATGGACCGATCCACTTGGGTCAATTTGACCCAACTTTCTGGGTTGTTTTATCCAAAATGACGCAATTTTTTGACCCAAGTAAAGGATATAACAAATATTTATGAGTTGTTTTACATAGAAAAAAAACATTTTTGACTCAAAGTTGGGTCAGATCAACCCAAGTAGAGGATCGGTCCATTTTTGACCCATAGTTGGGTTATTTTTGAACCTGTTTTTAGAGAGTTGCTTTCCTTAGATGTGAGGGTGGCCATTGGGGTGGCTGGAGAGCAGCTCTGTTTCTAATTCCAACTCCCTTTTACATTTTTTTTTAAAATGGGTTATTATGTGAATTATTCTAAGAAAATAACGGGAACAATGACTCTCTGCCCAATCAGTGATTGGCTTTGTAATTGATTTCTCTCTGTCCTATTTATTTTCAAGTGCTAAAGGAATTACAAATAAATTGTTGCATGTCAGGTTTTGTTGCTACGTCAGCAGCAAAGGTAAAATAAAAAAAAGGTGATGAGATTGGGCCTGTAATTCGCTCTTCCATTGGCAAGCTTTAATCAGTTGTTAAGCACAGAGGCAATTTGTTCATTCTTCGGATGTTTTGGGGACGCATAAAGTAAGCTTGGGAAGCGACTAAGAGGAGGATATCTAGGGCATGGTAAATAATTACACGCCACATTAATGTATTTTTAGAATGTTAAATATTGAAAAAGAAAAGTTTGTTTCAATCCTTTATAACTATTTTGAGGACACGGTGGAGAGTTTTAGTAACAAAATGCAAATACACCTGGCATAATGACTCAATATTTCACTTTGTGTTTTAGCAAACTGTAGCAAACTTTTGCAGAATACTTTTAAAATCCTGTGAAGGTAGACAATATTGTTATTCAATTCTAAGGAAACAAAATAAAAAATAGCACCACAGGTCAGTAAAACCAAATCTGTAAGTGCTGAATGTATAATTTTGATTCAAGAACCCTTCAGAAAACCATTAAACACAGTTCCTTGTTATATCTTGAAATCCAAAACCCATATATCAACAACACTCAAAAACACTTTAGGCTTCTCTTCTTCACATGAGCCGAACTCATGAAAAGTGGAAAATGTACTGCGGTATGACAAGTCAACATTTCAAATTGGTTTGGAAATGACTGTCAAATCCTCTGGGCCAAAGAGGACAATGACCATCCGTATTGTGATCAGTGCAAAGCTCAAAAGCCATCATGTGGTGGTATGTGGGTGTGTTGGTGCCTATGGCATTGCTAACTTGCACATCTGTGAAGGCACCATTTATGCTGAAAGTCCAGCTTTTGGAGCAACATATGCTGCCATCCAAGCAATGTCCCCCATGAGAAATGAACCAGAATGAAAAAATAATCATAGCAGTGGTCTGTGGTCAAAAATTGTATGATTTAACAGTCAGTGTTAATTTAGGGCAATCCAGACATTTTCCCGACATTTCTGTCAAAATGTTTTTACTTTCTCTAACGTCTGTCCTCAAAATGTCAGTTTGGAAACATAGAGGAGCCATTTTCCCAGCTTTACTGGCATTTGTCGGATTACACAGAAAATCAATCATTGAGTGTAAGAACAATGATAATCCCTATTGCAAGCAGAAACAAGTCATTTTCAGTGAAAATGCTCGAGTATCCCAAAAAGACTGTGGCACCCCATCCCATGTAGACCTATCTGTAATCGTGTTTATGTGTGAGTTGGGTCAGAGCGTTGACAGATAGAGCAATAACAGTCGAATTTCCCCCTTGAGTTGGACCGAGAGTGGCACATAACCCCAGAAATGATGACAAATGGTGTGCGTGTGCGCCAGTATTCTGTGTGTCTGTGGGTGGTTGGGCGAGGAAGTTAGAATAACAATGCCATGGTTTACATGACATACAATTGGCAATTTACATACATAAATGCATTGAGTGTGTCATTGAACTGTGAGTTAAGATGTATTTTCACATGAATTCTTATTCATTCAGACATAGTGATGGACTCTGGATGTTTGAGAGAGAGAGAGAGAGAGAGAGAGAGAGAGAGAGAGAGAGAGAGAGAGAGAGAGAGAGAGAGAGAGAGAGAGAGAGAGAGAGTGAGGCTGGTTGAATCACAAGATGACTGATGGCTACTTACTGCTGCTCGGAATGAGATCTCTGTCTGGAAGAAACAGCTTGTATCCATAGTGCTTCTCCAAGACGTCAGGCAAGATCTCCAAAGCGAAAGTTTCCTCGTCACTGCTATTTCTGCAGTCAGAAGCAACAAAATGTTGATGTTTGAAATTCATAATCCTGTACATACTGTACTGTATATCATAAAACATGCATGTGCTGCAAATGTGATGTTGCACATGAAGGTAATTTCCACATCGCAGCACTAGCTCGTTTTGCCTACGTTCAATTGTGCTGAGTTGTGGGCGTTTCCAATTAAAAATCTCACCGCACCGAACACTCAAGGCATTCTAAGATATGACAAAACATGACTTTGCCAGTATTTACTACTTGTCATGTGGCTGTTTTGAGAAGGTGTGCAGAAAAGCAGGTGTGAGTTGATTAACCTATGCCTCACTTAAAGTGTAAAGTGGGCAAAACAGTTACTGTACAGTGTGATAAAATACATGAACACAGCATGTATGTTTACCTGCCCAAAGAGTCCAAATCCACTTTGGTATAAGACAGATAGGCGTCATACTCCTTATTATCTGCTTAGACAAAAACGAAAAAAAAAGAAGAAGACATTAACAATAGGTTCATACAAGGACACTTCTATCCATAATACAACTTTAGATCAAATATGAACTTTAAGAAGGCAAAGACAGTTTTTGATAATAGGTTGTGAATGACAGCATATATTTATATTTTTCAAAGTAAAGTATTTCACAATTTGCCCATTAATGTATATGTATTCAGGGAAGTAAACCAAAATATAAGAAACACCTTTCAATAAGATGCATTGCAGTTAATTAACATTAATAAAGATTTCTCGTATGTTGCCAATCAAAACTGAACACAGTTATATTTGTAAAGACAGACTTGTTGATACAGCTATTGTATTGAGTTATTTTCTATACAGCTGATCCTGATCAGGGTTGCAGAGAGCTGGAGCCTATCCCAGTTGACTTTTGGTAAAAGGCAGACCTCACACTCACATTTACACCAGCTGTGAGTGGCAAATGAATCCAAGCTGGCTAAAGGGGAGTCACGCAAGTTTGTATTGGAATACATTGCAACAGTAGGTGCCGGTCAAAACACGATAACAGAGCCAATGCAAAATGTACCGTCTTCAGTTTCATCACTGCCAAAATGTCTTCTGTAGCATAGCATAATTTCCAGGTTGTAGCATTTATAAAGTGCTGTTAGGACTCCCAGCAGCAGCAATATGACACCCAGACCACCAGCCAACTCCAAACGATACATATCTGCAGTCAAAGGAAGGGAAGGGGGGGGGGGGATGGGGCATAAATGCATTCATATCAGTGCAAGCAAAAAACTCTAAAGACCCAGATCATTTCTCAGTTGTCACACTAGATTTGAGTGTGATATCATCCAGTAGTGAGTAGAAAATTGAAGCTCTAACTTACTGGACTGTCTCCCTGTACAAAAACACATCACAACTTTCTTTTTTTTCAATGTGTTACTCAATGTCAATTAAAAAAAAAAAACTGCCTCCACAAAATCCCGGTACAAAACTATTAAAGTTAAATGATTTATTCACTCATGACCATAAATTAAGCAGATGCTTATTTTGCCTTTTAATTTAATTTCTGTAGTGATTTAGTATGTTCCTGCCAATAAAACCATTTTAATTTAACTGAATTTAATAGAACCACCACCTCAAAACAAACAAACAAACAAAAACCCTATGTACAGAAACTGAAGCAGATGTTTCGGATGTGTTATCTGTGAGATGATGACAAAAATCAACTGGGAGTTTATTCAAGTTATTCATTAATGTTTGTCTGCTTTATTTGCTAATAGACACTTCTCACAGTTCAACAGAGAGATCAGACAGTGAAAGACACAAGTAATACATTCAATTTGATAGTGTTTTTGTTTCGTAACTATGAAAGGAGCACATAAATAAATTGAAATCAGATAAATGATTCCAAACTACAGTGCCCTGGCACATTATTGTGCCGTGAAAGATCGCCAGGTGTACTTTCATTGGTATGAAAAGGATTATGTGTTATTGTCTTTGTTCATATACATACACTACTCACAAAAAGTTTCAGGACCAACCTAAAATGCATTCAAACCTTTCTAGGTGAACTTAATGTGACCTTCTTTAAGCTTTTGAATGCACATGTCTAACTGTTAAATGTTTCAGTACTTTTTGCATAAGTTGCTGTTCTCTAACGAGGAGCTTAACGGCAAAATTTACAAACGACAAAGCTCCAACTCATCAAGGCGGCATCATCAGGGAACGTCTGTTGGAGACTGCTGCTCCTCAAATGGAATGGCCTGCATTTTCTCCAGACCTGAATGCTATTGTAAACCTGTGGGATCAACTGAGTCGCCCTGCAGAGGCTGGAATTTGTGCACCCCAGAACCTCAATGAGATGAGGGATACCCTTCAATGAGTCGACTGGTGAAGAGGATGAGACGTCGTTGTCAAGCTGTGATTGATGCTCAAGGACACATGACGAGTTATTGAGACGTTGACATTTTTGGTTGTGGTGTACCCACCCTTGTTGTTAACGTTTGTTTCAATGAATTGTTTGAAATGAGGAAATCCCCAGTGCATTCTTCTACTCAAATGTCCTATATTCATGATATGATATCACTGTAGCGTGAACTTTTTACATTTTCCATAAATTTCACCTGAAAGCCAAATATCCCTAACTTTTTGTGAGTGGTGTATACAGTATGTGACAGACTGACAGAAGAACTCCAATATAAACCTTCATACTTTTTATGACGTTTTTATCTGGTGTTTCACTACAAGAGTTTCATAATGTAAAATATGTACCTTAGCCCCCCAAAAAGTCGGGAAAGACTGGTTTATACCATTTTAAATGCAGCTACGGAAGCGTATTGCATTCACTTGAAAAAAAAAAACAACTCCTGTTTTTCTGAATAATTTTTGGGGGGAGCTATGTTTTTTTTTGAGTATTTTTTCAATTGTCTGTTTCTCTGAATATTTTTTTTCTGTCATCAAAAATATTCAGAAAAACAGGCTGAAAAAAAAAACTGGAAAAAAAAATATTTAAAAAAACAGAAACAAAATTATTCCGAAAAACAGAGCTAGTGTTCTGTTTTTCGGAGTAAATTTCTTTTTGGACATCTGAACTCCAAGTGACTTGCAGACTCATTAATAGCGGAAGTGGACACTTTCCCGCATACCTCCATATGCAATAAGATGGTCATGTTTACTCACTGGCTCTCAATAAAGGAATGAATGTGTATACTGTATTGTGGTTTGTTCTCTAATCTCTGAGGGAAACCCCTTTTAAAAAAATATTCAGAAAAACAGAAAAAAATATTCAGAAAAACAGAAAAATAATTTTATAAAAATGGGAAAAATTACTCCGAAAAACAGCCAAAAAATGATTAAGAAAAACGAAGGAAAATATAAAAAAAAAAACTGTGGAAAAAAATATTCAATAAAACAGAAAAAAATACTCCAAAAAACAAAGCTCCCCCCAAAAATGATTCAAAAAAACAGGACTTTTTTTTCTCTAGTGAATGCATACGCTGTATGCAGCAGCCACAGAGCATATTGTTAAAAATAAGTGTTTTTATATACATTATGAGTTTTCTTAAATCTTAAGGAATTTACATCTTGGTCTTCCAAATTACAAAATTTCAATCAGATAAGAAATAATAAAAGTTGAGCTCAACACACAAAAAGTTGTCTTATGTGTGACTGAGGACTTCACAATAGCATATTGCGCCGCTGCATACAAAAAGTTTCAAGTTGTACGAGTGCGAGTTTGAATGATAGTGTTATCATAGGCAGGAGTGGAGTGGAGTGGATGGGAGATTGATGGAACATGGCTGCTGAATGACACCATTGTAAATGTGATCTATTACTATCTTGCTCTCTTGAACACATACAAAACTTACACACATAGCACACAAACAACTGCTCTGACCACTTGAAAACCAGATAGGCATTTGGGGATTTGACCAGATCTCCCCCATTTCACACACATCTCATATAATCTTGCATTCACGACATTCACTATTGAGGCTGTAGGCTACAAAATGTAAAAAACAACAACATTTTAGTAGTGCAAGGCCACATGAATGATGGTTGACTTGTCTTAAATTAAATAAGATTTCGGTCCTTGCCTTGATCTGTGTATTAATAATAGAAATACAATATCTATCTCCTTTTAGATGCCAAATGCGCTTCTCATTAGTAATCTGGGCTGTTGAACAGTTCAAAGAGGGTCATTTTCAATGCCTAATTTGTTCCTCCTCGTCTCCTCCTTGCTCCGACCTCCTGCCTGTGACCCAGGAATTGATCTCAGCATGCCTCCTTGAAGGACATCTCAATTTAAAATAATGTGTCTGGAGGATCTTGAGCAAACGCGGAAGTTTAAGAGAGCATGCACTGGGGTTTTTCTTTAATTAGGTTTTTCCATCGTACTGACAAAAAGACAACATACGGAAATATGAAACAACTACACTCTGGCAGATTTTCTGGTACAATTAATTGAATTCTCTGCAGGATGTACCAAAAATACAGCAAAACATTCAAATGGCACAAGATTGACTAACATTAAATAAAAAAGGATAAAACAGGATACACAAAATAACACTGAAACTGTAGTTTAAAACACACAACTAAACATTTCAAGCCACTTTTCTTTCAGGAACAATAATAAAGAAAATGCTCAATAGACTGCGGTTTTCTACTCATTTTTGCTTTTTGCTTAATTACATTAAGAGGGACATGGTTACATTAGTTTTCTATTGCAGAACTAATCTGATCTAATCTTCAAACGTTTTTTTTTTTGGATGCTCTAGATTAGAAATGGTGAGCCAATAGACATCTGTGTCACCTAAAGAGTGGAGCTGCAAACGGAAGTACAAGTCAAAGTCTTGCATTTTCATTTCCTGTAAATGGCCCAATACTTTTGACTCCATAGATTCATCTTTGTGAGTTATGGATTTTTGCATTAGTCCAGATGTCATTTTATGCATGAAAATATATGAAATGACATAGTGTTGCCAACTTCCACCAGTAGACGTCTCTCCAACGCTGTGACATCTGCCTTCCACTCAGAACACATTCACAGTAGCCTACTGCAGAATATAATAGTGCAGTGACAAAGGAAATGGGAGCTGGAACAGAATTGGTTGATTTCACAAACTGACAAATATTTTCACTAATGTTACATAACCTCAGATTGCCTTATCATGCCATTGATTTCAAAAGTCTAGTTTCTTTATTCCCTGGTCCCAGCTTTCCTTTCTCCTCCTCCATCTTCCTCCCTTTACTTCCCCTTCTCCCTTATGTATCCTTCATCTAACAGTCGCACATTTTTCTATTTCTAATTAATCATTTGTCTACCGCTATTGGTGCTCAGGGGATCAATTTTAACATTTGCTTCCCCCCCCCCCCCCTTTGTATTGAAATAGGAATATAATGCAGTTGATTGTGAGAGTATGCAGTCATAAAGGTTTTCTGGATTAACTATTTTACGTAGCTATATTCTGTACATAAGACTGCTTTTCTGCATTATGTTAACAAGACGAAGTCTGTATTTTTCTTTGTGTTGGCATGTTTTTCAAAGCCCTTTGTCAATAAGGACATTTAATATATATGTATATTGTTGGCTCAACTTGAGCTGGACTTCTCAAGGGTGTATTTGGGATAAAAGCCAAGTACAGAACCTATCTTACTTTATCAATAAGGCAATTTATTTGATCTTTGTATTCTTCAAATTTATTCGATCGGATTGTAATAATTTATAGGGATGTAACGATAATGGCAATATCGTGATATCGTTCATTCCATTTGTGCAGTTGTAGCACCCTCTGGTGGCTAGTTTTTTTTGGAGCAGTTTAATTTTTACATGGCATGTTTTGTCCCTTCTTTGTTTAAAATCCATGCTAATAGTCAAATGAACGGGAACATAATATGTTTGTGAAGTGAGTCAATATGTGGAGGAACTCAATGTGTGCGTGCATTAGCAAGTAAGTGCCTTAATATTTAGTGTTATTAGAGATTGTAGGTTGTTTATATGCATTGCTGTTATGTACAAAAGCACAATATTGTCTTATTTTTTTAGTATGAGCTCTTTTTTTTTTTTTACAATATTGTGACCTTTTTTATATCACCAACCTCCCCACAATTTCGTGATAATTATTGTATCGTGCATGACCTTCATATCGTGATAATGTTGTATCGTGATGTTTAGATATCGTTACATTCCACTGCCATATCACTGACAAAACGTTTCTATTGGCAATGTTTTAGGTAACATTTACATTCATAAAACTGAAGTACTGTAATGTTTGAGCACTGCTCACTGGGTCCAAAAATAGCTTTTGGAGTTGTGCAAATGGTTTAACATGTCTAACTTGCAAGTTCACTTGCTTAACAGTAATATTTGGAGAGCCTTATTGCCACCGAGTAGCATTTTATAGGAATCCCTAGAAGTGTGATTGTGGCTTAAAACACAACAACATTCAAAACAAACTGGCATACAAGTGATGGTCTTCTACGTTTAATTATGCATATCTTGTGCTCTGGAGTTTTTAGAATGTATGTAATGTTTACGAAACGGATACTCAACACTGTTGTTAGGCTTATATGGTCATTAGCTAGCTTTCAGATGACCTTTTTTAGGCATGCTATAACTGTTAGCGTCTACTTTTGTGTATACAATATTGTATATGTATACTGTATATTGTATTGTGCAGTAACACACCGCACAAAGCAGTAACACAAACTTCCATGATGACATCACAAAATACACATAAAAGCCAACTGCTATGATGGCAAATAAAGCAAAACTCAGACTAAGAGCATAGGAAATATTTAGCAGACTTTAGGGTAACCAAACATGTCCCAGTCTGCTCCTATGTTTCTTATTCTCCCTTTCCAGACCTCCTTTTTTCTTTCTAGTAAGACTTTCATGGTGTTCGCTAAAGGCAGCTCTTTGTGCTTAACTTCAAAGCTATCTGTGTGTGTGTGTGTGTGTGTGTGTGTGCAAAACACATAAAACATAGATGCATTTGGCAATTACCAACTGGGTGACTGGTAGAGTGCACTCATAATTCAATCTCACACAGTGTGTGAAATCAAGCTTTAATAATGTGTGCTAACTTAGCATAACATGTGCTTTGTTTCGGCTGTCGTGTTGCGTTCAGGCGCTCTGACATGACCTTGCTACGATGTATCGCACCAGAAGGCAAAGGAAACAGAGAGCTTGCTATTTAGTGAGGCTGTTAAACTTTGAAAAAAAAATCAAGCCCCACTAGGTGGAAATGCTTTCAATTGTGAAGATCACAAAGGCGCTCTCCCTGACATAAAGGTTCTCCTTAAGGAGCGGACTGTGTGGAATGAGCCAAGGAGAAAAATCAGAGAGGCTATTTTGGAAGTCACCTAAATGAGGAAGATGAAATGTTAAGACAATCTGCGGCCACAAATGACTGGACACGATGGCTGAGAAGCAGTGAGTGAAAGATCTGAACTTTTTCTTCCATAAGGTCTGATCAAACAAGCACCCCCTGCCCCCACCCAGACAACTCTGCAGCCATGGTCGACACCCCATGTCCTCTCAAACACTCGCTCTTGCTACACCAATCTGTTCCTCTCGACTAACCAGGTGAGAAAAGAGCTATATGAAGGGTGAAGGAAAAGAAGGTAGGAGGTCCAGACGGAGCCGCGGCAGTTTGCCTACAAGTCTGGCATTGGAGTAGAGCATGCTGTCATCCTCCACCTGCACGGAGCTCTTTCCCACATGGAGAAGCATGGTTGCACTTGGAGGACCATGTCAGTGCTTTCAACACCATAGAGCCTGCACTTGGGAGAGACAAACTGGAGCACACAGGTGTGTTCTCTTCAACCTTTACCTGCCACCTCCAAATGTTCTCTGATGGCACTGCCATCGTCTTGACGTTGTGGGCTGAACAACCTAGGCCTCATAGGGGGACACTTAAGGCCTGATTTAGTAAAATCACAAATAGCAAGAGCTAAAATTATGAATTCACTCTAACAGATTGTGCACACCGTTGGTGGGCGTATTGTGCATGATCTACTAAGACCATACATTTACTCGGATGTTTAACTCATTCACTGCCATTGACGGCTATAGACGTCAAAAATTCATTTGAACTATTTCTATTAGTTTAACATTTTTCCCACTTTTGTTAACAAGAGTATGAAAACCTAGATTTTTCATTGTATTAGAACAGAGCTCCACTAAAAAAGAAGAAGAAAAAAGAACAGATCTAAAATTTTTGATTAATCGTGAGTTAACTAGTGAAGTCATACGAATAAAAATGGTAATCGCCTGAAAAGATGCTTAAAAATTAGGGGTGTCAGGTTATTAATTTTTTTTAATCGTAATTAATCGCACTTCACTAGTTAACTCACGATTAATCCCAAATTTTAGATCTGTTCTAAATGTACAATTTTTGTACAATAGATTTCCATACTCTTGTTAACAAAAGTGGGAAAAAAAATTAAACTAATATAAATAGTTAAAATGAATTTATGACGTCTATAGCAGTGAATGGGTTAATGGTGGTAGCTAAATTGCATGTTTACTCACAGCACACATTGTGCCCATTGTTGGCAACAGGCACAAACGTTGGTGGAGAGTGCCATATTTTAAAAAGGAAGGAAGTTTGATGTGATGGAATTGGAAGTGCTAGTGGAAGAGAGTGGAACAACCATATACTGTAGCTGAGTTACAGAAAATAAATATATTTCTCTGATAATTTTATCTTTTTATGTTCATGTGAGATTATCTCCGTGAGACACTTGCTCAATTTGTGCAGCTATTTGTTGAAGCATGTAATTTACCATAGCTTTTCTCTTTCTGCACCTGGATAACAGGGCTGGGCAAGATTCCAGGGTGGTGTGTGACCTCAGGGAACATGTGTTTGTGTGTGTGTGGCTGTACTGCATAGCACTAGAATGAAGTGTAGTTGCACATCCACTCCAGTAAGTGACAGTGGCGCACTCACTGTAAAAGAGTGTGCAAGTATTAGCTCTTTTACAGAAGTGTACTTACAGCAATTTTAGAGACAAATGATACTATTTATAGTCGCTGCAGAGCGTTGGGTGTGGGGGCGTAGAATATGTTTTCCCACCTGAGGGGGCGTAACAAAAAAATTGTTAAAAAACGCTGTTTTACAGGGGAAAGTTGTTACGTCTGATGGTCAACCGTTCCTCAGGATTGCTGTGTACAATTGTCATATCAAACATTTGAAATTTTTCCATTTTAATTATTACAATGTGGTACTCCACTTATGCATAACACACTTAGCCAGAGGGAAGAAAAAGTATTTCTCAATAACACACGTATGGACAAGATAGATACGATGTCAATAGTTTAGCTAATTTCCCCTCTGTTCTTTAATATGGTACACATTACTTCAAATGACTGATTTATTAAATAATTGATATTTTGATTTGAGAATTATTTTATAGCATAAAGATTTGTTATTGGAGGCATCAATATTTCAGTTTTGATCCGCGTATTTCTGCTCTTTACCCAGCAATATGTGTTACTACTTCAGATTACTATTAGTACTGTTACTTTACTGTAATTGACTTACAAAAGTATGGATAAAGTTTCTTATTAGCACTGTTTATGTTGTTAAGAAGCCTGCTGCAGTGGAAGTGCCAAACTATGACTGACGTTGATGTCTCAGGCTAATAACTTTGCTGATAGGTACTGATGGTCAGCAAGTCGCATCACAGGGAGGGAATGTAATCATTGAGGAAAGCATTTTGCACATTATTCAATGCAAAGCCTGAATCTCCAAATTTTGTGATTTATTTTAAATTGATTTTTAAATACGTTTTTGATTGCACACCAACCACATGTACTGTGTAGAGCACTTTCTAGTCTAGCCACAAGAAGCTTGCAAGATTGAGAGATTTAGCACAAAAACAATATAAAGAACAATGCCTTTATAAAGCTAATAATGCATAGTGTTGATTCTGTCAGGGCTTCAATCCAAGCTGTGCTCCTTCTGTTATTATTTTTTATTATTACTATTTTGCTATTGTCTTCTTCGTTTCTTTTTCCACAGAGCAAATGATCAGCATCTCAGTCTGATTCAGTGCAGCTTTACACCAATGCAAAATAAATCCATAAAAAAATATATATTTTACAATCATGCTCATAGAGTATCAATCAAACCTAATCTTTGTATCGACATAATCTTCATCCATTTGGATGGATTTTTATTGGATTGGCAATTTTATATGTACTTTCATTATCAGTTCCCTGACTTACCGTCTCTGTTTTGTAATATTGCATGTATGTTTTTGTTTATCTGTGTGTATCTCAAGTTCTGCGCACACACACGTCTATTTCTCCTAGTTATTACTGTGCTAAGCAATCATGACCTACCCTGATGACCCCCACTGGAAGAGTGAGTCAGTATGATCCTGTGTGTGCACGTGCAAACGTGTGTGTCTGTGTGTGCGTGCATCCTGGAGTCTCTGGGGTGCTAGTTAAGTATACTAAGATAGATTTGACACCCAAGGCAAAAGACAGTAGGACCTGTTTTCAGTTCACTGCCTCCCTCTCCGTCTCACTTTCATTTTTCTGTTAGATTTTTCTTCTCCTCTCTTTTTGTATCCTCTGCACTTCCACAACCTCAGCTTGTATATTGAATAACTACGTTCACACTGTTCTGTTTCCTATTTTGCTATTTTTATGTTTATTTTTTTTCTCATTCTCAAACCCATGTTCCTGCACATTTATATCCAACTTTTTTCAGAGCTACGATCCAATGAAATCGAAGTAACAGAAACGTCCCCCTCCCCTTGCGCTGTGTCACTACCCGGCATCTCTTTTTGTCTCCGGTTTTCTCTCTCTGGCTTTGTGTCCACAGACTCCACAAGGCGTGTTTTAAATGTTTTACACAGGGAACTCTCATGCATTTTTCAGTTGAATCTCAAAAGTGGCAATGATGAGATCATGTTTTTCTTTTCTTATATTCCTCGGTCATTCCAGGCACTATTTACTTGGGTGTGCACTTCACGGGTATCATCTGCCAGTCCGAGATGTTTTTCGAGAGTCCGATGTGGGAACCCCACCCTTACAAGAGGGGACTTTTTTCTTTCATACTACTGTACTACTACTACTACTACTACGACTGATGAAGTTTTAATTTGCCCATATATGCAATTTTAACCCTGGAGAACCCATGGGGTCAAATTTGGCCCCTATAAATTCTGCTACACAAATAACAAAGACCTGTTTTTTTTTTCCAGCAGTGATTTTGTCCCTGTGTTCTTGTTTCCATTGGCCAGAGTGTGTTTGTACATTCAAAATCCAGTTCTAAAATGCAACAAATAAAACAAACAATTATATTGTTCAAGGTAGCTGTGTATTTGATTGATTATTTTCTTAAATTCTAAATAGTTTACTGACAGTTTTTGTTATTCAGATTTTTCGAAATGATACCCCTAAATCCCAAAAGGGTCAAATTTCGCCCTAATCCTAAATTAGGGAAAAAAGGGTTAAAATTGAAAAAACATATATTTTGGTGTTCAGTGAATTTATAGCAGTCCTTTAATGTATAATTCATAATTTTCCAAAGAAGAAAAGGGTTATTGGGTTCTCCAGGGTTAAAGGTATCCAAGTGACACTATATATTATATCCTAATTATCTTGTGTTTATCAATTGTTCTATATGAAATAAAATTGCTAGCCAGATTGACAGAGAAAGATGAGTAAACTCGTGATGTGTACATCAGCTGACCGTCATACAAATTTGTTCTTGACTAACCCATTAAGATGTTTTAACAGCCATTCACGACCAAAAAAAAAAGCCCCGCGTTGAAGCTGCTTCCAGAAGTTTTTCGACTTGCACCTGCAATTCAATAAAGCTGCTATTGTTCCAAGGCTCATCTCATGTTCAGGATCAGCTAAAGCTGTACGCACACTAGTGATATCAATATGTTAAAAAGAAGGTGTTCACTTTTTTGAAATGCCAATAGAAACCAACAATGTCAAGATGTAACGTCTGTGGGCCAATAAAGTACAGGGGATGGACGTTGAATTTGGACTATATAAATAAATGCATCTCATTGTTCTGTAGCTCTATTTCGCCCGCAAAACGGAGCATCTCATGTCTGCGCCTTGGTCAATAAAACCATTGTGTTCAGCTTGATTCTCGGCCAGGACGTTGTCATTTTAATTTGATCCTCAGTACTTAGTTATTTGCAAGCTGACTTTGCTGAATCTTGCCCCGGGCATGGACCAGTGGAACCTGGAATCTTTTTTTATACGATCACGGCTGGAGAGGACAAAGGGTCCTCTATCTTCACAAGAGCGTCAGCCTTCAGAAACACCAGCAGGCGATGATCTCCCCATCTTCCGGGGCATGTCTACCTGTGTGAGGGCTGACGTGACAACACTACTACTATTCTTTCTTTGGCAGAGAATATTGGTACTTGATGTTGAGGGCGTGGGGCTGTCAATGGAAAGAATGAGTGCTGGTATCGTTTTATTTCGGCGATGAGAGAGTTGGTGGCAAGTATGATGATATTGGTGGGGGCGGCATGGTTCAGTGGTAGAGTCTCCCATCCGTGAGGTTGTCGGTCCGATCTTCACCCCTGGCGACCATGTTGAAGTGTCCTTGAGAAAGACACTGAACCACAATTTGCTCGCAGTGAATCTGACCACTGGAGTGTGAATGTGTGCGTGAATGGGTGAATGCGAGGCATTGTAAATCGCTTTGGGCACTATTTGGTGTCGATAAAGCGCTCTATAAAAAGCTTTGACGGCAACTTGAGTATTATTATTTATTATATCTTTCCCTATAATGTACATTACGTATCTGTAATGAACTAATGGGTGTGTTAGAAGTCACAAATTTTACAATAGTCACACTTTTATGAGAGAAAAGTAAGGAACTGGTCAGGATTTTTGTACCTTTCTTTTGCAGTAGAGCACTCCCACGGCGCCGCCCTATGTGGTTTTCCACGTAGCAGGTGTAATTAGCCAAGTCAGTCTCCTCGAGAGCGTCAAAAGTTAAGGATAGCTGCACTTCCTTTTCCCCCAAATGCTCCCTTACAATCCTGGATAAGCAAAGAAAAAAAATCAAAATTACTTGTCAGCCAGGATCTTTTAAACCACGACTAAAACACAAACGAATGACAAGTGTTTTTGTTGTTGTTGTTTTTTCTAAATGGGAAATAGGGGTGTCAATTAGAAGAAAAATACCAGGAATGACAATATTCACCATGTGTAAATTTGAGACAGGTAGGTCCATGTTCCAAAAATTGCTCTGCTAAAATTTTGAAAAGGACTAGGCATAAGGGAGGAAAACAAATAGGCAACAGTAGGGACAAAAGAAGACCAAAAATGATATAAGAACATAGAAAGGAGTAAATGATGCATAGAGAAATGGAGTTGAGTTGAGTGCAGCGGAGTAGAGTGCATTAAAAAGTAGGACAGATGGAGCAAGGAGGCATGTGTAGAAAACAGTGCAGCAGGTGCAAAAAGCTTCTGTCCTTATGGTGAGGTCAGATACTGCATAAGCCTGCAAGGAGGAGGATGGCAGGAGGCAGACTGAACCGGCTCAGGGGTTGACCCGCCTTTTGGAATCGGATTCAGGGTCAGGCTGCAGAAATCAGAGGCCGCAACAGCACATTTGGTCCAGGTGAAGACCCAAAGTCCCGAACCACCAACGGCACATACTGTACCTTCCTTAATGGTTGTAACTAGAGAAACCAGAAGCCTGCATAAGCCAGTTGGTACAATAACTGCGAGCTCTTAGAACCTAGGAAAACTGCATTTGAATTATGTTTGGGACTTGTTACATTCAGGGCATACACAGAAATCCTTAAGCTACCTTCTAGATCTTTAAGGTCATCTCAATTTAAATAAATATATGTATATGTATGTGTATATGTATATATGTATATGTATATATATATAAACGTAGCATTGATTAACACACATTTTTAGATTCATAAAATGACATACTTTGGGGCCAATGCCACCACATTTCCAGAGATGCTAACTTCTGTCAGTGAAAATCTGAGATTTATTTTTGCGTAAAATGATCAAGTAATCCAGAACCCTATTACTGTTATTCTAGTTTTAGTTATAAAAAAAAAAGGCCATGTTTGGTGACTGTCTTTTGTTTTGTGTTTTGGGTGACATTTTGTTTTAGCTAGCTTCATTCGCCACTGGAGGGACTCTTATATGGATAGGAGATTGGGCTGAGGAGCTGTAGCTTGCTTCCTGGTGAAGCCATTGGGGGGGTCAAGCGTTTGACTAATATTAACTGGGACGTGTGACCTAAACATTTGTGAATCTCTGACCTAGAACAGCAACCTGATTGCAGCTAATTCAGTCATTACATCACCTACTATATGCTATTACAGAATGTCGTTAACATAGCTTATCTTTTGAATGCTTAGGACACAAGAAGATATCTGTCACTCAAAAGAAGAGTTTTCTGCTATTGCTTGCAATTCAAATTTTTCTATTTAACACTGTCCACAGTCCTTAAATTGAATCCGAGTGAATTTATGTGGCTGATTATTTCCTTTTTTTAAATTTTTTTTTTTTACAGTAACTAATTACATTTCCGATTTTGCGAGGTATTTTTATTTATATAGGTAATTACTCATAAGCTCTTAATAAGCCTCTTTGACACACTCAATCAGAACATTCAATCTTAGATAATAAAACCTAGGAAAATTAACCAATTTTGCATGATAGAGTGATTGAACTGAAGGTGAATAGAAATACATCCATGTGTCAATTGCTTTTCTCATTTTATTCCAGTATCCTGGTAAACAACCCACCAACCAAGTTTAAAAATCTACATCATGTAAAAAGATAACAGTAATGGTTTCTATTACTATGGGCCCAGATACCAAAACACGTTGGAATAGAAATTTGTAGCTTGGCCTGCAAAATAACCAGTTGTGTAAGTGAGCAGAACCAGTTTACAAAACTAGTCTTCTCTTTTATTATGTATGATTAGATTCACCTCTGATTTTGATTGAGACTCTTCTTGAGTTTAATTGTTTCTGTGGGGCTTCAAGAATGAGTGGTTTCTGTGTGCAATGGATGTAAAAAAAATGGATCCAACAAACTAACATTTTGATGATAATCTGAGCCATTTAAATTAGGTTTAATATTAGCCTACAAATAGATGTGCAAATCATCTGAAGAAGTGCCGTGTTTAAATCAAAGTGAATTCATTATTATTATCCAGAGTATTAGGTTATTACAGGTCCTTGAGAAAGGATTTCTCTATTAAAAACTCACCACATCCTTTCTGCATATTCCATAACAAAATATTTTTTTCTCCTGACTTTATCAATTGATGTCTATTCTTCCTGTATAGCAACTGTGTGGGTGCGTAAGCAGAAGAGATGGAGAGACATTGCATGATGTATTTTTAATTAGGCATTAACTATTAATGGAAAATACATGGTAGTAAAAAAACAACAACAACTGCATGGAGTTTATCATCATGAATCATAAACCCCTATTTAAACAGTGGGTTTAGAAAAAAGTTGTGTCGTTCAGTTGTTAGATTTAACTAAGGTAAAGAAGCCAATTCATTTACCCTTGCCAGGCCAAATGAATGTATGAACGAAGCAACAGTTCATATATAAAAATTGCAATTCAATGCACATGAGTGAACAATGAGAACGCTGAGTTGCAAAAATTCTGAGTAGCTGGACAGCACTCGACTGAATAACTTGAGGCCTTCTGTGCTGTTGGCAACAGTGTTCCATATAAACTACTTTCACATTATGTTGATATCATTTGTTTCTTTGTTCACATTTCAACAAATCCATGTGTTGTGTATTATTGCCTGTATATTATTTGCATGAGAGTAGTCAAGCTTTGTTGTAATGCAAATTGAAGGTCAACAAGTTCTGGTTATCAACATGTCAACACAAACAGTCAAATGTAAACTGGCACCTAGTGTGACAGCAAGGTGGAGGGATCGAAATATCACAGCAGGAATATCTCTATAATATGTCGGATTTGGAGCAGTAGATGATTGGATCATTTGTAGCCAGAGGACTAGATCAAGAGATGGAGAACTCATCAGGCGAAGGTTAATTAAATACCACAGGGCATGATTAGTTTCAATTTTAAATACTCAGTCTGCACTTTTCTTCACTACTATCCTGGGACTGGTACACTTTCTGAGGCCAATGACTGGCTTAGTGGTGAGTCCATTCCCAAATACGAAGACTTGGGTTTAAGCTCTGGGTAATAAAATATAAAACAAAACAATGGAGTTAACCTTGACAAAGAAAATGAAACTGAGTGTGAGAAGTATTTGCACTTATGTTAATACACATACCCTAATTACCACTGGGATGATGACAGTTGGGTTTGGTCAAAAAGAATTAGAAGAACAATGTTGGTCATAAGATTACACGGGGAACAAACCTAAAGGGATCCTTGACTGTTTTACAAATATCGGTACAATTTGAGATGTGCCCTGCAATTGGCTGACAACCAGCCCAGAACACACCCTGCTTTAAGCCCAGTGTTAGTTGGGATACACTCCATCTCATCCGAACCCCAACAAGGATGATGGACAAATGCAGGTCAAACTCAAATAACTATAAATTTCAATCATTTTACGAACTTACGATCTGGTTCACATGAGTCATTGTTTGCCACTCAATGTTGCTGTGGATCCACACATGCTAGGGATCTATGATGTAGGACTTGGGTTACAGAAGTTTATTGTGAAATTCCACACGCCAAAAAACAAACAAACACAATTTAAGAGCAAATATCAGAGAAAGAGCCGAATCACATAATCAGAATCATTATTAGGTTTCTGCAGAGCTTAACTGATCAATCAGGTGTGTTTAAAGAGAGAACCTCTAAGACGGAAGCAAAGCCGGCTTCGTTCCTCAAACAAATCTCGTACACACAGAAGCATTTCAATACTTGCGTGTGTCCAAAAGAAGACGCTGAGGACGTTTAACGGCTGTAATGTATATGCCAAGTCTGGAGTGGCGCTGTAGCGCAGCCACAGGGAGTTAACAGAGAGCGTAGAAGAAGAATCAGCAAAGAAGACAAACACTTTTTTTTCTAACTTTATTGCAATCTACAGAACAAACATGGCTTTGCATGTGTCGAAACAACATGAAAAAGATGAACACAGGAGAAGTGACAATGGCGGGTGATTCAAGTACAACACTGCTTGTTGAACATGGGAATAAAGAAGCAAAATATTTTGCTGCAAAAGCGAGCTAAGGAGGCTGCGCAAAACGACTACGACACGGCTATCCACCATTGTTGAGAGACTGACGGTTCACGCACAGTCACGCGAGAATTGGAGCATACGTCATCAAAATCTGCGACAATGCGTCGTCATCGAGCTGGGACTATTACGTCATCACTGGAGAAGTATCCTGCATATGGAGTCCAGACGGAAGTGTACGTGGCGCGTTTCGAAATCTTTCCACTCTGGAGCCCGGTTTCAAAAGTGATCGGTTTCAAGCTCCGAAACTGGACCATCCTGTGAAACTTGTGAGGATACATTGAAACTGGCTTTCGTGTGGACGGGGCCTAAACCATGCAGGACTGCGGCCCTCAGGAATCAAGACCACATGAATTGAATCTTTCCTGGCACCCTAAAACGGAAGTTGCGTCATAAAATGGGATGCCAGAGACTAACAAATCAATTGCACTCATCATTAACTGTCCTGCTCATCTAAAGATAGATACATATGATTTGTAATATGCTTAACATATTGTATTTGAATTTTTAAACTTTTGTCTCATTCAAGATGACTCAGCTGAGCTCATTCATTCACATTCAGATACCCGACCAGCAGATTGGTGCTGCGTCTGCAGAGATGCGGACTCTGTAACTGTCATGGTAAAGGAGCTGAACCAAAAGACAAAGCTCTCGACGTACTGGTTGGTCTAAATTCCTTACACTCACCTTTATGGTCACGAGCTGTGGGTCTTGACCGAAACAACTAGATCCCGGAAACAAAAGGACAAAATGAATTTCCTCCACAGGGAGTTGAGTTCTCTCTTTAGAGAGAACCTTGATCATCTGAAAGCCCTGGGAATGTCTTGGGATCCCCCCTATGTGGCTGGGGAGAGGGAAGTGTGGGCTTCCCTGCAACCCGACCCCGATAAGGGGAAGAAGATGGATACATGGATTTACGGAACATTAAGACCTACCAGTGCTATTCTCTTATCAGCTAAAACAGAATTGTTACTTCTACTACTACTACTACTACTAGTAGTAGTAGTAGTAGTTTGTGCCCTTTTCGCACTGCACTTGCTCAGTGTGAAAGAGTCACGTGGTAACACAAAATGATCAATTTCTTGCAGGCAATTTTTGGTTGACGTAGCAGCCTATCAAGAAGTAAAAACTGCATATTTTGCCAATGGTTAGACCACACAAAAAGAAAGCCCTGACTTAGTTAATTTAAAAAAGGAGGATGAGGACACAAGCAGCAGAGCAACTTGGACAGTTTAGTCATGCAGTGACTGGTAAAGAAGTCCGTCCATCCGCCAGCTCCTCTCCAAATGGAGGCGCTTGTCTGACCTCATTGCTCGTCGCCATCGCTCTCAAGTCTCAACATTTTCCAATTTGAGGCACTCTGCCATCATGGTAGAAGGCCTCTTGCCACGTCGCATTGCAACCCTCCAATCCGTGTTCCCTGCCCTCACCACATACACAATGAATGGGTTTGATGACGGTGTGCTGTACCCTGCCAAATGCAGTGTGAAAAGGGCTTAACACTTGTTTTCAAATGCTGGAATGTTTTACATTTCTGTAAGCATTCCAATGTGAAAATGGGTCTTAATCACCAACCATCTTTTCCCTTTGGTGTGGTTTGTTTGATTAATAACGAACACGGTAAAGGCTTTTGACTCAGACTTCGAGGAACTCCAACTCTGATTGGCTGAGGCTTAGACTGCACAGAAACAGTCTCTGACATGTAGCGTGAAACTATTGACTTTACTTCCATTTGTCATGCATGCAATTAGCATGTTTTCATACACGTTCACTTTGCTGCTTTATTTTTTACCCTGCCCGCACAGTATGACTTCTCAATAGAGAGATAAGGACTGCAATTACCTGACGTCACTTTCTTTAATGTGTCCTGCAAGTTCTTCAACAAACTTCTCCCCTTTCATCCAGTAGATGATAGGTCTCCTGTTTTCTCCACTGTAGCCAAAAAAGGCTTTGCAGTCCAGACTGAGAGGCATACCTGCAACACACAACACTATGCTATCACCACACACAAAAAAAAAACTGAAATACAAGACAGAAGATGAGACAGAGGGACAGGACCGAGGCTTTCAGGATGAAAACAGAACGTGGGATGGAAAGTCTGTTACACATGAACCGATTCACTCTGCTTGCCTGAATACAGAAACATGTCAGTTTGGAACCAGATGATTAGATTTATTGTTAACGACATAATCATAAATATCATCATTCTATTATTGAACTAACTTCACCCATATGTTTGAGGTGTGGTAGACAATCTCTGATTTGTATTATTGTTTATCACCACACACTGGAATGCATCATCTCCATCAGCTGCCAAAGGACAAAGGCAGAAACATGTGGTGAGTTTTTGCAGTTGTATATAAGGTCATCAAATACACACCTCATAGTTCAGACATAGGTATGAAAAGCAAAGGAATTTAGCATGTTATCTAAACTGAATAAATAAATAAATTAAATGAGACATAGCACTGTGTAAGCTTGTTCACAATAGGGATGTAACGATAACGGCAATATTGTGGTATTGCGATATTAAAACTGCCACAACATCGTCGTCATCATGTCATGATATTACAAGCAGCACGTCTGTTAAAAAAGTCAGGTTGATTTCCATTTTTGCAGTTCTAGCGCCATCTGGTGGCTAGTATTTTAGTGCAGTTTAATTTTCACAAGGCATGTTTTGGCCCTTATATGTTCAAAATCCAGGCTAATAGTCAGATGAAGGGGGACACAATGCTACTCGAATGCTGATTGCTTGAAAGGAATGCGATTAATTTCACCCCAAAATAGTCATGGGGCTTACAGTGGTTTGGGATAGAAATGCAGTTTAAAGCACATTTAATTATATGCAGTTTGATACATAACATTGATGTCAGATAATCTAGATGCTTTTTTTCTCTTTCAATTCGGCATTCACCCATTTAAAAAAAAAAAAAAGCTCATCAATTACCTTACCTTGTCCGCAATAACATTTCGTATGACTTTAATGGGAATACAGACATTTTTTTTTTCATGACGAATTTGCTAACTTTTTTTTTTTTTATAATAATTTCGCTTTCATATGACTATAGTCACACCTGTCTATAAAACACAGTGTACAATTATTGTTGCCACTCAGTCTAGAAGTGAGTACAATTTGCAGTGGGACCATACTGCTATATGCTTTTAAAATGTTGTACAATTCTGTCTGGACATGATTAAAGTCTGCATGTGTGTGTGTTAGTGTAGAGTATCATAATTGATTAGCACCCTGAGGATGTGTTTGCGTTCTCAGCATGTTCTGGTGATTGAAATTATACAGTTTGGCTTGCTTGTGTGTGTAAAATGGTTGCACACAACTTGTTTGTCTAATCAAAAATACAACCTAAGAAATGTGGTGTGCCGGTTACACAGTAATTTGAGTCATCGTCTTCTTTTTGTGGCTGAAACAAAAGGGCGTTAAAAAGAGTTTGATTGAAAGGGTGCTGCTGTCGTTAATGCTAGTGAGGCATTGTTAACAAAGCTGGCCCCATCATCATTTCACACTGCTGCTGATTGCATCATTGCAATAACACATCCACCTTGTTTGGGTGCGCAAAAGAAACTGGATTGTGTCTCCCTTGTCAGGAAGTTTAGCTACAGGTACATTTTAAAAAGCAAGTCATGATTTAACACTGTAGTCAAAAATAACTTAATCTCTGTAGCTTTATTTAAGCCTGACTGACTTGTCAGTGCTCTATAATGGAGCCTCTATAATACATGCACATAAACAAGCACCTGAATGTGAGCATCATTACAGACGTGCATCAAATCTAATGCCACAATCCAAGCATGAGAAAGTGTCGGTTATCAGACATTACCATCTGCTTCCTTCTGCTTGCAAACATGTGTGCTTTGAGCTTCATTGTCCAAAAAAAATTCCGACTGCAAGTTTGATTCGCCCACAGCAGCCATTTGATTGTAGAGTATTTTTACTAATTGCACTGTGTAAAATGTTTTGACAATACAACTTCAACGTTGACCACTGTGTAGTTCTCACAAAATGTTAAAGTGATGGTTAGCACTGAGGAAACAAGACTAGTGAAAAAAGCGCTAGAAGTCTAGAAGTGTTCTTCTTTACAGCTCTTTTTTCGCAGATGAGCGCAGATTGAAAAATATTTTGTGCCGTTGTGGGTGTGAACTCTCATTCTCTTTAACGAAAACACAAATAGACTCGCTAGAGTCCATGCAGAAATTCAACTGTTTTATGACACAAAGTCACGCAAAAAGACATGAATGAAAGGGACCATCTGTACTCACCCCAATCGACGGGTGTAAACCTGCTTCAGTTTGTGTATTTTTTCGAGGCTTCGCGTCGTCATTCACGGGAAGTGACGATTAGTGGATGTGCCAAGCTCATCAATTTATCCCATGATTTGGGATTTTAATAAATTAAACTCGAAGGTCCAGGATCCTTTCTGCTGTTGATAGCATTAGCTATTTTTATGTATTCATTTATTTTGTTCATAAATAATAGCTATGAAACAATCACATGGTATTCTACTAGTATGCATGTATGGGCACTCTGAGAATTAGGTAAAATGTGTGTGGACGTTTAACAATTAGACTATGTGTATCTACCAGCTAGTTAATAATAGGGCTGCTCGATTATGAAGAAAATAATCCTGATTAATTTGGTAAGAATTGAAATCACGATTAGGGCGATCATTTGTTTTTTGGTACAAAAGAAGAAAATGTTTAAACCTAAAAAATATTAAGACAAATAAAAGTTTCTTTTGGACCAAACAAGATTGATTAAATTAGTTATTTTAAAATGTAAAAACGTGCAAATATATACATTTTAACAACTCAAAATTAGTATTAATAATCTTTTTTTTGTTTATGACTATGCCAATTTTGTGATTGTGGAGTGTAATAATTGAAATTGTAATTGAATTTCAATTAATTGCACAGCCCTAGTTAATAATAATTGCAGCCCTAGTTAATAATGTCACACTTTTTTTTAAGGAAAATAATGTCAAGCAGATTTAGACAGATATGGCTACATTATGAGCCTTATCAGACCCGCAAACATCCCCAGCTCAGATATTTGGCTACAAATTGTACTGTACTTTATTCCTGCCTGTATTGTATGTGTTTTTGGAAATAAATAAATAAGTAAAAAAATTGGGGGGGAGAAACTCAACAACGGGATTCGTCCTATAAGAAACACAATTATACTGGTGCCTCCATGACCATACTCGTAACTCAAAACACATCTTAAATTAAAGTATTCTCACTGACAACCACTGCTAGGTTCAATTGCATGCCTGTACTTAGTCTAACATGCATGTTTTTGTAGCTTGAAAGAACACTCAAAGGAAGTCCTGAGCCGAAAATTTGTGTCTGAGACTTTCTTGCTGTGAAGCACCGGTCCACTATGTCATTCAATTTCTTTTCATTTCATGTAATTTATGTTTCAACCCCCTCCATTTCACTACGACCTACATATCAGCAAGATGAACATTAAATAAAGGTGATTGAATTTTCCCTTTTTCCCCAAGAAATTCAGAGGTATCAAGAGGCTTTGGAGAAGTGTGTGGAGACGTGTATGTTTTAATTAGCCATCTCAATAAAAATTACGAATGAAATTGATACCTTTCGTCAATGTGGTTTTACAAGAAATATTAATTTTGCATTTTGGCTCATGGAAGGACAAGGCATGAGGATAGCAGATAAGGTCGTGAATAATGATGTGGAGGGCGGATGGCTTATTCATAACAGGGTTTAGGAAGCTCCATTTTCCATAACGGTTGTGCGCTCATTACGGCTGTGGGCGAAATGCAGCCTGTTTCAGCTGACTTCTGGCAAGAGGTCAGGTCCATGCTGGACATTTATACAAGCAATCATTCACAATTACACCTTTGTTCAATTAGAGTCTTCAATGAACCAAATGATTTACACGTGGAGATCATGTTAACTCCACATTGGATCACCCTGGCAGAGATTCAAACAAAGAATCCTCTCAACCGAGGCAAACGTGCTACTGACAACCACACAAGCTGCCCCTGCCTTGATTTAAAAAATATATATTATTGGATAATAAAGGCTTTTTACCTGGTTGACTATACATTCATCAAAATGGAATTGTTCATTTCATTAGATTAGCAATTAGCACCTTGGGCTTGTCCTTATAGACCAAAGGTGGGTATTGAAGGCCGGAGTCCTGCAGGTTTTGCATGTTGCCCTTCTCCAACACAGCTGATATATGATCAGCTCATCAGCAAGCTCTGCATAAGCCTGATAACGATCCTGTTGATTGGAATCAGCTTGTGTTGGAAGTGAAAAACCTCCAAAACCTGCAGGACTCCGGCCCTCGAGGCCCACCTCTGTTTTACACTGATGGATGAATTAGACAATAAATCCTATGAGGCAAATAACTAAGAATTACAATAACAACATAAAACTCACAAACACACAATCTAATGAGATCCAGCACAAGAGCAGTCAAACAACTGTGTCTTTATAAGGATAAAAAATATATATCTGTAATTCATCTGACAATTTTTTTTGTAATGAGTAACATTAATTCACATCAACTGGTGTCATTAAGAATTTGTTTCTATTTATAAAGTCAACATTGATAGTCACATCCCAGAATCTACGGGCGCTAATTTGATTTATTAAAAAAAGTGGTAAAACTAAAAAAATATGACTGTTGTTGATTTTTTTTTACACGGCTTTTTGTTGTTGTCTTTCTTCTTCTAGCCTGCAAGCCGGTAGGTTCTGGTAATGGGTAAAGCAGACACTTATGTAAAGTATTTTCCAAAAGTAACAATCACGTATTATATAACTTGGGATATGTGACAGACAACACTCATTTCATCCATATACATCCTGCCGCCAACTAATGATTTAATGTGAAATCCTTCCTCATTCTTTTATCTTCAAATGCTTCAGCATTAAATCCTGTCTGTGTTCATGGCAGTGACACCTTTACAAAATCACATAATTTTTGCCAACTGCAGCTTCCAGAATTGTCAGTGGTAATCCGTTTGAGATTTTTAGAACATGTTTTTTTTTTGTGTGTGTCTCTATTCATGTTATGGAGTGAATGTGCTGTTTGGACAAACCATGTCTCTCCAAATCGCATTTACTCTGTATGCAGCACATTCTGATTGTCACTTGAACTTTTTGCATAATTTTGGGAGGTGATGTGATGTCTACTATTTACGGGTTGGGCAAATGTCGGTGTCCAGCATATAGCACTGGATATGTGAATCGTGGCTACATCAGTAGTTATGAACGCTAAAATCTAACACCCTCTTGACATTTTGTCACATTTTGAGTAAACAAATATCACCAGTGACTATCTAGAGAATTAACTACACCCATTTGAAAGAATACTTCAGCCATTATAAAACATAAAGAAATGATACTTTATGCATAATTCAACATATTTATAGGTTGTTGTCTTGCTGTGAAAAGGCTGTTCAGATATCCAATATTATTTGGTAATATTGTATTGTTGGAGTGATATGATTTAATAAATAGGCGATGGAGAATCATTTCTGCAAATATTAAAGCATTTCTTTCTAACAGGAAATGAAGCTGCCACAACATTCTACCATACTGTCTGATTTTATCAGTTCCCACACAAATTCAGCCTTTTAAGTCTTTGGAACACAAATATTCTAAACCCGAGGTGATTCTTAATAGCTCTCCCAGGAAAGACAATCAATTCTCATTCTATGCCCATATTTGGCAATTTCCTGACAGATCTAATTAAAAAAGTTCATTGCTCTTATATACCTATTCTGGACATTTGATTGGCTTGGGGACTGGCCTCGTTAAGAAAAGTGTTTTAAATTAACAGATGAAATTAGAAAGGAGATTAGTGGCGATATGCTTGACAAGGTTAATTAAATGACCAGTCATGAGGGCTTTGTAAAATCTAAACTGACAGTATAAGAGCAGATAGAACAGACAGAGCTGTTTTTTTTGGGCTATTGTAACTTTCAAGTCATTTTCGCATCATTTGCAAAAGTAGCATGAACCCACCACTGTCGTTAATATTAACAGAACATCATACACATCCAATGTATTAAATGATTTTTGTTTAAAACTTGACCTGTCCTAATGGAATATTTTCTAGAAAGCAAAGACCAAACCCTGAAAGTAGGCTGGACGTGGAAGATAACATTTCTATTATCCCACAAATCTAAATGTCCAAGCTTCAAAGGTCCCCGCATGGGAAAAATGTCCAAACTTGCTCTTAATCCTTTTATAGCAATGAACTATTGTGTTGAATTTCCCACAAAAAAAAAGGGTCCATCATCTTGCTGCTTTTCTTCTCGACACAATGCTTTTACCAATGCATTGTTTTTTAAAGCAACAGATGACATTAAGCTTTTTGTGCGTCCGTTTCTCTCATTTCCTCATTTGAGACATTTTTGTACCGAGCACAAGACTAGCGTAAAGCGCTATGAGGTAAGTCCAAACCCCACGTCCCCACCGCCACCAATAGCTGTGCCGTGTGCAAGAACTGCCTGCACCTTGATCAAAATTGCATTGCACCACCAGCACCACAACTTAGACCTGCTTCCAGCTCGTGTAAAGTTTAGTTTATTTCTGCCACCAAATTGTAAGGTGTGCAGTGCGCGTATAAAAGCAAGCAAAGAAGATGTGCCCCTTTTTAGGCTGGAGCTCACGTTTGCTGACTATGAAAAAAGAGCCCATAGAGTTTACTACACTTTAGAAAAGTAAAAACCTCAAAAAACACTCACATTCCATGCTGTGACTCTGAAGTTTCATCCTTTGTGGAAAATTAGCACATCAGCATGCATAAAAAGGGTGCTGCCCTTGAGTAAACCAGAATGTCCTACTCAAAGAATCTAATTAGAGGAGACTTATTTTGTTTATTTAGGAGTCAAAAACAGAGAGAACCCACACGCCATGCTTGTACAAAGAAGCTTCCCGAATTCAATTGAATTCAAAAAAAAAAAAATGTTATTCTTTAAAAGAAAAATAAATAAAAGGGGATAGAAAGATATACATTTTCTAAAAATACAAATGGACTGAGATGATTTAGTTTTATAATTCAGATTGTTCCACAAACTGACACCTTGAGTTGAAATACATCGTTCTGTATTTAGGTTTGGGAAAAAATATCTGTTCCTCTTCATTTGTAATCACTTTCCCTTTTTTTGAATTTGATTTGCATGTTAATTGGTAAGATTTCATGATGGGCTTTATACATTATTTTAAGGTGGTTAGACTCATAAAATTTTAATGTTTTAAGTTGTATGAATATTGGATTAGTGTGACATCTGCATCCACAACCGAAAAGGACACGAATAGCACGTTTCTGTAAAAGAAAAATGGGTTCAGTGTAGGTTTTGGCTGTGTACCCCCACACTTCAATGCAATAGATCACACTCAATGAATTATATAACAATAACAAAGCATTCTTGTTCAGTGATTCTTTAACCTTGTGTAAAACGGCTACGGTTTGGGATACGTTTGATTTTACAAGTTATATGTGCTATAATAAATTGCCCTTGTTTTACTTCAGTATGTACTGTACCGTATTTACCTGCAGCCCTATAATCATTGGAGCAGTGGTTCGGTGAGTCGGTCTCGGGGCTTTGGCGAAGGTCAAGACACATTCCCGACTGAAATGATTTGTGATGATACGCCCCACTTGGCCATCATAGGCTGCAGGTGATCACGTTGCATTGCTTGGCCTATGCGGGAATTTGGTGGGCTCAGTTGTTGACTTGTAGCTGTTGTGATGGTACGTTATCTGAATTCTTTATAATTGTAATCCCTTCATCCTGACTGCGATGAGCAAAAGAAAAACAAACAAGAAAATGAAAGTGGTCAAATGAATATGTGCAAAATGAATTCACATGTATAACCGAACATATGGTGTTCCACAAGGTTCAATTCTGGGGCCTCTGCTGTTTTCATTGTATCTGCTGGCCCTGGGTTCCATTTTAAGAAAACAGTGGTGAATGTTTTAAAGTGCTCCATAAATATAGAGTTGAGTGATGAGAATCATCGTGCTAACTGCATGATTTTTCAAACTAATCAAAAAATAAATTGAAGTTGTTTTGCTCTCAACTGTTATTGCACTGTTTACTTATAGGTTTTTGCCGTAGTATTGTTTCAGTATGGTATACAATGTTCTTACCAATGTTCTGTGGTGTTATTACACTTTTACTATTCCACTCGTAAAGATGTGCAGGGCATTTTGTAAAAATTGTAGAAAAACAAACAGGAGAGCAAGAATGGCCAACAGTTTTATGATCTAATAACTACTGACATGCATACTTGCAACATATGCCAAGCCTGTGCAGTTGCTCTGGGTGTTGTTGGCGCTGTACGGCAGATATCCAACCTTGCACAGCTTCACTCACACTCAATCCATTATTCCTTTCACACGCACGCACGCACGCACGCACGCACGCACACACATTCTGGTTAGATGGATTCTTAAAGGGGATTACCGCTTAATAAAAATCTGATTCCGACTCCACAGGATTGTTATCCTGAATAGAAAGCCACCATTTGTAAAAGAGAGTGAATGAGAGGACAGAAAGCATGAAAGTAATTGGACACTGATGGAGATACGGTATCACAGAGGAGCAAACAGAAAACACTCTTAAAGGCAGTAGTTTTGGTTGTCATGTGGGCAAGAACTAGAAATTTAAAAAAAAATATTCAGGAGAAAACATATTTGAACAACATAATGTTTCATATTTAGTTTTAATATTATCTATTAATTAGTGATACTTTTGCATCAAAACTGACACATTATAATTCTAATGCTTGTTATTTGTGTCCATAAAAGTGTAGTAAAGGTGAAGATAAAAAGTGATTTAACTTATAGAAGCTTACTTTTCCTAGCCATTATATTTCAGGCTCCAACTCCATCCAAAATAGCATATTATGAGGAATAAAATAAAATGAAACCAAAAGCATAATAAAACATTAACTCTGAACACATCTTCTAGTTTAGTTTGATAATACCGTTGCCAAAGAGAGAGCCATGAAACATGACTCACTCTTTGGCAAACACATTTTGTGACCCTCTTCTCTTTTGCGCTTTTTGTCTGTCAAACTCCTCCTTTTAGCACTCTAAGACAAATGTTGTGTGTAGTGATGTATTATCTTAAGCATTTTCTTCCATTTGAGTTAGGAGAAGATGTAGGCTGTGGAAGTCTCCACTTGACATTTAGAATGCTACTCTAAATATATAAACTCTATTTTTTTAACCTGTAGTTTCAACCCACACAATTCTTCAAATTAAAAGCTTTGAATCTCTTATGCAACACTAAGTGCATTAAAACCCGGCTAAAATAATTCTATTTAATTGAACTGACGTATGAAACATTTTACTTTGGTTGTTACAGCTCTTCTACTCTTATTACTGTATATATATAAAAGGTACAGTGTCTTAGCCCTCCTTGAACATTTTGACCTTTTGCCACATTTCAGGATTCAAACAATTATATAAAATGGGATTATTTATTATTATTTTTTAATCATGTTGAAGAATCAACACTAAGTGGGACACTTACAAATAAATAACTGAACAGTGGGGCGCCCGGGCTCAATGGTAGAGTGGTCGTCTCCCAACTTGGAGGTTGTGGGTTCAATCCTCAGCCTTTATGACCATGTTGAAGTGTCCTTATGCAAGACACTGAACTCCAATTTGCTCCCAGTGGGCCTGGCAGCGCCCTGCATGGCAGCAGCTGATCACTGCTGTATGAATGGGTGAATGTGAGGCTTTGCAAAGTGTTTTGGACGCCTTATAGTGTAGCTAGAGTGCTATATAAAAAGCAGTCAATTTACCATTTAGGCTGTAAAAAAATATTCACCCCCTTTTCACTCAGTGCAGCCAACTGACAGTAATGTGAAAACTACTGTTCATAAACGCTCTCCATCTAATCGAGCTGAGCTGGAACTGTTTTGCAAGGAACAACGGGCAACAATTTCAGTCTCTCGATGTGCAAAACTGAAGTAGACATACCCCAAAAGACTTGCAGCTGTAACACAGCAAAAGGTGGTTCTACATAGTATTAACTCAGAGCGGGTGAGTATTTTCGCAAATCCTATTTTTCAGTTTTTTATTTAAAAAAAAGTTTAAAATATTGTATAGATTTCCTTTCACTTCATGATTGTGTCCCACTTGGCATAAGGCTGAATTAAGGGGCTGAAGATGATAAACAACTGCAAACAAAACCAATGTCATGGATTAAATGGGGACCATAAAGATCCAACTTGGAATAGTCTGAGGCACCCCACTCCAAGTTATCTCTCTGACAGTGAAAGAGAACGCTGACATACGTACCTATTTGAAAGAATGTGAATGAGGAGATAGAATGAGCTGAAAGGAACACAGTGGAACCGTTTGAGATAGTGGCAGCGGTAGATGGGAGACAGACAGATGGAAATAAAGTGAAATAGAAGCAGACACCTCACAGGGACAGAAGGAGACAGACACACTGAGATAAATGCTATGGGGCTAAAACCGAGACATGTGGGTGGTGGGTAGAAAATACAGTATGCCACCTTATCTTCACCCGTTTTTCACAGCTAAACTCTCACTGGTACCTTTTACACTTGTGTGTGTGAATGTGTTATTTTCCTCTTCGATATACTTCATGGAACGATGACAGAGGGAGAGGATAGAGAGAAATTTGTCCTGAGGGAGTAGCAACAGACATTACTTGAGAAATAGGCTTAAGTGACCCCAGAAAATAAAGTGCTTATTGTGTAGCCGGGAGAATAATCTGTTCTCAACCTTTCTGACACCACACAAACATAATAAATAAATAAATAAATAAATACGAACTTTGCCTGCGAGCAACTTGCCAACTTGCCAGATGTAGCCCGTATTAGACAAACTGTTGTTGCTAATTTTCGGAATTTAGTCTACACAGCATTAATATTCATTGAAAATATTTACCATGCACAAAAATCTAATCCTGCAAGTTCGCCTACTAAATTACCCAATGGACTTTTTGGTTGGCTATTTTAATTTACGCAGGCCTACCTCATGAATATTTGAGGAGGCAAAAATATGGATATCACAATCATCATAACATATCTTACAGTCCAACATTGATCCACCCACATCATATATTGATAGTTATGCACTTTTCAATCAAGTACAAGTATGTGTTGGCACAGGATGTTCTCCTATTCTACTTAATTATAGTCAAGACACCCACATCATGGATAGAGGCCTTTGGTATTGCGTTTAACACATTAAACATTCACACATAACAGAGTGAGGGATACCTGAAAAAAAAAGATGCATTTACATTTTTTGATACTAAATCTGCTTTGCTTGATATTTTCCAATCATTAATTGGACGTATAGGGTACTAATTTCAGCCTATAATTATGATAGAAATATTGAGAGAAATGTGTATTCTTTTTTAAACATGATTATATTTTCTTAGTATTTCTTATAGTCATGGGTGTGTTCTGAAATATGCTCCAGCGCCCATTGGTTCACTCCAGCTGTTTGGAAATGTGTCACAAAAAAGGAGCGCCATAGTCCGGTGTGTCAGCCAGTACAGATGGAAATAGTGCAAGCACAAGATGCTCATTGCTTTCCAACATAGGCTGTGTTCAGAAATGAATGGAAGGAGAGCATGCATTGCCTTTACGAACACACACTCTCTCAGAGAGGTGTTAGGGCATCAGGGTGAATTTCCCGCGTGTGGTGACGGCAACTTTCGCTTCTAACAACGGAAATGTTTTCTTTTTACTTTAAAATGGCTTACTTTAATTAAAATTTTGCATCACATTGTGGCCAAATGTAGAATCCTGATCTGTTATTTCACCTTTTGGTGCTGTCAATTATTGTTGTGGCATAAGGAAGCCGGATGCTAAACTAATAATTTGTCACACATTAGCCATTTCAAATTGCTTTGCCAGATCTTATGTCCTTGTGATCATATAAAACGTTATCAGTCGTGGCCCAAGTGCTGTTCCTAAAGAGCAGTTCACAATTACGCCCAAACTACTATTTTTAGAACAGCGCATGGGCGTGGCCAGTTGATTTTCGGACAAGGAACACAGGCAAGCGCTATTTCACCATACATATACTTAACAGACGTATTATGGTTAGAACAAACCTCTGCTGTTTTGGCCTCTGTTGCTATGTGACTGGCGATGTTGTGACCGGCGATGTTGTGACCGGGATCGAATGAAGGGAGTTTCCAGAGGAATGTCTTCGCTGGGTTCAAGCATGTACAATTAAACGGCAGTGATTTACGCGAAAATTGTCACCGAAGACACCTACTGTATATGTGCTTTCTCAGCGTTAGCATTGCTAGCTGCCTGCTACAACATGCTAACTACTATACATCATGATGTAAATGCATCAAAAATACCTTGAGTTTAACAACAGAAGCCACTGCTGCTTAGATGTGAAAATGAATATAAAGTATCAGTGCTATAAAACCCTATGCCTACAACAACATGCTAGTTGATCAGTGTCACTATGATTTGAGCGGTCACTGTGTCACCACGCCACTTAAACAAAAGTAACTAGACAAAAGTAACTGCCCAATGGTAGGCTTAAAATCTTCAAATGAAAATCATATTTCGTTTTCGTGAAAATGAGCGACCAACACAATATTAGCAGTCATCTAGACCGCACCGGAGGGACAGCAACTATCATACAATAAATCTTACCTTTCTACTTAAACTGCTTTCTTTTCCCATTATCCTATAACAGTTTCATATCGTTAGAACGCTGCTGTTTAAAAACAGCAATTACCAGGTATGTTAATCCCCTTAAACCAGGAGAAAAGCACATAATCATAATTGTTGAATTTAGCAAGTCTACTGAGCTACTTATGACAAGTATTCATTTGAAACCATGTTCATTCTCTCTTTACTCTGTTAATAGATTGTTATAGAAATGCAGCTTGGGCCCTCCGGAGTGTTTTTGTAATGTCGGATGTCCCTCTAACTCCTCAAGCTACCTTCATTATTCATGGGTCTTTTTTTCCATTGAAAATTCAGTGTACTCATATCTCAAATCAATCTTTAATTATGCATTTCATCTGCCTCTAGCTCACATTAGTGAGATAATAATGAGTTAACGGAATTGTGTTGATTACCCATGGTATTATGGAAGGGTGGAGAAGAGAGAAAAGGTCACAATATGGGAAATGGAGCAAATAGGAGAGCAAGGAAAATAGAGAAATAACCTGAATGGAGATTAAATTAGCGTAATTAAAAACATGGTTGAACAAATGTAAATTTGAATACGAGATGGAAATGATCAAAATGCTCCACAGTTTCTAATGAGCGCACACAGTGTTAATGAGTATTTACAGTATTGCTATTGGTTTTGGGGTGGTAGTGAGATTGTGATTCCCATTAAAAGGTGTCCCTGCTGCAATCAGTGTACAAGGGCCTTGGGGCCTATTTGCTTGCCACTGCATCAATGTGGAATTAATGAAAACACACAAACACCCATGCTAGTACATGCATCCAAACACCTTTCTGCCTACAGTGCTAACATCGTCAGAGAGGCCGCTGCACAGCAGGTGATGCATGCACACACACGTGCGCACAGTCATCCTGTGCTAGAGCAAAACACGCACCATACAATTTACAGTAGTACACAATCTGAAACAGACTTAATGAGACCCTTCCTGTGTGTTTCTTTCACTATAATTACCATCCCAAAATTTCTTCTTTGTGTCTCCATCTGAAGAGTGAATCTAAATTAGTGGATGGAGCGCCAAATAGCACTTTTCTTTCGCATTGATAATCATTTCACTGAAATTGCAAATTGATGCTGCAAGCAATTTGGGATTTGCAACTTTCCTTTAAAACACTGTTTTAGATATGTGCTGGTTCATGTGACAGACATAAAGATAGAGTAATGATAGTATACAGTAGCCTACATTGACAGAATGACCCATCAAGAAATCAATATAAAAACAGATCATGGATGAAAAAGTATTTCTTTTTGGATACCATTTAAACATATGGGAAGAATACGTTTTTGAAGTTGGTACTTACCGGGTGTGATCTCTATCACCGTGTCTTGTCTCTCTGGGGGGAAAAGGACTTTAGGTGGCTGGGTGGTCTGGAGCGCTGGAGGAAAGCGGACAGACACAATAAGCATTATGAGAATATTTTTAATTCATAAGTTTTTCCACATAAATCCTTTATCAGAAATCAAACGTTCCTCAATGAGGCCAAAATATTGGAGTTTGATGGAGGACCAACGCATCAACATCTGTAAAGAAGTTGAAATGGCTGATGATGTTGTAGAGCCTGTTCTGATGAGAATTTAGTGTGATTGAATTTGAATGGTAAAAGTGTTAGAAAGAGAAAAATAAGACATTCAGGGGTTGTTTGAAATAGTTTATTTAGTTTAGGACCGAGCCGTGGTGGGCTGCACAGTCAAATGAATAATAAAATAAAAAGCTTATTGTACTTTTGGTTTATTTAGTATCCAAGGCTAAAAAAAACATTTTATGTTGAAAAGTGACCTCTGTTAAATCTGTATATGATGGACTCTTGACACATGTCAAGATGCTAATTATCTCAGGAATGTAGCACTTATATTAAATCCACATGCTAACAAAATGAGTAAAAAAAACAAAAAACAGACACATTTTGAAAGTTTCTTTGCCAAGCCAGTGACCAAGAAGAAAGAAAATGGTGCATTAACAGACAATAGCAGGAGACCAACCGGTACTTGAAATACAGTACATGGATCTACACGCGGCAGGTGATTCTTACGTACGAGGCCCGCTCTACACAAGATGCAGCGAGGGGCTCTTGATTTTGCGTTGAGTTATTCATGGACTTCATACTTGTTCTGTGGTGCCTTATTATGTTGCCGTATTCCAGGAGGATGCTGCTGATATATTTAAATAAAAATGTGGCTTCATGTTTATTGCTACAGTATATCTACAAAATACCCAAGTATGATTTGCATTACCATAGTGACTGTTGTTATTACTGTTTTTATGATGTTTGTACTGCTAGTTAGTTAGGAACAAAGTTATGGACTTGTATAAACTTCTTCGTGGTGGAAAAAAGGTTGAGGACCACTGATTGTAAGTTATTTGTTAGATTTAACATAGAAAGCAGAATCACCTGACCCAAAAGAGCACTCATTACATTTGACTACATTCAAGGAAAGTCGGTAGTAAAAAAATAAAAAATAAATAAAAAAAAACAGGGATAAGCGATCCATGACTCTCATTCTTCATCCATCCTTTGTCTTTGCTAAACAAACACAATTATTTTAGTTTGCTTAGTTTTCAAAAGATGACTCTAAATATGAAGATTATGGTGATCTTTTAACATTAAAATAATTTATTTTTTATTTTTTGCTGTTGTTGCTCAAAATAACTCACAACTGCCATCACCTGTTGCCATAATTTACTGAGTTCATTAAGTGAAGTAGTCAGTCAGGCTGACAGCTAACTGCATGCTCTACATGTAATTAGATGATGATGATGATGATGATGTATTTGTTGCCCTTGATAACTCGGGAAGCTCATATAATCTGCTCTCTGATTGTGTCTATTGACCAGCACAGTTAATTACTAAAACCAGGTTGGACATGTCTCAAAAGACTTCTACTTCATATGGACTTTGCTTGTCAAATCAAGTTTGACCTTTTCCATGCAGGCAGTGCAGAACAGTCCAGCACATAAGGTCAGACAGAGCAATAATCACCAGAGTCTGCTTTCACAGCTTCTAAAGCAGAAATATGATTTTTTTTTTCTCTTGAACTTCACACTGTGCGAAATGTGTGTGTTTGTATACGTGTGTCCTCAGATATGAATGTGAGTGGCTGGCAGTTTCATAGCAGAGAAAGTTACTTTTACATGACACCAGATGCTCCAAATAGACTGAAATAATCTTTTACTGCCTTTTTACAGTACCTCTTCATATATACTTTCTACTGTAAGCCCCCCTTCATGTTTTAATTTTCAACTGTTCTCAGGACGGAAACCTTCATAAAATAGGGAGTGTGTGTGGGTGGGGGCGGGGGGTACAGGTACAAAGGACATTAATTATATTTGAAACAATATTCAGAATCCTGAGGCCAGCTTCCCGGCATGAAGTTAATTATTCATGCTCTATGGAATATAATGTTTTCCACTGCAAATGAAATGACCACTTCCTCCTGACCTTCTGCTGCTTGACATTCAGTGGAACTAAACGTACCATCTCTTTTGACACTTGTTATATGACACTTTTCCATTCTTTGACAAGTAGATTTTGCATGGTCACCGTCTTACGTCAATTCAGGACCAGGAAACATTTGGGAAAAAAACAACACTGCTTTGACAAATATTTTAAGTGAGGCGCAGAATTGCTGCAAGATGTAATGTGTGTTGTTGTCCCTCACTTGAGCTTTTCTTTCATGATTGTTTTTAAAATAGTTATTGGACTGTGCATACAATCAATCCATTCATTGTACTCAATACTCATGTCTCTGAGTGCACGAAAAAAAGCTATTAAGACCGTTGGCATTTGTAAACGTGCCCTAAGAGAAATACAAACTTAAAATGAATCAAAACGTACAAAATATTTTTCCATTATGAACCATGTTGCAAGCATAGTCAGATACTCTACTTTATTCTGCACCCCATCTTTGATGAACAATGTGTAGTGAATTGATTATTTAGTCCTGTAAGCAGATTGTACGCAGACACATACCAATGTTATGGATGCAAGTACTACAGTACACGAGACGTCTTAATTATTGTGCACATGCCTTTGTGAACGCTAAGTAATGCATGGGCAAATGCATTCAGACACAGACCAATTAAACCTACAGGAGCTGAAAAATTAAAGTTTAAAGAGAGTTTAAATGCTACTACACATTAGCTTTCGCTCTGTTCGGGGGACTTGGAGTGGGAGATCTGTGAGTCTATTCAGCCATCCATTCGAGTTCACCTCAAAAGGTTTTGGTGGGATTGAGGTCAGTGCTTTAAAGATCCTTTATGCTGTGTTTAAATGTTGTAACTTTATGCTAGTAACATGTTAATAAACACAGCCACAGTTTAGCAGCAATTTTACAGCTAATAAATGCTAGCTATCGTAACTTGCTAATGTTACAGAGCTACCACACATTTAGCCTATGGACACTTTCTGTAGATTATTTTAAGGAACAGAGAATTAAATTGGCCTACTGAATAAAATCAAACACTTGTGACCATCAATATCGCTTGAAGCCAGAATTCATCAACAAAGGTGATACACAAATGCGCAAGTTGCCATTATTCCTATACTGTTTTATCAAACAATTATTCTAGATAAAATAAATGGCTGTTTTTCTTTCAATAATGTTCCAATATTAGGTTATTTCAATCAAACAAACTTTTTCATTTGTATTTTATGTGTATCATTTGTGCTATCAATTCTGTAATCGAAAATAAAAATAAAACTGCTTTATTTGGTGGTGCATTGTCCCTCTGCCCCTAATGTAGTGTCACCACTGAATGAACCTCTTTAAAAAATCATTACCAAGCTGCCTTGACACCAGAAATCTCTGTCATCTGAACCTGTGCCAAGAATATCTGATAGATGAGTCATTCAAAACAGCTAAAAAAAAAAATCTCTGATAAACAGAGGGCTGAATCATGCAAGAGATTATGCAAATCCATCTTAAAAAGATAATTTTATTATGATGATTTGGTGTTTTGTGAGATAGAAATTAGCATAGTTCTGATGCAACAGCCGCTCTTTGGAGACATATTTGGAGAGACCTGAGGGTGTATCAAATTGTATAAAGCAAATGTGTGTTTGAGCGTTTAATGTGAGCTTGGCACAAATGCTGACGAGAGAAAAACTGGAGTTAGCTAAAGTGTACCTCATTATCAAACATGTACTTCTATTATCAAATACACAATACAACGCGAGCACACACAGATACAATATGCATTATACTGTAGAACTTCAACCAAGGACCACACTGCCAGGGAACCTGATTAAGGAGACCTTCCTTGTCCTTTATTCCATATACACAGTTGGCGGATCAAAGGCATGCAATGCAAATTTAAGGTTGAGAGGGGAGGGAATAAAGTAGCTGAAAAGAATGGAACATGACATGATTGAAAACTATATGCTAACTTGCCAGGGGGCTAAAAGTGTGTCCAATGTGGAAGATGTGTATGATGAAAAGTGTGAGGGGTGATAGAGTTGGTTTTGAAATAAAATTACAGCAACAATGAAACAGGAATATTATGAGAAAAATATTGAAAGAATACAGTGTATGCATGTGAATGTATGTGTAATGCTAGTGTAACCCCTAATTGTATTCTAACAATTGTTGGCATCCTTTGAGACTCAGGCCTATGAAATGTATTTTATTTCTATTTCTACTACAAAGACAAGTCCAGTTGATGTGTCTAAATTGTATAATGACCCTAAGACTTTTTGCCATATAGCAACATGATCAAAAAGTTTGGTGCCAGAACCGCAAAATGGATCATCCAATTTAGAATCAAATTTGACCAGTCTGAAATGCGCTTCAATGTAATAAAGGCAATTGAAGCCAGCTGCTTATGATTCTCTCTGGATAAATTGATCTTGCGAGTCTAACAATGACAAATCCATTTGGCCATGACCCCAGTGATCTCTGTCTGAGCTGCAGGCTGAAATCTTTCATAGGAGGGAGATTAGATGAAGATGAAAGCAAATAAATAAAACGGAGGAAATATCAAGAAATTTTGGACAGGGAGATGCAATGAATGTAGTCAGGCAAGATGAATGTATTTAGATTGAAACAGCCACCTTATTTAAACCACAATCGGCATTGTATTTATGTAGTGTGTTGCAGCATGTGTACTTAAACGTGTCTCCACTTCAAACACATTTCATGATGACAAATGAATTGAGCATTGACCAGGAAGAGGATTTAATGGAATTGATGCCAGAGACATTTTTTTTTCTCCATGTAAATGCTACGGTTTGAATAATTACCCAGCATGCATCACAACCAGGTTGATACTTGGCCTGGGGACAGAATCCATCAATCAGGAAAGGGATTTCTGTATTGGTTGCTGCCATCTACATTTTGGTGGGTGTGTAATGTGGCTGATGTGCTTACATTGTTCTTCAGGACAGACTTAAATACAGTTTTTCTCAGTGCTTGCAAAAGTGCACGTTTCAGCCACTTGCTAAAAAAGAAAAAGCAAACATTTATGAAGTCAAATTCTGAACGCACAACCTCCGAACTGTACAAACAGCCGTTGTATTTAAAGGGGTAGTGAAGTCAAACATTTTCTTTACAATATTGTGCTCTCTGTATTACTATAAATTAAGCAACAAAATCGTCATGTCAGGGGGCAGCCATTTTGTCACTCGCTGTCGAATGAAAATTACACCACAGTGTTTAAGGGCTCAGGTAACGACCAAACACAGCTCACCTGATTTCTCGGTTTGGTCATGTGATGTTCGCAAGCTGAGCCGTTTGGCACTGTTATGTCATTTTCAGTCGACAGAAAGTAGCAAAATGGCCGCCCCTTGAGATGAATAAAAACGGGTACTTAAATCATATTCCATAAACACAAATGTAATCATGATAACATAGTTGGACTAGTGGGGCTGCATTGAACATATTGCTTTTGTGAAGTTTTAGGTCAGCTGTAGTGCGTCACATAGTCATGGCAACAGCACTTCCTAGTCGTGAAACCCATTTGACCATCTGATCACATCACAAGAAACACACTAACACTGGTTGACTGGCTGGCTGGCACATGTGACCAAAATGCGGCACTTGAATGCAGAAGTACTGTGGACTCGATTAGTAAGGTTAATCGCCTGATTTAAAAAAAAAAAGAAGAAGAAGATGATGACACATTGATCATCAACACCCCGGCTCCGTTATAGGCTCCGGGTCCCTCCCGGGGCTACGCCTTATCCAAGTGTCGTCCCACAATCGATCAGGTGAGAAAAACGGATGAAAGAAATATTCTTATGTTCACTCTCATCATTAAAATCCTCTCTTTGGAAATGAAGAGGTATCTCATTTAGAAGAAAAAGCCACACATCCTGAAGATGGATGATGATGATGTGTGTTCAGGGTCAGAATGCTATATGTAGGTGCTCCCGTTAAACTTAATGAGTATGACCTCACTAGGATGTGTGTTTGCGTGTAACAAAGTGAGAGACTTTACCACTGCCTCGACGATGCTCAACCATTATCACTGTTCCTATAGCCCCACCCTCGTCTCTGTTATTGTCTTTGTGTGTAAATGAAAACGGAATATGGTGGAGAAACTGACAGTGCATTGACTAATGACAGAACGAACAAGCTCATTATTAAAGGTCTTATCACCTCTCAGCAGATGCAGTAACACGCACTGTCACGCACACACGCAAGCACACACACTCAGTCTATAGCCAATGTCATATATGCATTTGTCATCATAATCTACATTGTAGAGGTAACACTTTTTTGATAAAGGTGCCCAAGGACCTTTGTAGGTCATAGGTTGTCACCTGATTGCCCAAAATCCTATGCATGTTATTGGTCATGTTCATGTTGTTTTAAACAGAAATGAACGTAAAGGGTGAATATAATCAGGTCCGCTACCCCTTTCTTGCCAAAGGCAGCAAAGGCCTGATTGTCTGAAGCCTCTAAGGCACGGTGAGTAGGAGAACTTTTTTCGCCAGTTGGTAGGCAACACACTAAACAATAAACAATAAAGATGGTGAATTGTTTTTCTTAAGTCTGGGTACACATTTTAAAAACTGGTGCTTAAGGTGTCAAGTATATATTTGTGTATAGTGTACTGGGTTTTATACACTGATGGAAAATCAATAGAGTTTACGCAAGGCTAGCCAGTAGCCAAGTAGCAATTCTGCTAGTTGACTGTCGTTGGTACATTAACCTAAAATGCATAAATTTGGAATGTGGGAGTAAGCCGGAGTACTCGGAGAAAAGTTTTAACTTCAGAACTTTGAAGCATTTACAAACATCCTTAAGAGCTCGTACTATTACTACTTTTTAGTTAGAGATGGGCGAGTACCAATACCAGCATTCGCACTCATGATTTGAGTCAATACCAGAATCGGCCATCCTCCTGTGGCAGTTTTATGATCAGGAACTAGAAATTAGAAGAATCGAAAATGTACATTAATTTCATGCAGTTTTAAAGCCATGTTTTGATATATAGGCTGTTCTTTTAAATGATCTGTTTTTGTTTTTTGGGTAAAATGTAATGTATCAAAAGTACTAGCGGTATCTGTATCAGTGACTACTCAACAATTGAGTACTCGGTACCGTTCTGCAAAAAAAAGGCATCCCTGATGTTATGATTGTCAGACAGAGCAGTTGGAAAAGGTAATGCGTTACTTGACAATTCCGACATCCTGACGGTTTTCCCAACTGCTCACTGGGATTGTGTGAAAGACAAGATAATTGCAGATAAGAGAAAGATAATTAACTTAATCTCCATGGATACGTGAGTTACCTAAAGCCTCTGTACTGGAAATAGTGTGTTCCTATCCTTGCTGTCAATGGGGCCGGCAGCAGATAGGTGAGAGCGATTTAAAACAACTAATTAGAGTATTTAACTGCACACTGTCCCTTATAATAATAATTAATTAATAATAATTTCAAGTATCTTGTTGTTGATGTTGAACTTTCTCTTATTTGGTATGACACCAGGAGTGTTTCTTAAGTATTACTACGATTTTCCCTTATCCACACTTGAGTGATGGATAAATTCTCCATCTGTCCATCAATCTATTCCACTATCTGGCCTTCCAGCTGTCAATGTTTACCAAGTGTCAAAGGGGGAAAAAGGGATGTTGAGTGCTGCAGCTGAAGGGGGAGAGAGGGGTGGGGGGGGGATTAGGGTACTGGTCCCTCTCTTATCAAACAACAGATGAGTGATACTTGTACAACTGCTGGAGTGATTATGCAAGTATAAACATTTTTGAGTGGAATATTTACCATATGGCAAAAAAAAAAAAAACATTTTACAAATATCTACTATAAGCTGAAATTGCTATAAAAGGGTGTTCTTTTCCATTTTCATTGTAAACTACCGGTAATGCATAGAAATATTTTATTATTATTGTATTTTAATTTTCTGTGAAGCACTTTGTTGCTGAGGTGTGTCATGCAAATGAACTTTCCTTCCCTAGTCTATGGGCGAGTTAGGGTCTTCAATTACCATAATATTTTGTCTATGAGCATGGTTCATATTTTGAAACAATCTCAGGTCAACCGGCATTAGTTTAAAAAAGAAAAAAGATGTTTGGTCTTAAATGTGCATCTAATGTTTTTGTAGCAATTCAAAAACATTAAACAATTCATTTACATTAAATCAATTACATTAAACCAATTGTATTGCTGATTATTTGAATATATCAGCTGATGGCTGAGACAGACGCTTGTGCAACACGAGGAGACATTTCCCTCTTTTTGTATCCGCACGCTCTTACATTCGAAATGGAAAAGTAGCAGCAAATGCAAAACTATTTCACACTATGATGTCTGTGCAAGAACATGAAATTGGGTCCAGTAGTAGAACATTGACAAGAGCATATTTTTTGACGTGCTCTAATCTTTCATGTTCATAAATCTAATATTTATTCATAAGGGTTAATATACTATTCCCCTAAAAATGTGTTAAGATAATAAATGGGTAGAATTTAAACCCAAATGGAAATAAAATCACACACAAATCTACTTCTTCATCATAATGAGTCCCCTTGGCACATACTATGCCTACACCACATTTCATGTGTTTGAAAGAAAAACAACTGTAATAAAAAAAAAATGGTTATAATTTTACCCAATACTACAGGTATTTACATCAAAATATCAATCTCATAACACTGGAGTGTGAACTGAGATATCAGAAACCACAATCATGGGACAATATTTTCTAATATAATTATTGTTAAAGAAAATAAGTAGCTTTACTAGTTTTTTTTGCATTTCAAAATAATCAAAAATAAGATGAATGTATCATAAAATCACTTGCAGACCCATTCAAGTAAACCTCATTTAAAAAGATCAGTCGATTTACACTGGGACGGTCACATAACATCGCCTAACTGTGAAGAAGTATCACAGAGAATAAATAAATAAACAAACAATGCGTTGTTCATGTACATCACATAAGTGTTGTATCATGATTATCTAAACATCGCAACGTTGTATCGTGAGTTATTCTGCCAGTACCTTGCGTCCTGCTCACGAGCCATGCCAAAATGTTGTTGTTTTTCGTTTGTCTTTACTTCATTAAACAAGCAAGTTTTTTGGGTGTGTGGGAGAAATAGTACATAGAGAAAACCCATGAATGTTAAAGTTTTTGTGGGCCACAAAAAATGTCATGGTGGGCCGCATCAAGTTAGATCACCACTGAAACCAGCGAATGTCTTTGATATTTTTGGTCTCCACCAACCAAAATGGATCTGTATGAGGACTGAAGAATGCGATATCAGCGTCAGAGGATAAATAACAGGACTTCCCATGTCAAATTGAAATTCAATTTGAAGACTTACTCCCTGTTTTGAGTAGCTCATACAATTAGAGATTCCAGACACTTCGCTGCTTCTTATATTGCAGTGGGAATTCTTTTGATGGGCAGAGTCGGGGGCAAACAAAGAGGGCTTGTTTCACAACTACAAAACTCAATTTGTTTTCCTTTTATCTAGCATCTAGCAGCACCCTGAGGAACACGTTCTGTTGTGGGGATTTCCAGGCACTCAGATTTAAATGACTTGAGTGAAATGCAAATGCTATTTGTATCAAACAGGCTTGTCCTGTTTCCAAGCTGCCAGTTCCCTCCATTTTTTGGTTGGAAGTGATGGTATTAGAGAGATGACGTGACAGCTGCATGATGAACATTCCCAATTCCCAACAGGCTCCCTGTGGGATCTTTTCACAGTAGATCAAATCCAAACTTAGTCTCACCTTCAGGGCTCAGTCCCAATGCTGCTCTAAACTCCAGAATGACACAATATGAGATTTGGGACTTGGTATGCTCCTTCCCTGAAGTGATGATGTTCATTAAGAGAGCACAAAGAGCTTCTTAAAACTCTTAATAATTATTTAATATCTTAAAAAATATGTTCGGGAAAAAGAGCTGTAATAAAAGAGGACATCTTAAATAGATGTATTTTTACTATATAATGTTATACTAATGTTTTATCTGTCTGTCTGCAAGCAAGGATGCCACTTTTGTATTAAAACTGCAATTATTTATTCATTTATTTTTACTTTACATGACCACTATTAATTATTTAAGCGACCTAGAGACCTAGACTTCTATTTTATTGACAATAGTAAATCCTGTAGGGCGCATGGTTAGACCAAGTTGTTAATTTCGCAGACAAGTGCAGGATGGCGGACCTGCTATGGGAGTGGTTATAGCTGACTTCTATCACTGTCAATCAAAGTGTCTTCTTTCACTCCCTTTACATGTGGCATGCTAGATGCGTACTAGTATCTCAACATGGTGGAAGCATATCTGTGCTGTGAAGTGGGAACTTGGAGACCAACTCAGCTGTTTACTTTTTACTTGAGTTTTCAAGTATTATGTTTTTGAGGCCCTCACATTTGAACAATAATCTGAGTTTCCAAATGGTTAGAGTGAATCAGTGCGCTCTGGCAGATAGACACTCATGAAAAATGTAAATGCGACACTTTTGTTTTAGCTCCCTTTTTTTTTTTTTAGATGAACTCAAAGATCTAAAACTTTTTCCACATATACAATATCACCATTTCTCTCAAATATTAGGCACAAACCAGTCTAACTCTGTGATAGTGAGCACTTCTACTTTGCCGAGATAATCCATCCCACCTCACAGGTGTTTTATATCAAGATGCTAATTATCCACCATGATTAGTGTTTATTATGGGCAGTCTAAGGCCCACCTGTGAGGTGGGACGGATTATCTCGGCAAAGTAGAAGTGCTCACTATCACAGAGTTAGACTGGTTTGTGACTAATATTTGAGAGAAATGGTGATATTGTGTATGTGGAAAAAGTTTTAGATCTTTGAGTTCAGCTCGTAAAAAAATGGGAGAAAAAACAAAAGTGTTGCATTAGTTTTTTGTTGAAGATGGATGGATGGATGGATGGATAGATAGATAGATAGATAGATATATAGATAGATAGATAGATAGATAGATAGATAGATAGATAGATAGATAGATAGATAGATAGATAGATAGATAGATAGATAGATAGATAGATAGATAGATATTTTTTGACTGGTCCAACTTAGAAGGAAGAAAAATAACAAGGAATAGCGAAGGAAACCCACAACAGATGAAGCCTTGGTCACAAATATAAACCTCACATTTAGAGTGAAGCCGCAATAAAAGAACACATAGAACACTGTATAAAGGTACTACTTAATCAATTGACAACTCCTTGTAGGAATGCAAGTAGCAGTGTGGCAATATATTCATTCAAGTGGCACTACAGTACTGCATATAAAAAATAAAAAATAAAGCTGTATACTGTATGCAGCGTTATAACAATGACACCAATTAAACATTATTACTTTTGATATTTATCTTGTGGAAATTCAGTTGAAAAGTGTACACAAAGTTAGGTATTAATTAATTCCTCCTAATAACTACATTTCCATTTAAGTCTGTAATAAATTTCCTGTAAGAGATATACATAACACTTTTATTTTCAAAAAAGGATTATTATCTTTTATCTTAATTTCTCATTTCAGAGTGAGACTTTGATGAACTGCTTTGTATTTTATCACATAACGCCATACAGAAATACAACAATGCAGCTGAACTTTGGTGTTGCTTTTATCTCGTATGTGTGTCACACGAAGTTTAGTGTAACTTCGCTGGCTGGAGGAGAAGGTAAACTTTGTCATGGCTCCATAGCGGTGGCACACAGACACAGTCCTTTGAGCTGCTGGCCTCCAACCAGTTTCTCTGTTGTCTTTACAGCTAGGCCAAACCTGGTTGGAGTGTAATGGAGCCAAACTCATTCACAAACTGGCTTAAGTCAACCAGATAATGGCTATTCTCTGTCTTTCATGTACTACTTCAGACTACTATTTTAGTTAATTCAAGTGGTTTCTCATGTGCTTCTTGCTCCATATTGAATCAAGTTATGCTCCTGTCCCACTTAAAAATCACTCACAGCCACTTTAAAATTGTTTCTCACTCTCGTTTGTTAGATGAGTGGTACAATCACAGTCCACCCATCACATAGAAATGAAACAACGATCTAATTGATAATCTGTTGTTTGTAGGAAATACCATAGTAATCAATCCATAGTCAATGACGGTGAGTGTGCTTGCAGTGGATGTGGATAAGCCTTTAATAATAAGTTTTGGCCTGTTGTTTCTATCCCAACATGGTCTTGTGCTGTTGTTTCTATGGAGAAAAAGTCGAGCTTTATATTGCATAGTGTGCACGGTTTGTACTCAAATGAGCAAACTAGTATTACATATCAGGCAAACAGCCAAAGTGAGCATACTGCATGTGTGTGTCTTTGAGGTGCACCCATGATAAGAAATGTTAATAGGCAAGCCAAATTGAACATATTGCAGATTAGGCTGCTACAGGGGGTCTGAGTGACCACTTGGCACCTCCACCTGTAGATCAGATAACAAAGAAGTTTTTTGTTTGTTTGTTTTTTCCAGAGGAAAAAAAGAAGATAACAAAGAAGCTTAGCTCACACCAAAATCCAGAATGCAATTGTGCACGTGTTCCCTTATTTTTGGCAAAATTCCATTGACACAATTACATGTGTCTTTTTATGTGCAACATTGCAATTTAATTGCATCTCAAAATTTTCTATGGACACAATCATATGGAACTCCACTCACCCAAATAAAGCTAAACTTGGAATAGGGCACGCCCATGGAACAAAACTGAATAAAGATGGAGAAATAATTCAATATTCTGATCAAAGTCATATGTAACTAATTTAAATTTATGTAAACATCAATACAATTGTTTGACAGTTATTGCATCTGTTTGACTGCTTCTGTCAATTCCCACCCTTCTTTTGCCCCCCCCCATTGTAAATTCAACACAATATGACTACACACACAAACCCCCAATTCTGGGTTAATAATTAAGTTCTCGAGGGATTATATGATGAAGGTACGGGACATGGGTATGGCTAATGCTAAGCTCTGTAACAGGAAAACAGATTTATGATGTAACAGGGGTGAAATATATTCCAAAATCCAACAACCCATTTAAGACTGCAATAGGCCAACCGGTCATCACTAACGTAGTGATAAGAGTATTTTCCAATTCCGCTTCAAAGATAATGGTGGGAAACCTCATCTCAGAGGGTTGAATGCAAATTTCTTCTTTGTAAATTGTCATTATTGTAGCTAAGAGCGCAAAAATATGTGCTTGATACAATACAATTAATCACCAGCAAAGTAGGTCTAAATGCAGGCAGTTGCAAATCTCTAGAAACTCAACAACGACATAAACACCTTAAAAGCAGGTTCCTTTTGAGGTATCACGGGCTAATGGGTACAATCACTCCATGCTTAGTATTGTGAGTGTAAATAGTACTCATGTTGACCCATGAAATTACATGTAAGAGATTTAGATCTTTATTCAAGGAGACAATTTTAAGATTAAAATTTGCAATTGGCAACATTTTACACAGTTCAAAAAATAATTCAATCAAATTGACAATCAACATTTTCTGCAATTAGCAGATGAGATGACAAGAACAAGACATGACCTGAAAATAATTGACCTTATTTTAAAGTCTACATAAACAACCCAACATTCATAACACAAATAACGAGGTACATATAGAATGATGTAAGGTAAAAAACAACAACTAAAAAACATCTATAAGTAGTGAAATTTTGGAGCTTTTTAATGATCCAATCAATGGCTGAATCAATCACAAGAAGGAGTCATGCCATATCACCTATGACAAAGCTCCTTTCAATTCTGCCTTTGCTTGCCTCTGGGTCATTTCAGCAGAAGGTGAGAGTTGGTGCTGGCCTCTACTAGAGCATACTTGTGGGCCTGCTGTTTTAAATGCAATGTTTTAAATGCAATGTTATGCAGGATTGCTACACGCATCTAATTGCCACACACGCACACACAAGTTCAGTCAAACAAATGATGGCTGTGTTGCAGTTCCTAGCTTCCCAAAAATTACTGAGTGGTATATATTTTTTTATGTCACTCCGTAGTTTGTTTTTCTTCCTGTAACACTTTGAATTCAATCACTTCAAACTTATAGCTTTGATCAAAGAGGTGTTCTGAGTCTGCAGCCTGTTACAACAGCTGTTAGCTTTCTCCTCTACTGTATCTGTACTTTCCCCACTTATATAACATTTGTATTGTTTTTGTGTCATGATAAAGTGCTTGCACTATCACAGCATTTTATCAGCACTACCAGACTTCCCCCGCCCCCTGTTTGTTTACGATGTTGATGGACTCCACTTTAAATATTGCGTGTGTAATTCAATCCACTACTTTTGATGACCTTAAGATTTGATGGACAATACTCTACCATGAACCAGAGGCATATTTATCAAGATTTGCCCCTAAATCTTATCCTAATCACCTACAATTCCAAACATGCTGTTGTGTTACCTGCTGGATTTCTCTGCGGCCTTAAACATTTTTTTACTTTTACAGTGCACCACGATGGTGAAACTTAAAAACAGTTCATAAACATCACAACCTCAATTTCACTTTAATTACAGAATTTTTTTACGCTTTTCCACCGGACCGGTTCCACATTGAAACAGCATTTTTTGTCCCCGGATGTTTCCATATGAATTTTTCGGGGCCAAGCGGTACCAACGGAACCACTTTTTAGAACCATCTCGGAGGTGGTTCTGCAGCACTGGTCGTCTGGGGCCGAGCGGGGCCGTGTCGTCACTGTCATTTAATTGGCCGCCGTGGGACACGCCCATTTCCTTATTTTACGCAAGCAATGCAAGAGGTGCCTGCCAGTCTTCCAAAGTCATAAAAATAAAGTATGTTCCCATTCACTTGAATGAGAGCTTGAGCCATAGTTAAATGAATGAGGCTGAGCTCTCCATTCGTGAAATCAAGATCGGCAATATTTCATCCATGGTGGTCCATATGTAATCGTAAATACGGTTCAATGTTAGCAAGACTGTGTGCAAGCTTGGACAGTTCAAATGATTGCGCCCCATCCTGCCGTTGTAATGGAAATGCAATGAAGGCCATGTAGTGTCGTTCCGTGTGGTGCGGTGTGTTAGCGTGCCATTTATGGTGCTAATAGAAAAGCGGCATTAGTAATGTAGCGGAACTCCACTCAACACTCGCGCGTAGTTCTACCACAAGATTTCATGAGTGGCCCAGTCTCGGCCACTTGTTTTGCACAGATTCAAAATTTGAATTGCAGTTGAATGATGAGGCCATGTCGCAAATTCAAGTCAATCAAAATGCAGAAAAGCTTTCACACATGCAAAAAAAAATAAAAATTCCAGGCAATAAGTGAACGAGACACAGCTGCCCACCACACACTGCCAAGCAATATAAATACAGTATATAATGTACAGATATTGTGCTTGACAACAATATTTAATCATATTTATAATTTCATAAATAGCCACGCTTGTCATAAAAGTACAGTATATGTGAGCGGCGTACGTGCCGCGCCAGTTACATTTAAATGAATAGGAGCAAGCCCCGCCTTTCAATACATCCCCATTTTTCCCCATCTTTATTAACGCCCATGACATCTTTCTGCAGGAAATTGCGTCATCCTTGTTCGACACTCCATCTTTTTAGTGAAGCTATTTTATCACTTTAAAACAATGAACAGTCACCAAATAAGCTTGATTAAAATGTCATGCACTATGCAAACCGATATGTACAACAATATTGCACAACCTCCTATGATCGAAGCTCTGCTCAATTTGTCTTTCAAATCCCTCTGAAATTATTATTTGGAAAACAGCAGAGGGCAGCCACATGCTATTAGGATCATCAGTTTCAAAAGCTCTGGCGATAGCCGGATGGCACGCCCTCCTCGGTGTGGTGTGTGTACAAAACTTGTGTTTTGTATCTGTGTACCCCTTTGAATTATGTTTTTACCTCCCATCTCCGTTGTTGGTGGTTTGGTTTGTATCAGTTGGTTTTCTCTCTCTCTTTACCTCTTGTATTTCACATCAAAGCATGCTAATTATTGATAATATATTATCGTTATAAACATTGACCTTAGATTGCTTTCAATTAGATTAATAGTACTATTAAGTTTTTTTTTTTTTAAATAGCAATTTAAAAAAACATCAAGTTTAAAGTAATGGCACATCAGGTAAAATTGCATTATATTAAAAGACTACGCAAATGGGCCAGTGCTGGTCTCATCAGCGCGTGCTGAGTGGTGAGACAATAAAAACATAATAGAAGTAAGATGAAAGAAACAAATTAACTTTCGGAAGGAGATTTCACTTTTAGCCCTTATCAAGCTCAGATAATACGCTCACTGCAAAGGAACACACAGATCATTCCGTTTGTCTGAAAGCAGATTTGCAGGTTGAACATTCAGCCTATTAATACACTTTAATAGGGGTCAGTACTATGTGTCGAGGGAAAATGCAAACATAGATATAAAACGCCCTGAGATCCAATAACATGCACACACACCCACACATGCACACACACTAATCTGTGGTTAATTCTGCCTTGAGTGGAGACTGAATTAGGTTAAAGAAAGTAATTAACTCAACATTCCCAACCATATTGCCAATAAATGTGTGTTTGTGTTTTTTAATTAATGTGCTTTTTAAACCGCACTTAATCGTGTCTGAACGGTTCTATAAAATGCATTGTTTTTATACACATGAATATTGCATGGATATATCCCTGCGACAATGGCCTCATGTGTATGCATTAGAGTGTGTGTCATTACTGATGTGTGTTAATAGAATTTTTCTTACTCCGCTCGGGTGCATTGGGAAATAAGAGTTGCAAAATTAATTGTGTTCGCCCTAAAGGGCCTTTCCAATATTACTTAACATTGCTCAGAGGATGCCCAGCCTGCCTGTACACTCACTGTAAAGTATGACATTGAGAATGTGATATGCCTGTTAATCTTAATTGATATCATGAAGTTTTTTTTTTCTTGGCTTGGTTTGAGCTGTCTTAATAGTTTTGTCCGTATTCATATATCCGCTGTTGAATGGCTGTTCAGTTATGTGGGAATGGTGTGGAACAAAACGCATTAAGGCATCAGAAGTCTGGCGTGTGGCAGTCTTGTAGCCTGTTGTCCATCATGTTTACAAAACACAACAGCTTTTACTCCTGTGCACAGCAGTGATGTGAAAAGGAGATAGCCCAACACACACTGGCCTCTGACTTCATCCATCACTTTGTATCACTGACTGGACCTCAACACTGAGTGAAGGCCATATGATAATACAATTTGAGTTACTGATACTTTCACAGCAACTGCACAAGCACTGAGTTACACCACCAAAAACACTTTTAACACATCAGACCCTTTGCCATAAAGAAGGTGAAAAGATAGACAGAAACAAGTGACTGGAGTTGAGCTACAGAAGTTTTCACGGAACCTGACTGGTACTCAAGGGTCGCGTTGTAAAAACAAGGTTGCGGAGTGAGCACTCTAAGAGATGGGTTGGAGTGTCCTTGAGTAAGCTACTGAACTGTTAATTGCTTCTGATATCCTTAATCATCAGTGTGTGAATGTGAGTGTGGATAGGGCCACTTCTTATAAAGCTTTGAATACTATTCAATGTGAAGAAGCTATTCAGACAGACTCCATTTAGGAACACAAAATTTATTTGTTTATTTAAAAGGTAAAAACATGAAAATATTGACTTCCCAGAGACTCTTGGCCAACAGCAAAACAGTGAAGAAAAATGACTCAATGATTTGACATCTCAGTAAATCCTTGATATGTTCAGTACTATTTAACAACATTTGTGTTGTTGTCAGGTTTGTTTCTGTATCAACATTTAGTTGTTTATGCTCATTTTGGGCATCTGCACATGAGTCACTTGTAAGTAGATACAACTTAAGTGCAAATGCATCACAAAATATGCATGAGAACATATTTTGAAAAAGTAATCAGTTACTTAACTGATTTCTTACTTTAAAAAGTAGCATGGTTATTTTACTGTTTTAAAAAGTAACTTATTTACTTTACCAAGTAATATTACAAGTCACTTTGTTACAGTCAACAGATTCCGACAACCCTGCTTAACATAAAAATGAAACCCGGTTTTACAACATAAAACATGAAGGCCGGGAGCGCAATACCACATTAGAGCTGGGAGTGCTCTGGCGCTTTTCTACCTTTAAAGCCGGAAGAGCGGATACGCCTTGTGACATGGACCTCGTTGCATGTTTTGGAATTTTATTCAAGCATTCATGGCTGATGCCGGGCAGGAGTTATGAAATAGATGACGGCGGTGCGGGAGGACTTTGAATCAGTGTAGTCGACACTGACATATTGTTAAAAAATATGTTTGTAGACAATGAGGATGTTGAAAATTTTGACGGCTTTGTAACGGAATGGTTGACGAATATTTACCACTCGATTCCCCCCCGGTTATTACAACTAACACAAATGTTGCCCTGTGATTGGTCCTCGGTGGAAATCAACGTGCTGTATTCTCGGGAGTTTGTGAACTTGAACTGTTTTGAGAATTCAGGTTAGGTTAGGTTAGAATTACTCACCATTTCCTTTTTGAATGTTGAACAGCGGCGCTCCGTGCATTTTTTCTGGTAAAGATGTCCAATTGTATTTTATTTTTTCTTATGACAAGACAGAAGACAACATTTTCATCCGTTGCAGTTATTAGTCAAAATCCAATCAGCTCAAAGTGTTGTACTCAATGTGCCACCTTTCCCGAGCAAATCACAGTTGAGAAGTCCCAGATTGATATTGTGGAGAACTCCCTTGAGTGAATCACAATTATCAACGTTACATACGTGCACGTCGTAGATGATTAATAGTTGCACGCTCTGGGTTTCTCTGTTGAGGTTGTCTGTTTTCGAACTGATTGATTCTTGACCTCAGAATCTTGTCTTGTCTCTGAATCTTGTTGGAATGAAAAATTCAACCTGATGATTCTTAACAAAATTCTCTCCAAGCTGGTAAGTTTCCACCAGCTTCTTTGTGAAACCTGAGACGCGAGACAGGACCTCCTGTAAGCGTGCCAGCCACAATTAAAAACTCAGAGGGTCCCGCTTTCTCACTCTCTTAGTCGCTTTTCTTTTTCTCCTTTGCTCTCCAACAGTCCCGATCTGGAAGGAGAAGCCAGAACGCATCTCCCCTTTGAATGGCAGGAACACTAAGATCATCACTTTTCTCTCTCTTTCTCCTGTCTTTCTTTTGCCGCGTGGCAACTCACATTTCTCCCACAGTCTGCCATCGCAACGCAACTCACTGGCTAACAAAAGCGCTTCAAAGCCGGAAAGAAAAGGCCCCTAAATAGTCAGCAGATCGAATCCAAAAGGATTGCAAACCACAATCCTTGGCCAATGGAGCCTTTTTATGTCTTAAAGAACTCCCTCTCCGATGAACCTTTTTTTCCCCATCTCTTCTTCAACAAACCTGCTTGCCAATCCAGGCAAACCTCTCCACGTCTCTGACCCAAAAACCAGACCAGCTATAAGTGCAACTTTGCAAACATTAACCAGATTGTACAAATTGGTGCTTCCAATTGCGTTGAGTGGTTAGGTTAACTTTTTAACTATTTTTTTACTTTATCCTTTTACTCCTACTTGTTTCTATTTCTTATCACAGTAGTTAGAGTTTCGCTTCTTTTAAAGTTCCCAAGTAAATTAGAAAATAAACGTGCACATAATCAAAACCTGATTGTGCGTGTGTTTTAACAATTTATATTAACCTCTAAGTTGGAAAAAGAACTCGCAAGCTAGTAAAGTGTAGCATCCTCCATTCTAATAACTAATTTACCGAGGTTGTCATCTGCTGTCCAGATAAAACTATCTAAAAAACAATGTGGTGCTCCTAAAGGCAAGCTCAAGGTTAATTTAAATATTAAACTACAATGAAAGAATCAATCAATTACTAATTTAATAATTATTTGACCCAATTTATGCTACAAGTGTTAGGAATCAGTGTCCTCTTGTATTTTGTAATCCAATAAATAAAAAAATAAAACAATGTATGTGAGCGAGGCACCGTGGTTGTGAATTGTACATTTTTTCTCACTGCTGCAACCTGTAGGTGTTAAAGTGCAACTGCCTTTGATTGTGAAACGCACCATTCTTTCTGTAACTGTAATCAGATTTTTTTGCGTGGAAAAAGTAATGTTAGATTAGTCATTACTCTCCAATGTGCATATTTTAGAGTAATGTCCTACTTAGTAACGCTTTACAGGCATGACTGCACGAGAACATGCGTATCTGCATCATTTTGGTTATACAGATGTGCAGTAATTTAGATCAGAAATGCATCATGAAATATCCTCTGTATGTACACGCTTTAAACAGATGGTAATGTTTTTTTCTTCCTCTTCTTTTGCTCTGAGCATGAACCAACTGCCTCACATATACACGGCTGCAGCTGGGCAAGACATGTATTGGAAACAACTCGGGGCATTTTTTATTTTTTCCTCCTGCATCCTGTAGTTGAAAGCCACCTAGGGCGACACACAGAGGCAAATACACAACCATCTTATTTAGTTCAGCAACAGAGCAAGAATTCTACAAAAAAAAAAAAAAAACGGTCTAACATTTATCAAGTCTGCCTCAGCGCAATGAGAGATGGATACGATGGTGGAGCATAATACAAGGGAATAAGGCAGTTTTGGACACAAAGGCCCTGGAGCGAGGAGAGAGCCTCAAGTGGAGAGAGCCATTAACATGAGAGAAATAATAGGAGGAAACATGGCATGGAGAACGACGAGGGAAATACAGTATATTAGTGAAAATTTACACGAATCATGTGCAATTTGTTTGAATTAAGCTTTTTACCCTCTTGAACCGATTTTGCTTGATCAGTATACAATGTATTTTTTTTTTTATAATTGATTCATAAGCAAGGAACCTTTTTCTTGCCTGAGCTCATTCTTACAGTTATATTTCGAACACAGTGTTACAGAAGAAAATTAGCAGCATTTAATGTCACACATTTATCTTACATTGCATTAAAGGGAATCAGAAAAAATCAAATGTACAATGACGAGTGTTACTGTATGATTAATTATTTCTCCACTTATGCAGTTGAATAATCACAATCCCCAAAGCACATAGCAAAACCACCTGAGAATATGATTTTGTATGTTGATCCAATAAAATAAAACCTAAACTTCAATAATACATTTACAGTCATTTAAGTTTTAGATTATGTAATATGTAAAATAACCAAAACTACGATATTAACAACTTCCGAGTCAGTCAGAGTTTTGATATATGAACAAAGACCAGAAGCTTTTTTTTCTTGAAGCAATCTTAGTAGCACAAACTATTTATTTTAATTGTTCTGGATATGAAAGTAACACAAATTAGAAGGATATCTTAAGTAAAATAAAATGAATCATGACATTTGGAAAATATTATGACAAGAATAAAAATGTAGGCTCTAAAATGAAAAACTTTTAGTTTTGGGTACATAAAAGACCCTTTCATAGCATTAGAACTTTACCTTGGAATACCACCAGAAACAAAAAACTCAGAAACTTTTGCAGGCATTTTGGCAGGAATTTGGTGTCTGCAAGCCACACAATAACACCTAAAATAATAACAATTTTAAAGTATGATGTTTTTTTGGGTGTGGGTGAAAGAGGTCCTTGCTTGTCAAAATTTTGTAATTATGGGACTGCTGAGCGTAGCAAGCAAGCAGCACATATTACTATCCTAGAAAAATGCAAATGGGCTTATTATTATAGTTATGGGACTGCTTGCGGCTGCTTGCGAAGCAAGCAGTCACATATTGTTATCCTACCTAGGACAGTGGTTTATTTTTTATTATGGGACTGCTTGCGGAGCAGCAGCAGCGAAGCAAGCAGGCACATATTGTTATTCTACCTAGAACAGTGGTTTATTTTTTTTTATTTTTTTTATTATTCCACCGATTTTTCCGCAAAAATGCGGCCCGTACCGTAGATCGCACCGGCACAAATGAGGTATCAAACGAAGCGGCTCGATCTGACTCGCTGCGCTATTATTTTTCTAAGAATTCCCAGTTACCATGGCGACGCTATTCCCCAAAAACTCCCAAATTAACTCCCCATTGGGAATTAATGGGAAAAGGGAAGAGAAAATCACACATCAAGCACCTTTTTCCAAGACACGCTGCGCGCGCATACGTTATCCGACCAATACGAATTTTAGCTCATTTTGTAGGAATTTTTCCCATCTTTAGCTCAGTGTCGAAATCTTTTTTTAAGGAATGAAAGCTATTTCCCCTGTGCGGGTTCAAAGACAGTGACTGAATTAGCTTTCTCACACACTCTGTTGGCTAATTAGCCATCCAGTGCCGGGAAACAAATAATGTATTTGAAAACATTTCACTTCAACTCGTCACCATGGCCACAATCTTTTGTCACTAGACGTCAAATTCTCACATTTTGTAGTCACGAGTGTCTTCTTTCAGACAAACTAACTTTTATTTGGCTATTGGTGTCATTTAGTACCTTTATTTTCCCTTTAAGCTCGGACAAGTCGGACCAACTCGCCTATCTCTGCCATGTTAATTTCAGGCGCCTTCCTCTCTCCATTTCTGATAAATCATAAGTTTTCAACCTGCTCTCATTTGGGCATTTTTCATCCGATTAAAAAAATGAGAACATGCTCGTGTTCCCCAAACCCTTGCCGTTCTAACGAGCCATTTCTTGAATCTGTATCTTGAAGAGTTAAGTCGTGGGAGGCTCTTCTTTGAGGTGTGCGTCTCTCATTCAATCTCAATGCAATGTGGGTGCGTGACGTCACTTCAACTCGTCACCATGGCCACAATCTTTGCTCACTAGACATCAAATTCTCACATTTTGTAGTCACGAGTGTCTTCTTTCAGACAAACTAACTTTTATTTGGCTAAGGTGTCATTTAGTACCTTTATTTTCACCTTAAGCAAGAGAAGTCGGACTAATTCGCCTGTCTTTTACATGTTAATTTCAGGCGCCTTCCTCTCCCCATTTCTGATAAATCATAAGTTTTCAACCTGCTCTCATTTGGTCATTTTTTATCCCATTAAGAAAATGAGAACATGCTCGTGTTCCCCAAACCCTTGCCGCTCTAACGAGTCATTTCTTGAATCTGTATCTTCAACCGTTAAGTCGCGAGAGGCTTTTGTTGAAGGGGTGCTTCTCTCATGCAATCTCAATGGAATGTGGGGGCGTGACGGCTCCAAGTCAAAAATGGATGTGCGCTCTTAAAGTGACAGTGACATATTTTTAGATTATGGCTAACTTCCACATTTCTTCACCGATTCCAGTAATTTAAATTTTAAACTGTTCAGCTCATTTACATTTTTTTAAATACATTTTCAGGGACAGTGAGATACTTTTAGTTGATGTTGATTATGGTTAACTTCCACATTTCTTGAGCGATTCCAGTGGTTTAAATTTTAAACTGTTCAGCTCATTTACAAAAGTCAGCAGTCCCATTCAAAATTTCCGCGGGAATTTTTCTAGTTGGATCATTCTGTTGCTCTTCTTTTACTCACTACAATTGTGATTTGACATTTTTCCAGGTGGAGAACTCCAAGGCAAAAAGCTACAACAGGTGTAGACGGAAAACTGCATGCAGGCTTTGTTGGTTTTCGTATCATTAGCAGGAGTGCAGAGAAAAGCCACAATCAGAAACAAGAAAGTTGATGCCAAAATTATAACGAGTTTTGATGAACTCATGATACATCATAAATAAAGAATCGAAAACAAAAAATAAAAAGACCTCTGTCAATTTGTTCACTCACAAGGAACTGAGTAAGTTATTTTGTCATTTTAAAGCTATGAGACATGATTGTTTTATTGTTGTTAAATCATGTTGATTGTTACATAAATCTATCTTTCATCACTTCCTGTCCCTACAGAATTTTTGGGCCTGGGTTTTAAACACAACCAGAACCTTCTTGTTGTGAGTAAACAATGGTAACCTCTATGCAATGGCACTGTTATTATGGGACTGCTGAGCGTAGCAAGCAAGCAGCACATATTACTATTCCTAGACCTTCGCAAGCAGGCACATATTGTTATTCTACCTAGGACAGTGGTTTATTTATTTATATAACCTTCTATTGTGAGCGCAGATGTTCCAATGTGTGACCTAATGTGTTGACCTATTGACAATTGATCATTATGGGACTGCTGAAAGCAGCACATATTACTCTCCACCCTAGAAAATCCCCAGATTATTCCGCAAAAATGCGGCCCGTACCGTAGATCGCACCGGGACAAATGAGGTATCAAACGATGTGGCTCGATCTGACTCGGTGCGGCATTACTTTTCTAGGAATTCCGAGTTACCATGGTGACGCAATTCCCCAAAAACTCCCCAAAAAGTCCCATAGGAAATGAATGGAGAAAGGGGGAACAAATTACAGATCAAGCACTTTTTTCCAAGACACGCTGCGCGCGCATACGTTTACCGACTGATATGAATTTTAGCTGATTTTGTATCAATTTTTCCCATCTTTAGCTCAAAGTCTAAATTTATTTTAAGGAATGAAAGCTCTCCCCCCTGTGCGGGTTCAAAGACAGTGAGTGAAATAGCCTTCTTACATTGGTTTCTATTGCAAGTGCCAGAGTGAAGCAATTAGCCTTAGAGTGACGGGAACCAAAATAATCTATTTCCCAAAGTTTCACTTCAACTCGTCACCATGGCCACAATCTTTGCTCACTAGACCTCAAATTCTCACATTTTGTAGTGACAAGTCTCTTCTTTCAGACAAACTAACTTTTATTTGGCTAAGGTGTCATTTAGTACCTTTATTTTCACTTTAAGCGAGGAGAAGTCAGACTTATTTGCCTGTCTTTTACATGTTAATTTCAGGCGCCTTTCTCTTTTCATTTCTGATAAATTATAAGTTTTCAACCTGCTCTCATTTGGTCATTTTTCATCCGATTAAAAAAATGAGAACATGCTCGTGTTCCCCAAACCCTTGCCGTTCTAACGTGCCATTTGTGCAATCTGCATCTTGAACCGTTAAGTCGTGAGAGGCTTTTGTTTGAGGTGTGCGTCTGTCATTCATTTCAGTTGAATGTGTGTGCGTGACGTCAGTATGTTAAAGTTCCAATGTGTGTGCGTGAATGTGCATGTTTCTTAAAATTTAGTTTATGTTGATTATGGTTAACTTCCACATTTCTTGACCGATTCCAGTCATTTAAATTTTAAAATTACTTCTTATTCCGGCCCCCTTAAGAGCATCGATCAGTTTCTTTGTATGTTCTGTACATCAGAAAATATGTAACCGCAAAATATCTTCGGTAAACATATCTTTTCAGGCCGGGTCTTAATTTTATTCTAGTCTTCAAATGGAAAACACTGAACGTTTTTATGAATTATTGTTCACCGAACAACCACCTGAAATGCTTTTAAAAAGCCCTACAAAAGGCTAAGATGGAACAAAAGTATGCTCTTACGCCTTCAAATTACTTCTTATTCTGGCCTCCTTAAGAGCATCGACCAGTTTCTTTGTATGTTCTGTACATCAGAAAATATGTAACCGCAAAATATCTTTCGTAAACATACCTTTTCAGGCCGGGTCTTAATTTTATTCTAGTCTTCAAATGGAAAACACTGAAAGTTTTTATGAATTATTGTTCACTGAACAACCACTTGAAATGCTTTTAAAAAGCCCTACAAAAGGCTAAGAAATTTATTTTAAGGAATGAAAGCTCTCCCCCCTGTGCGGGTTCAAAGACAGTGACTGAAATAGCCTTCTTAAGGAGCAATTAGGCTTTGAGTGGCGGGAAATTTCCAAAAGTTTCACTTCAACTTGTCACCATGGCCACAATCTTTGCTCACTAGACCTCAAATTCTCACATTTTGTAGTGACAAGTCTCTTCTTTCAGACAAACTAACTTTTATTTGGCTAAGGTGTCATTTAGTACCTTTATTTTCACTTTAAGCGAGGAGAAGTCTGACTTTTTGCCTATCTTTAGTTTTCAACCTGCTCTCATTTGGTCATTTTTCATCCGATTAAGTAAATGAGAACATGCTCGCGTTCCCCAAACCCTTGCGAGCCATTTCTTGGATCTGCATCTTGAACCGTTAAGTCGTGAGAGGCTTTTGTTCGAGGTGTGCGTCTGTCATTCATTTCAGTTGAATGTGTGTGCGTGACGTCAGTATGTTAGAGTTCCAATGTGTGTGCGTGAATGTGCATGTTTCTTAAAGGGACAGTGAGATACTTTTAGTTGATGTTGATTATGGTTAACTTCCACATTTCTTGACCGATTCCAGTCGTTTGAATTTTAAACTGTTCAGCTCATTTACAAGAGTCAGCAGTCCCATTCAAAATTTCCGCGGGAATTTTTCTAGTTTTTTTTTTTTTTTTATTATTATTATTCCAGCGATTTTTCCGCTAAAATGCGGCCCGTACCGTAGATCGCACCGGCACAAATGAGGTATCAAACGATGCGGCTCGATCTGACTCGCTGCGCTATTATTTTTCTAAGAATTCCCAGTTACCATGGCGACGCAATACCCCAAAAACTACCCCAAAAAGTGCCATAGGAATGAATGGGAAATGGAAAGAAAAAATCACACATCAAGCACCTTTTTCCAAGACACGCTGCGCACGCATACGTTATCCGACCAATACGAATTTTAGCTCATTTTGTAGGAATTTTTCCCATCTTTAGCTCAGTGTCGAATCTTTTTAAGGAATGAAAGCTCTCCCCCCTGTGCGGGTTCAAAGACAGTGAGTGATAGAGCATTTTAACACACTCTGTTTAGAGTGGCGGGAACAAAGAAAAGTCTACTTCTATTTGTAAAAGTTTCACTTCAACTCGTCACCATGTCCACAATCTTTGCTCACTAGACATCAAATTCTCACATTTTGTAGTCACGAGTGTCTTCTTTCAGACAAACTTACTTTTATTTGGCTAAGGTGTCATTTAGTACCTTTTTTTTCACCTTAAGCAAGAGAAGTCGGACTAATTCGCCTGTCTTTTACATGTTAATTTCAGGCGCCTTCCTCTCTCCATTTCTGATAAATCATAAGTTTTCAACCTGCTCTCATTTGGTCATTTTTTATCCGATTAAGAAAATGAGAACATGCTCGTGTTCCCCAAACCCTTGCCGTTCTAACAAGCCATTTCTTGAATCTGTATCTTCAATCGTTAGTCGTGAGAGGCTTTTGTTCAAGGGGTGCTTCTCTCATGCAATCTCAATGGAATGTGGGGCGCGTGACGGCTCCAAGTCAAAAATGTGTGTGCGCTCTTAAAGTGACAGTGACATATTTTTAGATTATGGTTAACTTCCACATTTCTTGACCGATTCCAGTCATTTAAATTTTAAACTGTTCAGCTCATTTACATGTTTTGAAATACATTTTCAGGGACAGTGAGATACTTTTAGTTGATGTACATTATGGTTAACTTCCACATTTCTTGACCGATTCCAGTGGTTTAAATTTTAAACTGTTCAGCTCATTACCAAAGAGTCAGCAGTCCCATTCAAAATTACCGCGGGAATTTTTCTAGTTGAGAATGTGATGGTGAAAGCTGTGAATATGAAATTAACATAATCAAAGAATTATGATAACACTTTCTGTACACACTTCTGTGATTGAGAATAAAACTTTTCAGGATCGTTTCCTGCATTTTCACTCTATTACAGCTAAGCCAGAAGCTCTGCAAGATCCTTCTCAATGATACTTATTAAATCAACAGGATATGCGTGTAGATACTTATCATTTAAATATGTGGTCTTACATGGCAATCTAAAAGGCCAAACGATATGTGTGTGCACAACTTGCATGTGGCTTGAAGGAATACAGGAATGGTTTTCAACGTGGCTGCGTTTGTCTGCAATTACATTTAACACAATTTTCTTGCTATGCACCATAGCCTATAATACGTTATGGCATCCATAATAAAATGGGTGTTAGACAATCTGGTATTCTCCATAAAAAAAAGAGAAAAAAAAAACAAACAAACAAAAAAAAATACTGTATCAATGAAATTTCATTAACTCAGTTTTTTTTTTTTTCTACCGCTGGTCAAAAATGTAATCTAGTGCACTTCATGTATTACTTTAACTCATTCACTGCCATTGACGGCTATAGACGTCAAAAATTCATTTGGACTATTTTTATTAGTTTCACCCTTTTTTCCACTTTAGTTAACATGAGTATGAAAACCTAGAATCTTTTTTATTGTACATTTAGAACAGATCTACAATTTGTGATTAATCGTGAGTTAACTATTGAAGTCATGCGATTAGTTAAAATTAAAACATTTAATCGTCAGATGCACCTAATTTTAATAATCTTTTTTTATTTTTATTATGGGCATCAGGCAATATTTTTTTTTATTGTAATAAATCACGACTTCACTAGTTAACTCAAGATTAATCATGAATTTTAAATCTGTTCTAAATATACAATAAAAAAATGTCTATGTTTTCATACTCTTGTTAACAAAAGTAGAAAAAAAATGTTAAACTAATAAAAATAGTTCAAATGAATTTTTGACGTTTATGGACGTCAATGGCAGTGAATGAGTTAAAAACTGTCTACTAAATACTGAGAATGAATCTGTTCAAAGCCGTTTTTTCATGATTACTATGATTACTAGGGCTGGGACAAAATATTGTTTGGCAATATATCGCGATACTTGTTCACATGATCCGCAGTATTGATCCATTAAGTGGTATCGCGATACTTAATTGATACCATACATTGCCGCGCAGCGCATCCGCCATGCAGCACGGCTGCATCACAAGTCGCCAGCCATATGCTAATCTGCTCATCCCAGAGGAAGAGCAGCATTGTGCCACCAAAGTTTAGAGACAACTTTATGGACTCACCTCAGAAGGAGCTAGCGAGTCAGCTGGCCGCCCAGTCCACCCACCCATGGACTTACTAATGTTCACCTTGGTCGACTAGAAGAACGATTCATGGTGAACGCATTGTGAACTGTGTAAACCTTAAGTGCACGAGCTAGCCGCCTGCAAAAATTCCCCGTCCAATTTGAAACAACTTAACGAGGTAAGGTACAATAAAGCTGAATAATCATTACCCTTTCGTTAGCTTGGCACTGGTTAATGACATTAGTTCACTAATTTGAATATATGGCTGGGTAGCTCATAGGCCAAGTCTTTTGAAGTCGCAAGGCCGCCATATTGCTCCTCCCAAGAAATGTTTCTTGGCATACAATCCTATACATTTAAAGTATCTAAATTGGAGAAGATCTGAGACAGTACTTGTAAAAATAGCATGATTTATGATGTTTTAAATATGTTGAACATAAAAAAAGAGGACAGCAGACATTTTAAAACTTGCCTTAAATACATGTATAAATTATACGCTTAATGATGTTTACAGGAGGAAAGTTGTATATATTTTTTATGAATTACAACTGTAATTCAACAAAAGATATCCCTGCCAAATCTAATATTGGGGTCTAACGAATTGAGCGATAAGAGAAAAAGGGGGTCTTTAAAGTAGCACATGCCGTCCGCCGCTTTCAATGGACGGGGAAGCGACGCTTAGAACAGGTGCGTTGCTCCTTCCAAGTGTCAATGATCAACGTGTCATGCAATTCACATTTGTATTTTCCTCTGAATTTCCAAAACAGATGGATGAAATTGAAAATGCATGCTGTCACTTTGCTGATTAAAAAAACAAACAAACAATGAGTTTATTAGTGAAAAATGGGCCATCCCGGCATTTTAAGGTTAATAACTTATATATATATATGTATATATATATATATATAATATTTAAGTAGCCCCCCCCCCAAAAAAAATTATGAATAAAAAATGGCCAAAAAAATATATATATATAAAAAAAAAAGTATCGCAATACATATCGGATTGCCACAAAGGTATCACACTCTAAAAACAGTTGGGTCAAAAGTAACCCAATTATGGACCGATCCACTTTATGGGTCAATTTGGATTATGGACCGATCCACTATATGGGTCAATTAGACCCAACTTTTTGGGTTGTTTTATACAAAATTACCCAATTTTTGACCCAAGTTAAGGATCTGACCAATATTTCTGAGTTGTTTTACACTAAAAGATCCGTTTCTTGACTCAAAGTTGGGTTATTTTTGACCCAACTGTTTTTAGAGTGCAGGATTGGATCGTGACAGAAGTGGATTGCCCCACCCCTAATGATTACTAATAGGCTACTAATTACACACACTCATTTTTACTGTTCAATTTTAAAATTTTCATAAAAGCTTAAATTTATGTTGTACATGACGCAACAAAGAGTTCAAAGTTCATCATGTATTTGAATTTTAAGGGTGGTGCAACTGTACTGAACAATTGCAAACTACTTAGAGTAAGTACGCTGCAATGGAAATACCAAATCCCCTGTCCCAGCATTTTTGGAACGTGTTTCTGGCATCAAATTGAAAATTAGAGCAAAAAGCAATAACATTTTTAAGTTAGAACATTAAATATTTCTGCTTTTGTAATGTATTCGATTGAATACAGGTTGTAAAGGATTTTCAAATAATTGTGTTTTTATTTATGTTTTACACAACTTCACTGGAATTGAGTTTTGCATAAATATAGTTAAGTATTGTAAACCACAGTATATATGTTGCATTAAGTGTATTAGAGTAGATAGAGGTTGGCTGGATCTCACTTTGTTTCTGTAAATATTAGTTCTGCTGTGAAAAATGATGCAATGTAACGTGGCATTCTTGATTGACGCCATGGACCTGAGATTCAATTTTTGAACCGCAGCAAAACCAGTTGCTATTGCTCAGACATTTATGAAAAATAGTTACACAAACATACTAACTTTGCAAGGGTGTGTAGCAGGCTTAATAGCGATAGAGACGGTCTCCTTTCCAATCAAACCACCTACAAAAGCAAACAAATACCTATGTTGGGGACTGTGAGGAGTTCTTAAATTGTTTAGGTGAGAAAAAAAGATAACAAAATGAAAAGAATCATTGAATTTTACTGACTCAGTTTTACCTCCCCCTGGGGCTTTGTCATCCACCACTCTATTAGAAGACTCTATCCTCATTACCTACAGAGATTTGGGTTGTATTGTGTCCAATAATGGGCTCACTACTTCTAACCTCGATAATACTCTTTCCAAGTTTCATTTGTGGATATATTGCCCTTGTGAGTTTTTTTTCTCTAAATGATTTGTTCATGGCCTGTATTAAAAATCCTTATACCATTTTTAGGGAGCCCCAATTTGCAACATAGGCTCTCCAATGTGTACAGTGAAATAAATAAACTATACCATAACCATTAGATAAAATGGTAAGAGTTAATCTGGGAACCATATGTGGAGATGGGCCAACTCGTTAACAGACAGACAAATTAAATGGAAACATATACAGTAGTGAATCACACACACTGACAAAAGTTTTGCTCTATGATGATAAAATGATGCAGTTAAAAAAGGGGTTTAGACTTTATACTACCATTCTAGACTGCACTCAACTATCAATACTAGCATCCATTGTTTCAAATTCAATAAGGTCATATGTTGTAGATAAAGCGCTATATAAGTGCAGTCCATTTAGAATTTACAACCACATTCTTCGACCAACTAAGTTATCGTTAGCGTTATCAGGCTTCTACAGAGCTTGCTGATGAGCTGATAATATGAGTCAGCTGTGTTGGAGGAGGGAGACATGGAAAGCAGGCGGGTCAGCGGCTCTCGAGGACCAGGGTTCCCTACACTTGAACTAAGCTAACAATTTACACCTCATGATGTAATTCAGAGCATAGATTTCAAGGTAATACACAACACTGCTATTTATTTAAAGGGATAAAACAGTGCTGTTTTGTTGTTTACCAAACAAAGTAATATGTTGGAAGCTAAATAATGCATATTACCAACTGATCTGGCCTGCAAATTATTTATTTTTTTTACCCATAATTTCATCCCAAAGAGTAGCTATAGGTTAACTCTTTCACTGCCACTGACGTTTAAAGACGTCAAGTAAAAACCTACGGTTCACTGCCAATGACGTCAAAAGACGTCATCCAATGATTTTTTTTTTTTTTTGAAACGGGTAGAGGAAACCCTTCCGCATGTCTGGTGAAAGTTTCCAGTCTGTCTGTTGTGCCTAATGACTATTTTTGGCCCCTAGAGGGCAGCGATGACTCTCTTTTGACAAGATCGGGTGGGCGTCAGGAGAGGCGGAGCTAGAGCGTCGAGCAGGAGATGAGAATGGAAGACAAAGGAAAAATGGCGGCCGGTCGTGAGGAGCTCACGCCCGAGACGTTTTTTTCAAAGACCAAAAGCATCGCTGAAAGAGCACATTGTTGACGACGATGATCATCATCGATGATGAAGATGAGGGTGGTGACTCCATGGTTGAGAAGCATTGACACGGCAGTAGAAGACGTTAGATGGAGCTAGATGGAGGAGGGAACGGGCAATGGCGAGCGTTTGCAAGCAGCTCTACACTTACAAGACGAAAGGCATCGACCAACGCTAAAATAGTACATTGATGACGACGGTGATCATCCTCGATGATGATGAAGGTGAATCCGAGCTTGACGGTGAAATTGGAACCGCTAACGCGGCGGCTATGACGGTGTCGTAACGCGGAGCGCAACCGAGCACGCACAGGCGGACGTTTGACCGGACGACGGAGAGTGCCCCGAGTCCAATGCATATTCATCGGAGGAAGTGTGTACAGTCTGCTACTTGCTTTTTATTCCCCGGAAAAAAAGGCCGTCAAGAAAGTGTAACGTTTGCACGCAAAACGGACCAATGTGAAAGTGAAAGTAAACTGTTGTGCGAGTCCTGGCGTCTCCTTGCACGCAGGAGAGCGTTACAAAAGGAAAAACTGTATTTGAAACATCCACATAATTGTAAGTAGTACCACAGTTGCACACATTTGTAAATAGTTTGCGAAATTGTTTTGTCAAATTGTTACACTGTTGAATGGAAATAAACGTATTTTGCAATCAAAAAACACTTTTTCATTGTTGGTGAAAGCGTTTTACAGAAGTAAAGCACTATTTAGGTGTTTGTGGCATCATTCATGGACAAAAAGAAGTGTACAATTCACTAGAGTGCATGAAATAACATCGTTTCACAAAAAGCTCTTTTTCTCCGTTTTTTGTTTCAAAAGAGAGAATTTCGGTGAAAGTAACCATTTTCTATTGTTGATTACTGAAGAACGGAATAAGGTAGAAACAAACTTTTTTTTCTGATGAAAGATGAGAGTCCAATCTTTCATTTGGTAGTATGTGTGTTTCCATAGTCCAAACACAACATTTTCTGTGGACCTTGAAAGATCACTCAAAATGCTTAAATCGGCTGGCAGTGGGGACAACCCGTTTCTGAAAACGTCTGGCAGTGAAAGAGTTAAGCACCAGTTAAATTTGACCCAACATTGCTTTAAATATTTGACTTGATGAAAACTAATGAGTCTAACAGCCGGTGATGGATCGAAAGGTCAAGCCTTTTTTTTTTAAAACTCAACTGATGTATTGAGTTGCTCTTTGCCCAAATGATGAAATTAATCTCCCACTGTGACGTCGGGAAATGGCAAATTTCTAAATTTGCTCACTGTAACATTTTCACAAATGCAGAAAAATAGCCTACATTTTTTTGCCCTGCGGGATGAATCATTCAGTGTCATATTAGTCTTAGATTTATCCAAAGTCATTATGACTTTTCTATCATTGCATAGCTCATAAGTATATAACAGTTGCATTATGGAAACCATCATGATTTTTTTTTTGCTACATTAATAGTTTTCAGTCAAATGACTAAACACAGTAACGATGTGTTTTTCATCAATAGACATTATACAATGACCCTTTCCTCAGTATTTACTATCTCTCCCTCTGCTGTGTTTGTGGTACTGCTTGCCAAAATCTGAATAAATTCATGCGGATCAAGCTGGCAGTTAATTGAAAAGGTGTCAGAATTTCTCATCGTCAGTGTCTGACACACTGATGGAAAACAACATGTGGACGAGAGCAGCTGGAGCAACAACTGTGCACGCACGCATGCACACACACTATCTTGTCTTTTTTTTTTTTTTACTTTGGTGGCTGGACTTGGAAGAATTTTTCTAAACGTCCATTTTAGTCTGATACACGAGGCATGGACAAATAATAAATTCATCTAGTGAATGCTCAGCCTCAACCAACCACCCAAATCAAGCACATACTCAATAAATTATAGTAAACTGAAAACACAACACAACAACTGTGATATAGGTTTCTTTAGTGGGAGAGAGGAGAATCCAATGAGCTAAATCCATCCATCTTTTGTACCACTGAAGAAAGAGATAGATGCATACATTCATCGCCAACCATGAATCAATTATTCTATTGTTAATATAATTCAGTAGGTTTGGTGTCACAAAGTTCAATCGAAAAAGTTCAGATAAAGAGTCTCTGAGCGACCCCGCAGAGATGGCGGAATTGGGGCAAAAGAGTGTCCCTGAGCTCAGGTTGGAGCTTGACAACCCGTCATACCCTGCCTCTTCTCCTGTCTCTGAATCCGGATGAGCAGATTCACTTCGATAGCCAATCAATCAACTCATCCTATGTGAAGAACATGTCAGTTCATCCGTAGTCAGCAAGGCCATGGAGAAAAGTATCGCAAGCAGACCAAGACTTCCTCTCTGATGGGCCTACAGTAGATGCGGAAGTCAATGGAGAACTCTCCCATCATCTCGTCTCCCTGACACATGCTCATCGACCCAAAAGATCCCATGAAGAAAACCTTACGGATCTCCTCGAAGAATGACTGGAAGGAGGCATGGGCGGAAATACATCTCTCCCACTTGGCGGTCCCCCTGAGGCGAGTCCTCCCCATTATGGTGGTGAAGGCAACCCTGGCTTCTTCAGAGGTGAAAGTGTGGGTTGCAAGTGGAACAACAAGGAGCAGTACATCAGAAAGGGTCCAAAAGTCTCCTTGCATCACGTTCTGAGAATTGGAACAATAAATGAGTTGACGCAGCTGCCAGTTGCTGCATTTGGTTTGTGAATGTCGTTGTGTGTCGTTGTGCTTGGGCCTTTTCTGTCTTGGTACAGCGGCGGCGATCACTGCCTTATGATGATGAAGGATGGCCTCTTTCACATTTCTTATGGTCTCTTGATGTCTCCTTAATCCGGTTGGAATTCAGATGTATCTGGGGTTGGTGATTGGTGATTCTGGATTTGTAACTCTGTTGGTGGAGGTTGGTGTCTGTGGATCTCACTTTGCTTCATCTTTCCTTCCTTTAGTCCTTCCTCCGGTCTCCTGACAACTTCCCGATTCTGCTGGACTCACACGATGATGATGACATGTTGACTCGGGAAGGCTGCCAAATGAATAAAGTTGAGCTCTCATTTAAAACAAAAGAAGAAAAAGGAAAGGACAGCCTCAATAGTCCTGAAGCGGGTCTGTGGTGATAAATTGTATACTAGGTCAATGACTGTGCAGATTATACTGTAATAGGTGTGTGTACAAACCAAACTAGAGTACAGGAATACTTGGTAAAGCATTTTGATATCAGCCTCTACAGGTCCAGGCACAAACAGATGAGAATTGATGCTGTTGAATTCAAGATAAAGAGTCTGTGCAAGTTTTGGAAGGATTTGGGTGCTTAGACAGGTATGTGTTTAAGATTTAAGGATTAAAAATTTCAAAGTATTATAGAGGTAGAATGTTTGGAAAGGAAGGTTTTTTTGTGTGTAAAATGTCACACCTTTTGTCTGCTCAAGATTATTTATATCGTGCTGGCATTCAATCAACCAGTGCTCAGTTGCACACATTCTATTAACAGATTATCTCATGCCCCATTGAGGGAAGATTATTTTAGCAATTTGTGCTTTTGTTGTTTGTACAGTGTACAGTAAAAATATGCGCAGTAATTGAACCGATGGAAATGTGCAAGAGAGGCGCTTACCTGAGTATACAGTACTGTATTCTAGTGTGTTTTCAGCAAATAAGAATTGATTAAATTGCTTGTCTTACTTATCATTAAACCACAATGTGAAACCAATATATCTTGCAGTATATTCCATCACGGTGAAGTTTCGTTTCATGAAGCACATATAGAATTTCCATAAATACACGCGTTAACAGGTTGCTACCACACAATTAACTTGAAGTAAACATTTATGTACATAATGGTTTTTCCATTCTTCATGTGGTCTGTGTTAATATGTCAATAAGATGACTGAAAGGAAAGGAATGACTAAATCAGACAAAAAGAAGACAGGACAAAAGGCAGTGAGGGGTACTTGTAATTGTCTGTAATTAATTGTCGGCTCATTATTCACATTCTTGTCTAACCTAATGTCTCACTCCATGGTCCCAGACAATAGGCGTTGTGTGTGCGTGCGTGTGCCTGTGTGGTGTTTGAGTGGTGAGTGTTGTAAAGGAGTAGTTAATGAAATGCGTGGTTATCAAGGCAAACAGGCTTCATTAAGTCCAGTTTAATGACCTATGTCACATTTCATCTCCTCTCTTCCTCTTATTTCCCCACACCCACACATTTTCCCCTTGACTCTATTTGGTGCTTTGAGGGAAATTACAGTAGCATTCCATTTTGAATTATATTTAATTCAGTTTGTGAAAACACAAACGAATAAATGTCTTCAATGTTCACACTTCCTGTATAAATGAGTCTGCTGATGACAAATTGTCAGTGGTGTTACTGAACTCATTGTGTAGAGGGCACCTGACACACACACCTCAAGCTTCGTCTTATCTTGTGGACTTCTTCCAAGCGATCTTCAGAGTTTGCTTGGTGGAATCTGACAGGAAGATGATATCATGTCACAAGACGGTGACTGCATTGTCCACCAATAGTTATCTGTCTCTAGACTGCAGGTGTTCTTCTAGCAGGGCATGCCTGCTTCCCAGTTTTAACAAAGACAATGGTCTCCTAGCAGGGATGGAAGTTATTTGCCTCACAAAAGTCCAGTGCAAATTGTTTTAGTGATGACCACAAGGACTTTGTCTTGTCTCCAACAGCACCGACTATCTCCAAGAGCCATAGTACTGCAACTGAGGATGTGTTGTAGGTTCCTTGTTTGGAACAGAGAGAGCATGTTGGTGTCTCTCACACATGGACAATAACGATCAAAATGGAAGGCGTTCTCTCCAAGTGCCCACTTCACACATCTGTGACCTCTCTGGCCATCTTTACATTGCGGTTCCTTAGAAACACACTTCGTCTCATCAGTTTCTCCTTCTGCCATGCCAAGGACTGTACGCCTCTAGCGTACCGATTTTAAAGAGAATGAGAGGCCGCGGAGCTCGCGGCTCATTCATTCTGAATGGAGAGCTCAGTCTCATTCTTTTGGTAGCTTCTCTCTTTCTCAACGGCTCATTGTCCACACTCGCCGGCATCCGAAGCCCTCTGGCAGCCACCAAAGCCATCCTCGAGGCGGGACCGAGGGAGCGATGGGGCTGCGGGCTGCGGGCTGCGGCTGGAGCGCTCATTCAAGTGAATGGGAACACATTTTGTGTGCGCGCTTGCGATTAAATATATATATTTTTTTATATCATTCAAATTCATCTATTATTACATATATCTTAAATATGGTTTGGCGTTGTTGTAAAACATTATGTTTATTGTTTATACTGTATTTTTATGACTTCGTTGCTCACTCATTGCTGTCAGCCAATCAGATGATAGTGAGGACACGGCCCCTCTCGGCTCAAGACAATGGGTGCCTCCGAGATGGTTCTAAAAGGCGGTTCCATTGTAACCGCTCTAATTAGTCAAATGGAAACGCGAACATCCGGGCATGCCAGCTGTAGAGACACACAGACATTCAAATTCACATTCACGCCGTCATTGAGTGGGTACTGAATCACATTGCCTGCGCTAAAGTCAGGCGAATGTACCACTACACATCAGTTACCATAGAAACACCATTTAGCTCATTTTTTGGGCTTTTGGGCATTCTGGGATTTTGGGTCACAGATGCTGTGGACAAAAAAAAAAATTTGAGAGATGCCTGTTTGCATCCTGACCACCTTGAGGTGCCCTAAGCAAGGTATCCACTAGTTAATTGCACCATCATTGTATGGTTTGGCACACATCTCCGATGTTAGTGGCTAGCAGCTAGCTGTTAGCATCAGCATCGCGTGCCTGTCTGGTAGGCCTAACACCAACTGAGTTTGACAGCTGGTACCTCTTTCAATATGATGGACCAAGGCTACTTTGTAATTCACTTTCCATGTTTGAAGGAAGGGAATGTGCCTTGAATTTCACTTTGAGGCCTTTTTCATTATTAAAATAAAAAAGATACAATCTAACTTTGTCTTCATTTATTTTATAAAACACCTTGGCCGTTTAAAAGAAAAAGAAAAAAACAATTTGATTCAAAATGTCAAACATAGCCATTTTGATTTTAGGAACACAACTTTAAGCCATTTATTAATGACTTAAAGTTGTGTTCATTCCCTTGTTATTTAATACATAGACTATGTATAATATAAGAATGTATCTACCCCATATTGCACTTAAACTTGTTTTCCTAACTCCTAAACAGGCACAGTAGACATTTTGGGTTGATTTTTAAAAATGTAATAGACAAAAGCGTTTTACAAAATAAATGAAGAAATGACTATTTCTGTGTTTTTTGTTTGTTTTGTTTTCTTTAGATTTTTTGCTGATCTGAAAAACGATCCGATCCATGACTCAAACCTGTGATCCGATCCGAATCGTGACTTTTGTGATCTGTTGCACCACTAGTGTTAAGCCAACATTTTAAAACTTGAACTTGAATTCTTTCAAGCTTAAGTTTTCTTGGTAACTGAAATTATTTGCCTTGTTTATTTTATTAATGGATATTGTTTTGTTTTTTTACATTGTAGCACAAACAACAAAAATAAAAGTTCCAAAATATGAATTATTTCTCAAGTTCTATTTTACTCTTGTTTTATGGTAAAAAAAAAAATTGTTTACATCTGGTGTAGTACCCATTTTCCATTAATGCATTCAAAAAACTTTTCTTGACTACAATATGAAGTCAGCGTTAGGGCTGTGTCTGCTTGATCAATTATTCTATACATGTTGTTTTGTTTTTGAAAGAACTGAACAGGCAGCAAAGTAATATTGCCTGAAAGACGGATACAAAAAAAGTTTGTTAAAGTTCACATGAGGTCAACGGCATGTTATTTTGTATCGTGTAGCAAACCAAGCAAGCATTTGCATAATTGCTCCGATTGTCTCAAATTTGTTTTTGCTGCACTTTTGTGGTTCTCTGCTTAACTTCTTTGCAGAGGTATCGATGTGTGAGAGACAGAAGGGTCCGTGTAAGAAGAGTGGCAAATGCAATTAACTTGACCTCTGGGATTTCTCAGTTGTATGAGTGTGTGTGCTAAGAAGGTGGAACAACAAAATGTGTTTGTATATTCAACATCAATGGACAAATTAATCATGTGTGAATGTGTACATAATGAACCTCTGTTTTCCAGACCAGTGGCTGAATGTTGTTAAATGATGTTTCAAATAATTTAAAAAACAAAACACAAATGGCCTTGACTCACCTCGACTGAGTATACACAAGTCACTTGTCCATATAAGAAAAATAGCCTCTATTTCCCTATTTATCAGACCTGAAATAATACAACCTCTAACAGCATTTAACCAGAACCTTTTTAGAATCAGAAGGTTATCATAAAGGATATTTTTGTGATCACTTCCAAAATGAGGGATGGGCATATATCAAAAATATATATTTTGGGATATATAGGTCTTTTTCGTTGGGCTGGGTTTAAAAAAAAAATCAAATACTTGATATTGAATCGATTTTCCTTTTTGAGCCTGATATCGATTAATAAAATCATAGAATCGATTATTTTAATATCTCTTAAATTCATAACAATTTTTTTTTATGTTACAGTTTTCTTGAAATGTATTGTTTACATGAATTTAAAAGTATACTTTATATTACATTATTATTATTATTATTAATATTATTTGTGATACAGTATATAGGTCTTTTTTTCATTATGTCTTTTTTGGGGGGGATTTTATGTATCAAATGTACTAGTAGTATTGGCGCTTGTTATCGGTGACTACTCGATAGTTCAGTACTCATACTGGTATTGGTCTGAAAAAAAGTCGTATTGAATGTCCCTATCCAAAATAGGTATCTAATTTATCATCACAGAAATGTGACAAATGTAAAAAAAATTCCCTCAGGTTAACCTTTCCTGAAATGAGTCCCATGCATGACTGATGATAACATTGCTGTACTGCACTTTTACTCCATGTTTCCCAAGAGGGAACTTTCGAATAAAAATGGCAATTTCCCTTTCATTATGAGCACAAAAAAGAGCACTAGTCAAAATAATCTGTCATCACTGTCAGGTCAGGAATCCATTTAGAAAAATACAGCAGTTCCCTGAACTGAAGAATCGTGAATTGGGATGCAAGCTCTGACGACGAATGCTAAAAAGGGCTTCATGAAACTTTCAAATGTTGGCATGGATAACCCCGAAGCTCTTTACTTTTAAATAAGCTTCAATAACATCCCAAACAACGACAGAATATTCTGTTCTTTGTGTTGTTTGTCTCTTGCCCTCTCCCGCCTTGAGTTAGTCTGCGTGTGTATGTGTGCGTATGTGTGCGTATGTGTGTTCTTGTAAGAGAGTGAGACAGAGACATAGAGAGTAGTAATCTCATTTGTGATCCTCTGTCTTTGGAGAACAGAGACAATTTCACAATGAATTAGGAGGTGAGTCTCTAACTAGGTCACGGGCCGAGCGTGTGCACAAACACACACATACGCGAACATTCTCATTACATTGTGTGTCCAATTGCAAAATTGTCAAGTGAAGGAAGGAGTGTGAGAGCAGAAAAGTCACAGGAAAACAGGAAATAGAAATCAGAGTGAAGAAGATAAGTGGGGAGAGCATCAAAGAAAAGAGAAAGGTACAAAGAGAAGAAAAACATTGGCAATCAAGGGACAAATAAGGGATTGTCAGATGTTAACATGTGGATAGAGTACTCTGGAATAGAAAGACAGTGTAAGAAAAAAGAATGCATGTGTATGTAATGTAGCAGTATGTTTAAAATATTTCAATGAGGTTTTACAGGATTTTGCACTGTGCTGTAAACCAGTGGTCCCCAACCTTTTCTGTACCACGGGCCGGTTTCATGTTTGACAATATTTTCACGGCCCAATCTAAAGGTTTAGCTGATAAAAACAAAATAAAATGACAAGAAAAAAACTGTGGTATTTTCTCTATAATAATAATGAACGTAAATCTACTGTGTAGTCATGCGCAACTTTATTAACGGTGTCCGTAACGTCGCACCAACAACAGAACATCACATGAGCAACATCATTTCTGCCCCAAAACAATGCAACACACTTTGGTCGCTATGGTAGTGTTTAAACATACCTTCAAAATAAGACACAACACAAAAACAAAGTGCATGAAAATACTCGCTAATCACAGCAGCAGTGAATCAGTGGGAGCCCTGAGCTTGTTTTGCTGCAACGAGACGGTCCCATCTTGGGGTTATGGGAGACAATGATACCCGAAGTGTGCTACTTAGGTCCAGTCTGGTCCGTAATTTGGCTTTGGTTGCCATCGCTGCAAAAAACCCAGCTTCACACAGATACAATGTTGGAAATGGCAACAGGGCTTTCAGTGCTATTGTGGCGATCTCGGTTTTGAAGGCTTCATCGCCTCATTAGAAAGCCGGTCACCGCATATTACGCACAGCGGGCTTGGTGCGTGGGAATCGCCCGTGGCGATAAATCCATATTTTAAATATGATTCTTGATACTGCCTGTTAAAGGCAGCTTTCCCTTTTTTTAGAGGGTCCAGGTTCCTCTTCTGACCCTTCATTGGACCGTTTCCCCTTCGCAAAGAAACTTTTTAAGGAAGTTTGTTTTTTGCTCATTTTGCTAGCTTGGAATTAAATTTAGCGTGACGTATCATGTGACGTGTGGTGTAGCGGCCTTGAAGTGCGTCAAGTGAGACGGATGTAACAGACAGAATCCGGCCACTTTTCAAAATAAAACATCATTTTCGAAAAAAATAAAAATAATGCAATTTTTTTTTTTCTGTACCAAATGACCCACGGCCCGGTACCGGGCCGCGGCCCGGTGGTTGGGGACCACTGCTGTAAACCCCTGTCTGTCTGTCACTCTATCAATAGATAAAAAGCCTTACTTGCTTCAACAAAGACACTCTCACCAGCATTAAACTTAGTCTGAATGTTCACCAATGTGCATTTTAGTTAGAGACAGGTTCTGAAAAATGCATGAGACTTTTTGTTTGTTTGTTTTGCTTGTGTGATTTTAAATGAGATATGGGAGGGTGCAGGGAAAAGAGGAAGAGAACATCTGAGTTCATGGAAAAAATGCACTGGGATGCAAGTCTGGGATGTAAAGGACGACAAGATTTGATAATTATGTTCCACATATGTGCACTCTAAAAACAGTTGGGTCAAAAATAACCCAATTATTGATCAAAAATGGACCAATCCAATTTTTGGGTCAATTTGACCCAACTCTCTGGGTTGTTTAATACAAAATGACCCAATTTTTTGACCCAAGTGAAGGACCTGACCAATATTTATGAGTTGTTTTAGGCTGAAAGACCCATTTCTTGACTCAAAGTTGGGTCAAATCAACCCAAGTAGAGGATCGGTCAATTTTTTACCCATAGTTGGGTTATTTTTTAACCAACTATTTTTGAGTGTGAAAACTGACTAATATTTTAAGGATTAGAGCTTAGTGTAAGATTTGTTTTCATTTAATATTATGTATCCAAGGTGAAGGACTTTGCACATCCATGCAATTCCATGTTATAGGTAAAGAAAAAGCCATTTTGGTCAAAATATTTGCTCGTAATTGTTGTTTTTATTTTGTGTTCGAAGTTATTGTAACTGTATGCTATAACACAAATATGACCCTGGTTCTTTTAACAGAAGAGAAGTCGTAACATTGTTGGGCTGCAAGAGTGGTCACCAACGCGGCCCTCCAAGGACCATGAGTAGCCCACAGGCCTGTTTCAAATATATTTCACAAGGGGCATTGTAATTTACTAGGAATGCCGTATGATCGAAATGATCGAAAATGTAAACAAAGAGATTGCATACTGTATTGGTTTTGATCTGTTTCCTGATTATTGTGAGAATTCATTAACATAATCAGTGTCTTCACATAGATGATTGTCATTATTTTTTAAAATAATAACTAGGTCTGTAACTCTCAAATCTTTTTAGAATTGATAATACCATCAACTATTGCCCGTTTTGAGGCATACATTTTCGTGTTGGCCATTTTTTGTGGCCTATTTTTCCTAGCCCTAATAATAAAACATTATTAAATATAATTTAATCAAATTCATGATTTCAGAAGTATGTATCAAACTGGTAGCCCTTTTCAGTATAGCCAAATAAGTCACTCTCAACTTCAAAAACGTTGGTGACCCTTGACCTGTAAATATCAGGTTAATATAGCACAAGAGAAGCCAATAAAGAGGAGCCTAAATTGAGTCCATTCTTGTACTACATCTTTAAAAAGAAAAAGCACTGTTTCTAATAAAAAAAATTGTTGAATTATGCGTTAAATATTATACAAGTGTTGCTACATGCCTAATTTTGAACATTTTGTTACAGACCACTTACTTTTGGACAAAGTGGTACAGTGGCCCACCTGATCCAGCAGAGTGAGCTTTACCAGAAGTGCTGACGTGAAAGTCAGAAAGTCACTTTGGTCATGAGTGAGTCATTCAGTCATCATGTGAGTCATTATGTTCACATAAGTCAAGGTGTGAATGGAACCCCCTGCCAAAGGGAATTGAAGTGCAAATGTCCAATCGTGCCGTGCCTACTTCAGTGCTGAGCAAAGGGAATGCTGATTGATGTGTTGGAAGGTTTAATTGTCTTTGAGACCACTTCATTGTTGTTCATGAGTCATTGCAAAATAGGTTGTAAGTTTTTAATGGTGTGAGAATGGCATATGGAATATGACTAAATGGGGACATATTATGGAAAATGAATTTTTAAATGTTCATAGACAAATCGATGGCTCTCTGAAGTTTCTAACTACATGTGTGATTATTAAACAGGTAAAACCTTGGTTGTCTATTGCATATTTCAGAAATGTGTCTCAAAGCGAGTTATTCTAAAGCAAATGCTAACCACCCATGAAGTAGTTAATTTACAAAGAAACATTAACACAAGTTATATAGCTTTGAAGCTAATTAGGAACTAGGTGATAATGGGGTTTAAACATTTGGTCATTACCATGAACTACTGGACCTTTTTTGCCCTCCATGCATCTGGTTATTTTTGTTTATTTTCATTTATAAACAATCAAGTTTTGAACTGGATCCCTCCAGTTGAAAAACGTGCACACTGACCACGACACAGCCAGGCTTGTTAGTGCCAAAGGCATATCCAATCCATTGCTGTAGTAACAACACTACCTCAGTTCAGGAAATGTATCAACGACTCCCTTGATAGGGTTCCCATCCAAGTCTCAACAAACTGGGCTCACCACCAATTAGGCCTACAGCCATCCCAATTCAGAAATCACAAGTTGAGGACTGAGAAGAGTAATAGGCTACACTCAAACACACTCAGTGTTGACAACTCAAGTAACAAATGATTTACTATATTAGGAATATACTATTTTCAACTGTACATAACTACACTAGTACAGTCCAGAGTAGGCTTCTGCAGTTCAACCCTTTTGAAGTTCCATGTTGTGTATTTTCTAGATTCACACATTCCGTAAAATCAACACACAACCCCTGTTGCAAACTCAACATTAGCCCACTTCTTTGAGGCACAGCTGCTAATTAAAAGCTGAACATGGATGAAGCAAATCAGGGGTAAGTATGGATGCACAACATTGGAACTAATTCCAGCACACCATTCCAGCTAAAGCAGGAATCAACATCATAGCCACCAGCTGATCTACAGGCTGTGTCTTTTCTTCTATTTAATATTGCAAGCACAGTGATTAAAAAGCTGCTGCCAAAAGACTCACAACCAAGTAAAGGATCAAGGATAAAGATGTTTTGTTTTGCTACACACTGGCAGATGTCTTAGAGGCTGATACATTCAATTATAACATCATCGGAGAGTACTAAGATGAAATCCTTGGCGTCTTGATGAAACCCTTGGCGTCAGAATGCAAGACAGAAGGAACGAGTGAATGTTGCCATTATAATGCTGATGGACTAAGACCTGGTACATGTTTTGGCAGCTGACTTGTAAGATTTGTGATGATGTGTTAAGAACTGTATACAGTATTCACTCTCACACAGTATTTTTTCTCCCACAGGCCGCTATCACAGACTGCGTACTAGCTACATGTATGCAATTATGATTGCTCCTGTTGTGATCACATGACTATAAAGAGCCAATTAACTGTTTGTTTATCCAAAGAGAATTGTGGGGAGGACGCGGCATGATATGTAAGGGTGGCTTTTCCCAAATAACATTTTCAAATACTCCTATTTGTACAATAATAATTTGTATTTGGATATCATGGAAAAAAATCTAAGGAGCATCGATGGCGATCTACTGTATACACATGCTGAATGAAGTCTGTGCGAACACACTCTCAAAATACAAAATGAAAGTCACAGACGCACTTCACATATTGTAACATTAAGCAATAGAAAAACTATTATGTTGACTGCACCGTTTGATTTAGCAAGTGGCTCTTTTTATTGTAATATTGCTCCAGTACATCTCTGGCCTTTGGCTCTCATGTGTCAGTGATGCAGTTACTATGATTAATGGCTCCAAGGTGGAGCATGTCCATAAATTAGTTGTTAGCGACAAACTTTGACATCTGTTATTTCCTCATTTTCCGCAGGCTCTCCTCAAAGTGTTAAATTGTATTCCGGTGAGTTGAAAAACACCAAACCATGATTAAAATAATTATTCCTAAAGACTTCTCTTTAAATTAAAGCTACACTATATGTATCAGTCTTCCACAAAAATGGGGGTGGGGGGGGGGAACCATGGTTGGCGAGTAGTCATCACATCATAGCACACAGTTCTGAGGTTGGGGGTTAGATTCTGGGCACCGTGTTCTTCCCATGTTTGTGTGGGTTTTCTCCAGGTATTTCCTCCAACATTCTAAAATTATGTTTGTTTGGTAATAATGTAATCCAAAACAAAGAACCTTCTAATCACAAGTGACAAGAATATGGTGGCAATCAGTCAGCAGCTAGCCTGTTAGCAGTTACCGAAAGAAACTAATGCAGCATTGTAAATCTTCACTCACTGCTCCTTGTTGAAAGGCGCAAACAGACTGAAATGCATCTATGGCAACACCAGTCAGAGAAAACACAAATCAATGTACTATAACATCTGGCTAAGAGTTTAACTGACAGAAGCAGGAACAAAAAACTTAAATTAGAAAACTTGCCCCCCTTTCCCAAAAGAAAATAAAGATGCCAGTACTAAACATAATTTTATAGAAGATTCTGCTCAGGCACACTGTAAGACTTTGACAGTTACAAAATTTGCAAAAAAATTCACAACATTTAGAACAGATGAGGTTCTACTATGTCACTTTGTCCATAGAACAAAGGCAGGGCTCAGTTTTCAGCTTGCACCAAGACTATAACTGTGTGCTTTGATTGCTCAAAGGCAACACATTCAAATTGCACACGTCAAAACAAAACACAAGCAGACATGCACTCAATAGCAGGCCCTGCAATCCTCATCCCTTTACAAACACACTTACAGCAAACACTAAACTGCAGATGAAAGTCAAATGGTACTGCCAACTCAGGCTTAAGTCAAAAGCCAATGAAGCTTGAAACTATGTATGTTTCGTCAGGGAATTTGACAAAGGCACTGAATACAACATGAATTGAGCCAGTGATGTATAAAAAGTATGAAAGTTTTTCTTTACTAATGACACAAGTGCTTGATAATAATGTATTTACTGAGTGCCTGCATCTTTCCAATGGATGCTGCAGACTAAATACATTTTCATACATTTGTATAGTGCGAGGCCATGACCCTCACCAGCACTACAGAATGATTCTCCATGACAACACTGGCCAGAATATATTTTCTATATTTGCTCATGAAGTTCTGAAGGAACTTTAGCTGGTCCTTTATCTTTTCATGCTTGCTATACTAACAGTAGCTACCAGAAGACTGCATTTTCACAATTGAACTATTTATGGATGCCAGAAAGATTAACACACGGCCATGAAGCCTTTCTCTGACAGATGCAGAAGAAGGTCGGTCTTCTTCAAAATGATCCTTATTCTTACACTGCCTTAGCCGTGCCCACGTGGGAGCGCAGCATAACACCAATAATGTGTTGGTATCTTCTGAGTTACTGGTTTGTTTGGTTGGTTACTGGTAACTGGTTTGAAATGGAAGACCAAGCAAGGAGTAAGGTCACAGCAACCCACTGGCCTAGCTCAAGTCACCGATTTAACTGTGCCAAAGAGGCATAATCTAACAATACTATGTGCCATTAGGCAGTAGTAGTCTTTCCTACCTGAGCTGTTACATTGAAGGTAACCTTGGAGGGCTTTGTCTGTCAAAGTGATCTTTGGAGCTAAGTTGTCTAGGGCCTTAGGCCCCTGGCAGGTTCACCCATGGTAAACGGGTCCTTGGTGAGGGACCAGACAAAACATGGCTCAAAACCCCCTTATGATGAAAACCACTTTTTGGACAGTTTTCCCTTGCCCGGATACAAGTAAGTGGCACGCCCTCTGGAGCCAGGCATGAAGCTGGGGCGCCTGGTGGCCAGGCCTGCAAATGGGGCGGGCACAGCCCAAAGAGGCATTTTTGTTCACTCTTTTGCATTGGCTCACCATCTGTGGGAGGGCCCAAGGATGTTGAAAGCAAAGAGAGCTGGGTGGTTCGATCCACAGCTACAGAAGCTCGCTCTATGGACATGGAATGTCACCTTTCTGGCAAGGAAAGAGCCTGAGATGGTGTGCGAAGTTGAAAAGTTTCAACTAGACGTAGTCGGGCTCGCCTCCACACACAGCTTAGGCTCTGGTATCAGTCATCTTGAGAGGGGTTGGACTTGGGCTTCCCCCTGTGGACAGAAGCATAGACTCCCTCCGCTTTCCTGACGGTTGTTTTTGCCTGTTGTGGGTCTGCGGCTTATCAGAAAGAGTGTGAACTTCTACCTCTGGTAGAACTTTGCCCAGCTCGTAGAGGAGACGGGGGATACTGATTACAAGTGGACTATACTGTATTTGGCCGTAAGGTGGTTGGTGCCCAAACCCGTTGGTGGACACCAGCAGTGTGGGATGCTGTCAAGGTGAAGACCAAAGTGGCCTGATGGGACTCCGGGGGCAGCTGATGGGTACCTGCTTGCTCAGCACGTTGCAGCAAAAACTAGACTTCAGATCAGCTTTGAAGAAATTCAGCAGCAGGGGGAAAAAGTGGAAGGTCTTAGGAAGGCCAAGACAATCACTGGACCTGAACCCAATAGAGCATGCAGTTTACCTCCTGAAGAGGAGACTGAATGGAAAAAAAACACCAGAAACAAACAAGAACTGAAAAGAGGCTACAGTAAAGGCCTAGAAAAGCATTTCAAATGAGGGCAATGTCACCAAATATTAAATGTTATTCACGCTAAGTTAATTTGTCCATTCCAATACTTTTGCTCACACATGTAGATGAAAATTCCATGAACAGCAGGAATTCTGAACTTTGCGTCATATTTATGTCTTGATCTGAAACCCAAATGTCTTCAGTATACAACAAAAACAATGGAGCCGACTTTGCCTATCCATGAATGGTCTGCGTCCTACCTGTGACTTTGAGCTGCGTTGTCCTCCGCACCAGTCTGGATCCATACTGCAACTCACAGGTGTAATTACCCCCATCCTCCTCCTCTACCTCAGGGATCCAGATGTGTGTATTGTTGACGATAATTGAACTTCTCCATTCAACCCGCTCGCACTCCTGACAGGGCACACATCCAACTGATCAAACGGCAAAAGAAAGGTTGAGCTACTCTTAACTTAGGTCTGTTTGTGTGACATACCTTATACCAGGCCATTTGAGGTTGTTTGTATGGAGCCAAATAGTCTTCTATATCACGACACGTGATCATTTTGCTGTGGGTAATCTCTGCTTTCGCCAGATAGCGGATGTTGCTGCTGAAGCATTTTCCTTCATCACTCTCCTCCACAGTCATGGACATAGACACCTTCATGCAGTATGTAGAGTTCCTAGAAACACAACAAAAATCCAAATGACTGACAAATCTCACACACAGAAAAACACCGTTATGATGCAATATAGTCACTTTTGGAGCCTAACCCAGCTGACTTTAGGCAAGAGGTGGGGTCAACCCTGGTCGGGTTCTCAGTCAGATCTACATTCCTAAGCTCGCTTGGTCACAAACTATGGGTCATGACCAAAAGAACAAGATCATGGATACAAGCAGTCAAAACGCCTCCGTAGGGAATCTGAGCCTTCCATTAGAGAGTCTTGATCATGTGAGAGCCTCAGCTCCCTCGAATCGAGAGAAGCTAGATGGACTCTACAAGAATATAATACAACAGAATGGAACAGTACGGGAATGGTAAACACTTGAAATTTACATTGAAAACAGCTCATATCCTTCGTTTAAATATATGAAAATAGTGCAAACTCAAACTATGATCTGTATGATGCAATGATGCAACACATCATTGGACGTCAAGATCTCTCAGGGTAATTGTTTTTGTGTGTGTGCTTGTGTGTGTTGTGCCAAGTTCACCTCCAGACACAAAAGACCTCATTGATCTCTGTTATTCTCACTTCACGCACACACACACAAGGATTTTTCCAGTCAGCGACCTAAACAGGACCACTGAGCATTAGAAAAGCGAATGAAAAGCCTTTCATCCATCTATCCCTCAGTTTGTCTCCTCTTCATCAATCCATCTATCGCCTGCAGCATCTTGTTTTCTTCTTCAGTGATTCACTTACCTTTACCAGCATGCTCCTCTGATTTTGCCTGTCTCTGTTTTTGAAAACACTATCAGTGAGCATCTATATTTGTTGAACTCTGTGCAGTTTTAATGGCAAAATGTTCACTTTTTTATGTGCCCTGCTGTATACAGTATTTCAAAATATCACACAAATTAACTTTGAACACTATGACCCAGCCTCAGACTTGCCAAACTGATTTTATCACATCTTCTTGTGAATAGCTTGAGATGAATCATTTAATTTCACACCGTAAGTGTAAATGTAAATTAAAAGAAAAAAAATCTCATCCTCCCTCAAAGCAGGCACTGAATAAGGACATTTATTTAACTAGATTTATGCTAGAACATTAATTTACACTTCACATATATACACACATCTTGAAGCTTTGATGGTATTTGCTTGTATATAGTATATGTATGGCTATGATACACAATGAGTAATGAAGCACTAAAAAGTTTTGATTCTTTCATTGAAACGATTGTGTTTTGATCGTGTGTCATGGTCTTCCCTCTCTGCTCATCTAAACCGAATAATGTTTTGTTTATCAAGCAATGACGACATTCTCTGGCTAATAAAGTTCATTTAAATTTGTATGGAAATTTTGCAATAAGCAGTTAAATCTTGAACTGCGTCAGAAGCATGTTGTGCATGCTATGCATCCTTTCTAAATGTAAAATGTGCCTCGACATGTGGGTGTGTATTTCTATCTATATATAATTGCTTCCATTTTACACATTTGCTCTTTATTTTTATAAGTTTATGTTAAAAAAAACCACATCTTGAACCTTATCAACAGGAAAAGCATGCAGAAAATAGATTTCAGATGATGATTTTATTTAACAAATATATCAACAAAAATATTATTTGTTGATACATTTGATTAAAAAACGAGACAATACTACACATAGACTCTAGTAAAGCGAAGAGAACATTCTACATTTGTATACAGGGCTTGTCCACCGACCACTGGGGCTACACAACAGAAAAAAGTTAATCAATTTATTTATTTTTTTCTGGAGAGCTCAGTATTGTTCATTCTGTAATTTTACCGATTTGACATGTCATCATCATTGCTCTCTTTTTCTTTTCTTTTTTTATTGTAATTTTTTATTTTATTAATTTTTATTTTGTATGTGGGTGAGTGTGTGTATGTGCATGTGCGTGTGACTGTGTATTCATTAGTTCACCTAAAACCTATTAAAAAAAAACATACCGTTCACCTAAACCGAACACTTCAGAATCCAGCCAGAGTCGTGAGGCCGTCAAGAGACCCGAGGAAGGACCAAAGAAAAGAAAGGAAAGTGAAATCCAGCACCGACCAAATACCATCCACCGGGCCACCGACCAGAGTCCTTCACCAACCCCAGAAACATCTCAATTCCAACAAATCAGGGAGACCTCAAGAGACCAAAGGAGAGACTGAGGAAAGGAAGGAAGGTGAGACGAAGCAGAGTGAGATCCACAGACACCAGCCTCCACCGATTCAACGACCAGAGGAAGAAGCAGATTGTGTCTGAGTTTCGATAGATGCTGGTGTGGTGGATCTGGCATGCATGAAAATCTCCACCAATGAGGGGAGCCGTTGACCCCTGCAAGCAACACCTCAGGGCCCCCCAGGCCACCGGCCGGAGAGCAAACCCAGGTGCATGAGCGCCCCCCACCCCAACACGGCCTGCGCCACCAACCCAACGCAGCAGGACGGGGCACTGCAGGCCCACCAGGCACCCCACCGGTCCACAGCCCCCGCTCCCCCCACGAACCCCCCCGCGCCTCCCATCCACCCCAACCCAGCTCCAGCTGCCCCCCAGGCCCCCAAACAACCAGACCCCCCCCCCCGCAAACAAGCCCCCCAACACGTTTAAACAGATTGGATCGGTCCCAGCAGTGTGACATGACTTGCAAAAGGGAAAGATGTAAGTTTAACATTTTTGATTTAGCCTTCCTTCCTATCCTTTCTAATAAGAGATGTACACCTTCTACCATATTACTGGTGTATTTTTAGTGCCTAAAGTGGGGGCTACATTGGTCGTGTGGAGGTTGTTTGGTTACAAGGTCAGATATGATAAAGCAGACGGTGGTTGGATAATGTGAAGCGGTTGCGTATTGTTTTGTCAAGATACAATCCGCGATGGTTAATTTGCCGTGACTGGCAACTCGCCACCTAGTTAACATGACTTTGTAATGCTAAGTGATGCCAAGTGGTCTCGACGAGACAGCTTGCACGTTGCGACCGCGCAGTGGCCTAAATGTGCACATTTGTGTTATTCATAACCGCTTGTAAATGTCTACAAGCATTCACAGCAAATCAGAGACATTCACGGCAAAATAAGGTTCGCAGGAGATTTGCCGTATACGGCAAAATAACCATTGCCTAAACAACCACAAACTAACGCTACAACATAGTCTCTGTAGTAATGTTATGCTACTTTTTCGTATGATAAAATGTTATGTCCCTTTTCCACATATTAAAATAGTTCTCAAATGTGTAAAAGACATGCCTGTATTTTTCTTTTCTTCTGCTCCGATGGACAGTTGTTTCCATTCACAACATTAGCACATGGCTACCATGACCGAAATCACAGCCCCTTCTAGAGAGAAGGGTATGGCCTAGGTGTGGCCTGGTGCAGCTGTTTACATAAAAGTGACACACCCCTAAAACAGGCTGTTTTGAACAGAGTGTTTTTTGGCTGATTTAGGGACAGCAAAAATATTAGATCCAAAGTCAATTTTAACGAATGCATGTCACAGACATGTCTTTTACACATTTGGGAACTATTTTAGTATGTTGAAAAGTTGAATAATATAAGACCTTTAATGTAATGTAAGCACTGAATGTATGACTTCTAAACTGATTTGTACTTTGCCTGGTCCATTTATTAGTAATTCCACACAGTTGTATACATTGAGTACATAATAATGATGTGTTGTTAAACAATCATATTTTGATCTTATGCGGTAAAACATACTTCACTTTTCACAATTTCAGGCAGAGGATATTTTTCTTTTCTCACTTGATGTCATATTGACACAATGGTTGTACTACATTTTGAAAAGACGGGCTGAGCCCTTAAGATGAAACAGTCATTATCAGTAGCCTACACCATTTGACTCTACTCTGGATTTATTAATATCCTCTCATATAATAAATATTTAGCCCCCATTGCATATTGTCCACCTCCAAAATGTTTTGTCTTTGTTGATGAGCTTTTTGTAAACTGATATGATGAGCACTGTCACTTACATCAGTTAGCTAATTTCTAAGGATGTCCGATACCATTTTTTTTTGAGACCAACACTAGTATAATAATAAACTTGAGTAGTCACTGATACAGATATTATTATTACTTTTGAACCATATCATTTTACCCCAAAAACATCCATCCATCAAAAATGACAGATCATTTTAAAGAAAGACGTTCCAATATAGCAGCGATGGCGTGCCGGGTGGCACGTTTGGGACGTTTCCGGCGAGCATTTTTCTACTTCGCCCATTTTGTCGGCGTTGGCTGAATTGTACTTTTGGCGCCATCATGTCAGCGACAGCCAATCGGTGCCAAGATAGTCCATGTCACCAAATACGTCACAGCAGACAAATCACAGGAAGCGGTTGTGTGTAGAACGTGGAGCATAGCAATGGAGGCTAGCTTGATCGTCGCGGTTTGCAGGCATCCGGTGATGTACAACATGGCGATCTACATGTACCGGGACCGGGTCAAAAAGGAGATTGCTTGGAGGAAGAAGCGTGGCGATCGGCTTAACTGGTGAGTTTGTTTATTTAATTGTCGAAGTGTGAAGAAAGCTAGCAATGCTACACTGAAGTTAGCACCACCTACCGAAGCGGAAATCCCTCTTCTTCCTCCATTGCAGCGATGAGCGAAACAAATTCCATTGAGAACCAAAACACGCGCGAGACCAGCATAGCGTCGCAATATTTTCGTTTCGGTCTAAACGTAGCATAAGAATTCTCTTTGTTTCACAATACAAGTTGAAATCTCGGCTCAAAGCTTGTTTTTCAAATCTTGTTTATCATCATACCATTTCATTTAAAATGGATCTTTGACATCTATAGCCTATAATGGCAGTGAATGATTTAATCTATTATAATATAATATAATATAATATAATATTATAACAATATAAAACGCCAAATTCCGTTCTAACAGACTCGAAAGCAAAGGAAATGGGTTTTTACTCCATCCACCTCCTAGATGGCTTGTTTTAATATATGAAATAGATATTTAAATGAAGCCTGTCTATAGCACAAACGGTGGGGATCGCTGTAGTGTACTTAAAAAAGTACCAGTGATGTCATTGATTAATAGACTTTGACTTGACTTTCATCACATTATTTTGCCATTCAACACATAATTGACACCAAGACACTGTTTTCTGTCAACTCTAAATCAATTGTAGGGCAATTTTATAAAAGGGGTCTGTGGATCTTGTATTTGTATTTTAATAAATCTACACATTACACAAATATTGAACATAATTTCATTGTGTCCGTGTGCTCTTAAGTAATCTTACTATATTTGGTAAGGCAAATGTTTGACAAATGAAATGTGCTGTGACGGCACTGCTGTCATTCTGAAACAGGTGAGTGGAGAAACCTTTTTAATGCAAACAACATCTGAAACTAAAATCGATATAACCTGAACCATCACCATATCATAAGCATAGGACTGCAACATTAAATGGTGGAAAGGTAAAGTGACTCAGCACAAAGATGAGCTCCAGGTATATTCCACATAGGGTTTATCACTGCACTCAAAATATTACTATATGTGTTTGTGTTGAGGCAGACTTATCTAGAAAAAAATCTAATTGCCTAAAATGTAAAATGAATTAATCCCCAAATCATCTTGTAATCCACCGTATCAACCTTGTCAATAAATCAAGTGTCCTCCTTGCAATTACCTTCCACTGATCAGGCCAGGCTGCTGCAGGGCGCATTGAGTTATGGTGCTAATAGAGGGGGATGTATTCTGGCCAGCAGGCAGCGTGTTTATACCTGGATGGAGCTGCAGATTAATTTGACTATCAATCTAACTAACAGGCAGCAAGGGGGAGGATGACACCTGCGCACACTGAGGCAAAAGCACATACGCTTAAACTATATTATAGCATAAATGTTGCTTGTGCAAGGTTTTATGAATGGAGTTTTCCATTACATGAGTCAGTGATTGTCCTCTACTGTTTTTATTTTACAAAGTAAATCAATAAACATACAATTTATTGAGTGACAATAAAAGTGAGGGTTGTTGCTTTCACTCTTAGTGGGTGTCAATGTAGTCAGTTAGAAAAAATAAAAAATGTTACGGTGGTGATTCCCCCTCCCCCATCTTTGCAGTGGCCTGCATGAATCTGCACTTTATGGCAGTCATAAAAATAATACTCTTGCCTTGACCTGTTTTAGATTATTCAAATATTATACCATTCGATCATACCACAGCACTCGGTATCTACAAAGAGATGACCAAACATTATCTTCTTTCAATCAAGTTATCCATATTGATCTATTAGGGTGAGCATCTCTCCTCAAAAGATGACTTGATACAGTTTTACGTGGGGTGTGAAATGATTAAAGGACCATTTGAACAATTCCATTCGGTTTGACTCAGTGGAATTACCATTTAAATCAATATGGTATGGCTCAGTTGTAGAGAATGTGATGCCATTTTAAGGTCATTTTTATGTCTATTTGAATAAACATTTTAGTACTGTAAAGTGTCATTTAGATATTTCTCTCCAATAAAAGACGATTCAATACATGCCTCGATATATTTCAAAGTAGAATGAATCAACTTGGTTCAATGCACTCGTATCTTTTGAATCAAAAAATGACTTTCTGGTTCAAACCGGTTTTTGTTACACAAAAGGACGGTTAAATTTAAATGTTCTGTACGATTCAATTCGATATGGTATGGCTCAGTTGTAGAGTATGATGCGCTTACTTTTTTGTTGTCATTATATGTCCACTTGAATAACCTTGTCAGTACTGTAAAAGTGCCATTTACTTCTAGATTATCTATCTCCAATAAAGGCGATTTGATACGTATCTCGATGTACATTATTTAAAAGTGGAACAAACCAATTTGGTTTGATTTGATTCACTCCACCTTTTAAATAAAAAAAAGATTTTCTGGTTCAAAACTGTTTTGGTTACACAACTAACTAACTAACTAACTAAGGCTGCGTTCACACTGTAGCTCAATTCCGATTTTTTTCACAAGTATCTGATTTTTTTCATGCAGTGTAAAATATCGGATATAACAAAAAATTTGAATTGGGCATCACACCCTGCAGTGTGAAATGTCCATCCATATAGCATCTGTATATGAATTGATTGCTATGTTTAAAATCATAATGCAGCTGTTATTCAGCTAAGCTCATTCACCTTCATTAAAATGCAACAGCAACTGTCCTTCACATTTGACAAATGCATTTCAACAAGCTCTCATCAAATTTATGGACTGCAAAAGACCTAATAAAGTAGGACAACATAGGGAGCTATGGATCTTATTTTTCTTCCTTTTTCTACAGCAGTAGTGCTGCACCGTTGCTATGGATTAAGCCCATATCATTCGATTCTGCACCTCATCATTTACAACCAAGGCCAACAATCACTGGCAGTGCAATAAGTGTCATGTCCTTCATGTAATGAGGCGGAAAGGAAGGCTTTGAAAGTGGGCCGGAGAATTGTGATGTAGCACATCGAATTTTCTTGCAGCGACTCAGAGACTCCTTTCCACCATAGAGCTTTATTATTCATACAGGTGGTGTAGTGAGGAGGCTTAAATATCAGCATTAGAAATATATATAACGTCATGGAAAATAATCTCAGGGTTGAAAGGGTAGTATTTTGACAACAAATAATCAGCTTCATCTGTGAATTTGAACCAAGTCTTGATTTTTCCTCAACTAGCTTTCGTCATCCCGTTTGCATAGTCATGCTCAAGTCGCAACCATCTACAATTTTTTTTCACACTCCCCCAAGAGGGAAAGCTCTATGTTAAGTGGACTCTACTGACGAGTATTGGATCACTGTGACTAAGGAGACCAATTTCAAGATAATTAAATGCTTTAGTCAAAGGAAATCATTTCCACTCTAGTTTTAATGATTGAGACCCATGTAGGCCGACTTTGAATATTGTGAAAACCAAATCAATTGCCTCATTACAGTATATATACCACAGTCTCTGTAACAGTAGACCTGACTGCAGGTGGTCTTTAAGCCTTCCACCATATCACTCTAGCTCAGATTGTACAGTATTTCAGAGCACCCTAAAAAATACAGTACACTGAACTTCAATGCAATTAAACCTTTTTTTTTTTCTTTTTCTCAAAAGAATGGCTCAAGCTCTCAAGCTGGCATGAACTGGCAGGCGGCCCAAACTCGCATGAGAGTGGTTCTGACTCAATGGCTGCCAAGTCATAGAGGACTGCCAAAGACACTTCAAATGACCGCTCTCTCCTTCTCTCCTCTATTGCCGCTTCCACTGTCATTGTGTGGGCTTGCGCCTGCTTGCTAGCTGTATCGTTATAAATCTGATGAAGAGAAAGGTTAAACATTCATCTGGCATCGCAAAACACTTCTGTGCCTATGTGAGAGTTTCTTTTGTGTGAGCTTTCATGGAGGTGTAATTATCGCGTACAGGAAGACAGGTGGTTCCGCTTACTAGAAAGGCCCCAGGGGAATAGCTGAGGTATAAGAAGGCTACAAAGGAGCACACGTCCCCAAGAAACAGATGGCAAACATAAATCAGCTGTTCATTTGAATTCATTGACAAAAGCTAAACGGCGAAACAGCTTCATGCAAATATAAGTGAGAATGACATTGACATTTCAGAAGAGAAACATCATTTAACTTAAGACAATCTGGATAATTTTACTCTTCAAATATTATGGAAATATTTTTTTTGGGGGGAAGCCCTTTCCTTTTCCCAGTGCACAAAACTAGGGTGACCAGAAGTCTAAATGTTTGACCGGTACAGGGTCCCGGCGTATATCGCCAACCCAATTGTTTGTCCCGACTCCCGATATTATACAGGTCCCGTCCCTTATTTTTTATTTTTTTGGCCATGTCAATGTCAGTCACACAGTTGTCATGGCAATTCATACAATAAACCCGTTAAAAAGGAGCATATTTTGTTACAAGTGGCGTGAGGTATAAACTATATAGGTTATTTGTTAAATGTTGGCAACTAAAACTGCAGTGTGGCATTTTGTAACTGGATGGACAGATGGCACTACATCATAAATGTATGAATAATAATCAACCAAAAATGGAAAGGAATTGGCATAAAATGTGAAAATGGGTAAAACTTGGTGTACACTGTAAAATATATATTATAGTTTGAGAACAGACAATACTACCACCAGATCATTTCAACTCAATAGAGATGTATTAAAGCCTGGCACTGTTTCACTTTTCATTGACTTGAAGCAGCAAGTGTCCGGTTCTAGTGCTCCCAGTGTGTATGCAACCAATTGAGCAGAGCCTATTTAAGACATATCGTGTCGCATAAAAATGCAGTGAAATAACATAAGGTACATTCCACCATTAAAGGAGTTGCAGTAGTTCCATGCTGCGTTGAATTGACGTCCATGAAAGGTAAAACTGAGAAGTGGAAAAACTTGACATTTAACACCTCTGTTGTGATATGTTATAATGCTACAAAATAATATTCTTTGAATCATTTTTTAATCACTTATGAGCTACCATACTCGGGCTCATGAAAGCTTTTGGCGAAACATATTTCTGAAGTGACAGCGAGTCATCCTGTCCCAGTCATGTCTTTGCAAAACCTGCTGTGAAGAGAAAGGTTGGCAACAAAAACAGCCAATTTTAAGAAAAAACAGGAGAGAGAATGTTTTTTTGTGTGTTTTTTTTTGTGTGTGTGTTTTTTTTTAGCACAAGAGCACCCCGAAATGTCGGAATGAATGCACAGAGAAAGTTGTAGTGCTCTAGAAATCAAACGTCATTACTCAACTAGCCACTTTGAGGAGTATGCAATATACCAGGGATATGAGAGAGAGGACCGGGAGCACTAATCATGCTCATTTTCTGAAGAACCTTAAATGTTCTGTACACTTATAAGCTAATGAATATTAAGAAGATTGGATTACAGTAGTTGTATTCTTTTTAAATACTTGAACCTCTTTTTGTGGTATACTCTAAAAACCCCAACATAAGTTGAGTTTGAGACCCCTGATTTAGATTCGTAAATTAGTAGGGATATTACCATTCACATTTGCCGGTACTATTCCAATTCTCGGTACCTGGGAATCAATACCGATACTCAACGGTACTAATTTTCCGTACTTTTGTTCCTGCTCTCTCTCTCTCTTTCTTGCTCTCCCTCTCAAAATTGTTATGTAATTTATTTATTTATTTTATTTAAGTGGTAGTAAATGCTCATCATTGATTATTTAACAGTAATATATTTTAAAAAATCAATTTAACAATTACTTTTCAATATATAAAACTTGACAAATAAAAATGTAAATCAAATTAGTCACAGAGAAAAAGTAAAAATACATTTTACAATTATTTAAGTATAATTAATACACAAATTAATATTACAAAAAAACAAAGTATGAAGCAAATTTCTGTGCAATCAACAACACAAGGAACAAAGTTAAACACTAACGGTAAATAAATAAAAAATGTAATTGATATTATCTTCATTTTTTTTGTGCAGTTGTTTTTCCAGAACATAAAGCCTGTCACACGCCACGCAATGAGTTCAAAGTTCCAATCCACGTTGGCCTCAAATATAGCATGAAAAAGCATGATGTGAAAGAGAATAATTGGGTTTAAATCAATCATTTAAAAGTACCCAACATTGTCTGTAATGCTCGCTACATTTTGGCCACTAGTTTTATTGTTCCAATTTACAATGTATTTACCGAAAAGATAAAGCCATGTACCTTCCAGCATGATTCGATTTGGTGGGGGAAGACGGACCTCTCTGTTTTGGCGACTGTGTAATAAAAGGAAGGTGACAGCTCTCAGCAAGTGAGGACGACACCGCCGGCACTTCCCTCTAGCCGTGCACTCTTTGCGGAAAACCGGGGACATTGCCATCCTCAACCTGGCGCGGAGGCTATCATACTTCATAAAACTGTATTTTGTTTGGCTTGGCACTGTAAAAATCTCGCTCTCTTCCAAACCAGGAAATGTATTTTTAGCGCTTGAAAACCAGCGCGAGTGGATGACGGTACGCTGGTGTACGTACAATGTTGCGTTCAAGTGCGCCTTGGAAAATTGTTAACTCCTCTACTCCTTACAGTCACTTAATATGACTTCAGAACCGAAACATGGCACCGTTTGATTTTACGTGAATCGGTGCTCGGAAGTATCGACCCAAATCGGTCCGTACCACAAAAAGTACCATCTTTGGTACCCATCCCTATAAATTAGTCTAACATGCATATTTTGTAGGATGTATGTGGGAAGAAGCCAAAGTACCCGTATGCCAGCCATTGATACTTTGGGCTGTATCATCAATATCGATATTAACGATCAGTATGTTCCTAATCCTATAATATGAACATTATGGTGCTTGAGGCCACAGACCTTCACAACATTGTGTGGAAATCTGTCTACTAACCTTTTGCTTTTAGCAAAAGTGATACCAAATCAATGAGTATCAAGTAATACTACAAAGTACTGAATGTAGTGTACTGTAGTAGTAGTTTGTATCTTTGTAACTTATATGTCAACACACTATAATAATGAATAATATGGAGTTTAGTTATTGTGTTTTTAATCATCATTGGTGTTCAATTTGTACTGGATGGCAAACTTTGCTTGTTATAATAATTCAGTTTTCAGTCACCTCCACTGCTGCCAAAAATCTAATGTGTTTAGCAGCAATAAAGAACAGTTGAAAATGATTATATTATAACGGATCAGCCAACAATCATTAAGACAATCTGCAATACACACACAGGGTTTGCCACCCAATACGCTAGCAGACCAGTTTGCCTGTTGCCCGGCCCCAAAACACAACCAAACCAACATGGAAGGTGTCCCTCTATCCAATGTTTTCTAGCTGGCTAGAACAGTAACATTTTCAACACAGAAAACCCCTTGTGATGTGATTTTTCGTTTTATGTTACTTTTTGATAATGTGTAACAATAAAAGCACAAGTCTCTCCACTCCTACTTACATATTGCTCAGCATTATTAAACATTCAATACATGTCTGATTATTTTGTTGACCAGATTGAAACAGCACTGGGAGAATATATTTTGTTAGGTACTAAAAAAATGGCCCTTGGAGCCCTTTTGAGGTGATGGGACAAACAAGATTTGGGCCCATTTTCTTTATGCTGCTCTTCAGAGAGAAGCATTTATTCTCTGCTGTATGCTCTGTTTACTTTGATATCATTTTGCTATGGTAATAAGAGAAGCTCAATTTCCACTGTGTTACCTCATCTAAGACGTACAGTTTGTCCCCTGACTGAGGAGCTCAGACATTTAAAGGAAGTGAATGTTTCATTTCCCCCCCTCCTTCTTTTCCTTCCCCACTGCCTCACTACAAAAACCAACCTTCTCTATACAGTCTTGCATCTTGAATTCTTTATTCTAATTACCCTCTCACATGTTCATTTTCTCTTTATCTTCCGCATTTCTCGCTTCTCTTCCACTTCCAAGAATTCACTGTGTTTCACCTTCTGTCTTGTAAACCCATTTCTCTGCAGTCCCCTGAGAGAGATTGCAACTAACTGCTTGTTCACCTGTGCACCTTTGGCTTTGTAATAGTGTCTACAGATCTTTTTTGTCTGGATATCTCCCCTCATACTCACAGAGCAACATACACTACAACTGAGGGTTTACCATCCTACTGGGATACACTACTGCAAAGTGACTGAGGGTAACACATGCAATGACAGTGTTTGAGATTGTTATATTATCTGTGAAACTCTGACTTGCTTGAACTGAAGGAAGTTGAAAAAGACGGAATTTGCTACCAGGTAATCACTTGGCCATGTAAATAGAGGTCCTTTCGTAAATACCTGGGCTTGGCCACTTTTCAGTCACGTGGATTATCCTATGTAGACTTCTGACACATTATAGGTTGGCAAGTGTTTTGTTATTCCTCTGGTCAACCATTTACATGTGACATGATCTATTCTGGTCTGATGTAGGCCTATATATAACACTACACCACAAAATATTTCACACCCACACAACTCTCCGCTGCGACTATAAATATTAGTATTTGTCTATAAAATTATTGTAAATACACCTCTGTAGATGAGCTAATGCTCTTTTGGCACTCTCTGACAATGAAAGCATCACTGCCACCTACTGTAGTGGATGTGCCATTACACTTTATTCTACTGCGGCAAAAAAAAAAAAAAAAAATATATATATATATATATATATATATATATATATATATATATATATACAGTGTGCCTACCAGTGGCAGGTAGTGAGTATCAGATCTGAGCCTTCAGTGGGTATTTAGGTGACCTGATCTACTGCTTAATATCACAATCACATCACAAAATATTGTAGAAAAACTCTATTCAACTATGTCTAGCATAAAGAAGAGACAGCGGCACTTCTTGTATTTGAGGATGATAAATTTATCACTAAATCAAGTACCTTTATCATACATCACCACCAATCAAGCCCAAATATCTACTCTACAACACAGCAGTTCACAATCAATATTTATCAATATAAAAACCTTAAATGAAACACATCATACCCTCCAGTGAAGCTAAGGCAGCTGAGCAATTTTCTTTGATCGTGCCTGTCTGTCCAAGCTAATTGTTGCACTCATACATCCTGCTCTGAAAATGCTACGAATCCCCAAAAATCAATTTCCGGATTGAAACAAGCAAGCCAGCCTACATCTGACGTGAAGTCGCTCATCCTATTTGTATGTGAGCATCGTAAATTACAAAGAAGAAAGGTCCTCTCCAATGATATTTGCTGGCTATAAATACTGTTTGTGATATTTTTAAAGCATTTGATAGCATTCTGGTTTCTCATTTAAAATATTATGGCGTATTTTGCAATTGCATCGAAACGAAAGGCGGAATGACCACTGGGAATTTTGTGCTGTGTGCACTCCCTTCCCCCTGCGAGCATATAACCGGTGACGTTTGTATAGTAGCACATTATCTGTAGCATATGTCTAGCAATGCTGGTATTGCTGGTTGTTGCCATGTGTGTGTATATATAAGAGAGAGAGAGAGAGTTAATAACAGACCCTCAGACAATGACAGTTACCAAGCCCTAATTAGGTTGTCATGCTGAGACAGCAGGGAACGAGAAGGTGGGGAGGGGGGCTTATTAAGGAGGATAGGTGTCAGGCTCTGGCAGGAATGGGAGGTGGGCGGAGTGTGTGGAGGAGTACGATGGTGGTGTGAAAGGGAATTTAGTGCAGACAGGGAGAGCCAGAGGAAGATGGACCAGGAAGGAAGATGCAAAGGATAAGAAACGGTGGGAAGATCTCCAGATGATGGGAAGATAGAGGCAGCTAGTGACATAAAGGAAAGCAGCTTCTGTGTGGAAGGAAGAACAACTGAGGTGGAGGGAAGAATGGGGGAGGGACAGAAGAAGGTGCAGAGGAGGAAGCCATAAAGGATCAAATAAAAATAGAGGGTGGTGAATTTTGATTTATATGGCAAAGCAAAGAAGGGCTTCTACTGTATACCAATCAACCCAATGTCCATACTATGACAAGTTGAAATGGTAATGTGAACATAGTCAACTTAGTGTTGTTTACACTCTTTGGCTATATAATAATTTAGTGTACTTGGAGCTTTGGTGTGATACGAGTCAATGTTGAAATTTAGCAAGATGGTGCACTCAATAATATATTACAGGATGTTTGTCAATGTTAATACTTTAAATTGTTGTTTTTCAACCACCGTTATAGGAAAACGAACAGTAAATCTGCATTGGGCATTACTCATTGGGGGAAAAAATCTCTTAATGTTAATCAAAAACTTGCAGACGCACACTTCAATTAGCAGCCATGTTTATCAAAGATGAATTGACAACTCTAGTTGAAGCCAAAAGAAAAAAAAGAAAAGAAGGAAAATGAAGGACAGACCCGCTTAATTGCCAACAGTATCACAAAGTGCCCAGTGTGATCCGTGATGTTTCACACAAGAGAACTGGTAAGTGTTTCTAAGGCCACACACACACAGACACACGTTACCTTAGCACACAAGTGTAGAACCCGTTATCTTCCATTTCAGCAGACCTGAACCAGATGGAGTCATCTTCTTTACTCAGCCTATGACCTGAGAATATGATGGGCTCCTGGAGGGTTCAGAGTGAATGTTAAGTTCAGTTTATTGTTATATGCATCTAAAAAAAAGTACAATGTGCATTCTAATGAAATGAAGCATGTTGTGCCCTGGCACTTTCTGAACACAATGTCTTGACTAAAAAATAAATATGCACAATGCAAATGACCCTAAAAACATAAACACATACCAAACCCAACATATTTGCTCAACAAAAATATAAATGCAACACATTTGTTTTTGCTCCCATTGTTTTATGAGATGAACTCAAAGATCTAAAATTTCTTCCACATACACAATATCAACATTTCTGTCAAATATTGTTCACAAACCAGTCAAAGGCCCCATCCACACGAAAGCCAGTTTCAATGTATCCTCACAAGTTTCTTACCGTTTAGGCCGTTCGTCCACACAAATTTGTAACCGGGCTCAAAATTTTCAAAACGCGCCCTGTACGTGGCCGTCTGGACATCATAAGCAGGATAATCCTCCAGTGATGACATATTGGTCGCAGCTCGATGACGACGCGTTGTCGCAGATTGATGACGTATGCGCCAATTCTCGCATGACTGCGCGCGAACCGTCAGTCTGTCAACAATGGCGGATAGCCGTGTCGGAGTCATTTTTGCGCAGCCTCCTTAGCTTGCTTTTTATTCCCACGTTCAACAAGCGGTGTTGTACTTGAATCACCCGCCATTGTCACTTCTCCTGTGTTTGTCTTTTTCATGTTGTTTTGATACATGCAAAGCCATGTACTTTTCTGTAGATTGCAATAAAGTTAGAGAAAAAAAAGTGTTTGTCTTTTTCACTGATTCTTCTTCTACGCTTTCCGTTAACTCCCTGTGGCTGCGCTACAGCGCAAGTCACTCCAGACTTGGTATATACTGTACATTACAGCCGTTAAACGTCCTCAGCGTCTTCTTTTGGACACACGCAAGTCTTGAAATGCTTGTGTGTGTACGAGATTTGTTTAAGGAACGAAGCCGGCTTTGCTCACGTCTGGACGGGGTCTAAATCTGTGATAGTGAGCACTTCTCCTTTGTCGAGATAATCCATCCCACCTCACATGTGTGCCATATCAAGATGCTGATTAGACACCATGATTAGTGTACAGTGACTGCCCACAATAAATGTCCAATCTGAAAGGTACAGTTTGGTTTTATTGGTATCAGTACTGACTGAGTCCCCAGACCCCTACAACCCTACCCTCAACCCCAATGTAATAAAACAGCACTTTGCAGAGTGGCCTTTTATTGTGGGCAGTCTAAGGCACACCTGTGCACTAATCATGGTGTCTAATCCAGTGTCCAGTTGACATGGCCGATAGAGGTCACTAAGCTAAAATGTGTAACACTTGGTCCTAATTTGGCACCTTTTCAAAACAACCTACGTGGTTGTATTTATTGGAGGACTCTCTGTAATATGTATAAATTATTAACTCATGTAACCTAGTAATGAACTTTCGAGCCAATCATCTAATCTAAGAATCTAAAAAACAATTTTAATAAGTTTCATGAGACATACATAGACATAATGTATGTATAATGTGTACATATTGTTTATTTACTGTGGACCCCCACACTCCCAGTACCTATATATAAATATATATTTATTTTTATTCCAGAAAATAAAAAGTCAAAAAACAAGTTCACCTCAGCATCCCCTTTGTTCTTGTACCAGATGAGGCGCAGTTTGGCGTTGGTGGCCATGGTGTAGTTGGTGCGGATGTAGCTGTAGAACAAGGCACATTTCACCCTTACTGGCTCACCGGCCAGAACGTGGTACTCCTTCAGATCCACTGACCAGTCAATGCACCCATCAACTGCGGAAGAACAGAAAGTGAATATCGATTGATGATCCAGTGACAAACGTGCGAGAAACATCTGAATAAAAGCACATTTTGTTCTCATAACTGTTAAGGTAAAACAGCCACGAAAAGCACAACGTTTCGCAACAATGTTAGGGTGAGAACAAGCTTTCTCCGACAACAACAAAAAAACTTTCAAAAATATATAAGTTACTTTCATATACTGATAAAATGTCTTTACCCATCTCGAAATGGGAGACAGACTTGTCTATAGCACCGGAATCTGACTTTTGGATTCAAGTTTGTGAAAACGCATTTAAAATGACAAAACACACAAATTTACAACTTATCCAATATAAAATTATTCACAGAACATACATTACTCAATATATGGTGAAGAAAATGTGACTCTCAGACTCCGACATTTGTCTCCAATGTTTACAAAACACTACAGACACTTCTGTTCATGCTTTATGGTTATGTACTCCGGTTATGTGTTTCTGGACTAAAGTCTTAGAAAAACTTTCCGCTATTTTGGACTGTAGGATACCTTTATCTCCAAACTTGTGTTTGCTAGGTGACCTAACAACAACTGACTTACTACATAAACAATTTCAGTCTACATTTGTAGCCCTTACTATCGCAAAAAAAACTATTCTTGTTAACTGGAAAAATAAACAAACTCTGAATATCGACCAATGGTCTAACCTCCTCATAAATCACATTTTAATGGAAAAAATATCTGCCTCAAATAAAAACCAAATATCAAAATTTATAGAAACATGGTCTAAGTATATAGAATTTTTTAACCTAATTCTGGTTACTTAATTCTGCCTGTTAGCGAGAGCCACCACATCGTGATAACTTACATTGATGTTTCTGCATTTGGCAATTTATTATTATATTATATTATTAGTATGGGATTTTTTTTAAATAGGTTTTAGGTGAACTAATGAATACACACACACTCGAACGCACGCACGCACACACACACACGCACATACACATACTCACCCACATACAAACAAAAAAAGTATATATATATATATATATATAAAAGGAGAGCAATGATGACATGTCAAATCGAATGAACAATACTGAGCTCTCCAGAAAAAAATAAAAAATTAAAAATGTTAGGGTGAGACTTGGCCAGCCGCAATGAATCGGAAACAAGTTCCAGTAGCAGGTAAGATGTAGAGGTCAGCATGGAATTTTCCTCGGTATTTTTATTTTCCCACTTCACGTTCTCAGGCTGTTGTGACTTACATTTTTTTCTTAGTCTCAGGCTAAGATGGATGTTTTCTGTTTAAAGCACAGGCCACAGGTACTTGAATTAAAACTGTCCTGTCCGGAAAAGATAAAGCCTCTGAACAGTCATCCGCCCCAAAATACCTCATCAGCTTCATATCCTTATTGTTTCCATCCTTTTTGTTTACTGGCCACAGCCTAAATGCGTTCACAGGGGGCACAATGCAAAGCAGCTGTCTGTATTTCCTTACAAATGTTGGATGATTGATGAGTAACCAAATGTCGGCCCATTGGATCTCGTTATATAAGTCAGTTTAGGTAAAAATGGACTATTGAAATGAAAGAAAACACACCAATCAAATGGGTGACATTGACACAGAGAAAGAGAGAACTTTTTAAATGTAATTTATGGACTTTCATCCCCCCGTGGATATAGATATCTTGACAATGAGAGACAGAATGATTCATTTGACTGATGCCATCGGGGGTGACATTTGCATGCTTCAATTTGACACTTTTCTTGGAAAAGCGGAATGAGCCGCTTTCAGCAAACTGCTCACTATATGCACCATATTAAAACGTTATGTGATGAGTGGTTGAGCAATCGTGTTGCCATTCTAAACAAATTCAGATTTACCATTAACCGAAATGTTTCATGTTGCAGTAGTAATGCTGTTCAAGTCATTGTAATTCTGAATGTATAATTCTGTTAGTACTCCATTCGGTTAAATGTATGTGCGGTTAAGTCACTGCCAGTGATTTAAAGACTTCATTTGTTTGCGAACGTGGAAAAAATTTAAGGCCCCGTATTTAATTGGCTACATTTATAGATTTAGCAATAAGCATTAAGTCAGGAGAGATTTAGCATAGCCAAGCACACACTCATACACGCACAGTTTAATAGCACTCATTCAATCTTTGAATCCCTTCTCACCGAACGCTGCTGCAAATGTTACTCCGTCAACTTCTATTTACACAAAACTTCATTTTCAGTTGCGCTCCTGGGATATATATATTTTTTTAAATACATAGAATAATTAATGTCATTCATTTCCCGTGTGCAATTTGTGAAGTCTATACTATCTGTTATCAGTTCCTGCCCAGCTTTTATGTTGAATTCACTTATGTTACATCGCTTTGGAAACGCCTCCGCAGCCCTTCTGCGTGGGCTGGCTACCTGTTCTTTGTGTTACACACACCTATTACTCTTGTTTGTGATTAGTCTGGCTTCATTTAATTCTGTCACTGTCACCATTTCGGTCCCAGGATTGGACTGTGTGTGCTCATGCATGTGAGTGTGTCATTTATGTGATGGTTATCTTTCTTTTCTTGTCTTTTCTGTTATTTGTGGAGAAAGGAATGACGATTATTCTGGTTCCTGTCTTGCTTGTTCCATTGTATCTAACCAAATCTTCGGAGAATTTTATTTGTTATTATGTCGATTTATTATTGTATATCCTTAGGTCATTTGGCAGTGTTGGTTTGTCAGACTGGACGTTTCATAACACTGGGGATGCATAGGGAGTTCTCTTTAGGGGGGGCCACTATTTTCTAATAGCGCTGATAGAGAGGCCCTCACAGAATGCAAACCTCTGGCAACACTAATGTAAAATATTTTCCAGTTTTGTGGCTCATTAAACACTTGTGAACCGAAATTCAATACATTCTTTGACTTGACAGATTTTGTGTAACACTCAACATTCAAGAAGACACGCACACGAACAATACTGAGCTCTCCAGAAAAAAAAAGAAAAAGAAGACACGCACACACACATTCACATTCACACAAATTAAAAACACAGGTAAAAAAAAAAAAAAAACTTCTGCAAATGTATAAATCAAATTAAGTTAATTAATAAAAAATATATTTATTCATCGTCAGATGTGTATGTATGAGCTTGCAAGCCATGCAAGTAATGTGTGTATGAGAGAGAATTTGTTTTGCGTGTGGGTTTTAAAATAGGAAAATTAATAGAGGTCAGCCAGGGTTGACCATTATGAATTAATGAGCTGACAAGAATTGAAGGTGTTGACACCCTGGGATGAACATTTGGGTCTAGTGGGCTAATGCTGTTTGTTCCTATGACATGGGTCAGATACACACAGGCAAGATACAAATACACTCCTGACATCGCTTTGAAAAATGTGCACTCCGTGACCGAGTAGTGAGTAGACTATATGTATCTGCGGGCTATTACAAAAGTAGAATCAAATAGTATTTCATTCACCAGTGCTTCTTCGTGTGCTTATGCATGAGTGGGTGTGTTATTTTTTCCAGTCATGGTTTTGTGTAAGAATGCCTGGACGACCACAGCTGTGTTTGAATGTGTGGGTAGGGTTTTAGCATGACCTGGTAAATAATCCCCTGCAACTCAATCTTCATATGGATGTTCCTACATGATGCAACTAAAGTAATCCTGTACTAAAAATATCCACATTTAACATGTGCTGTTTTTTTTAACTACCCCTACATAAAGATCGACAAAATACTATCGCAGCTTCAAGTATTCAGTTTGTGATTATCAGCATACAACTCTGTAAACTGATATTAGAACTGACGCCAGCGCTTAACATCAAATTCAGGGCCTAATTTACTGAGATGAAGGCGTATATGAGATGTGGAGAGAAATGAGAGAGCTTGGAAGTGAAGTAGATCTAAATGGGACTAAATTGAAGTATTCTTTTTGTATGTATGTTACTCGTCAACAGACAATAAAGCTGCTTGTGATCATGATTTCTCTGATCCACTGTTGAAAGGAGGCTGAGTCGCTCCTCTCTCATCTATAACTGCTTCAAGCAACTAAGCGTAAGTCTGAACAAAAAAAACAACATATTACTGAGTTATTGAAAATAAAAATATTGCTCCAATAATTTTGGCCAGCAACTGCATAAAAGCCATTTTTGTTAGATTTAACTCCTCCAGAGTGTGTGGCAATTGTATATCCAGTTGTGGATATACCATGTGCCTATTCTGAGTAACAATTAGAAAAATTGGGACTTCAGGCCCAAAACCTCCTCTGGGAGGCCAGCACCGATTGTTACAATACACTAGGGCTGGGCAATAAATCAAATTAATTCGATACATCGTCATTTTAAAAATCGAATCGTTGAAAATTTGCTAAATCGTGAAATAGAATTTTGTCTTCTGGATTATTAAAATATGTAGTTTGTATGTTCTGTTACATTCAAATGTTTTTGTGAGTTGCAATTTTGCACAAGTGGCAGAGAATGCTGGATGGGTGGTTTACGAGACATGTTTACAATAAATACCAACTACTTAATTGTGGCATTTAAGCACAAATGGATGAATGTTACATTTATGTTGAAACTCATTTAGAATAAGTATACATTATTGTTGTTTTAACATTTTGCACAGGAATTATTTTTGAATAAATGAAACCTTTAAATACATGTTTGTTGGGTTTATTAGATTAAAATCGATTAAAATCGTAATCGTCCTGAATGACTGCAAAAATCGAGATTTTATTTTTGGGCCATATTGCCCAGCCCTACCATGCACTCAAATAACCTAGACACAAGGAAATGTGAAGGAGTAACATGGCATGAAGACATGATTCCTAATTGTGATTGGCTCCAAGCCAGCCCTGAAAATCATTCAGAAACTCCTAAATTGCATTGCTGAATTGATAACAGGATGCAATACTTTTTGTTGGAATTTCAAAAATAAATACAGGGGTGGAAAATATTTCCCCACCATCTCTCATTTTTCCTGCGTTGCACAGGCAACATTTTATGCGCTGGTTTGCATCTTTTTTTATTTAATTTGTATGTATTTAACCTTTATTCATATTGATTTGTTTTTGGTTAAAAAGGTAATTTTAAATATTGTAAAACCATTAACTTATATCTTTAATTTATCATTTGAATCCAGTTGTTTCCCAAATAAGATAAACATCGCCAAAGTAATACCTCTGTACAAAAAAATTATTGCAAACACAGTTTTACTAATTACAGACAAATTTCTCTATTGCCTCAGTTCTCAAACATTTTGGAAAAACTTTTCAACTCTGGACTTGAATTTTTTTTCGAGAACCATAAAATAATAAATGAAGGACAATATGGTTTTAGAACCGGAAGAACTACCTCCATGGCAATAATTGATGCAATAAAATAAATTACAAATGCACTGGAACGGAAAAAATATGCAGTTGATATCTTTGTTGATTTCAAAAAAAAATTTGATACAATAGATCATTCAACCCTTTTTGAAAAACTGGAACAATATGGTATACGCAATACAGCTGGAAACTGGTTAAACAGTTATTTCACAGGAAGGGTACAAAACAATATGTTAAAATGGGTCAATATACATCAGAAGAACTTGACATTGTTTGTGGTGTTGACCAGGGCTCTGTGTTTGGTCCAAAGCTTTTCCATGTATATATAATTGACATTTTTAATGTATCACAATTACTAAAGCTTATAGTATTTGCAGATGATACAAAAAATGTTTGGAGTTTAATCAACGAGAAGTTGATATGGATGTCCTACGTCAGACATATAAAAACCAAAATCTCCAAAAGCCTCTCAATTAATAACAAAGTGAAACATTGCTTGGATGGAAATGCACTTTGTATACTTTATTGCAGGTTGATACAATCATATTTCAACTACTGTGTCGAAGTATAGGAGAACACTTATCAATGTATAATTAGTCCTCTAGTAATCTTACAGAAACGGGCAATGCGGATCATTCATAAAATAGTTTTTTCTGGTCACACTCATGGTCTGTTTATTCAGTCAAAGTTGTTTAAATTACATGACCTTCTAATACACTTATATAAAGCATTTAATGAATTACAACCTTATAACTTACTACTATAATTTTTTTATTAATAAAAAGAAAACCTCTATCATAACTTGAGAGGATATGGAGATTTTATATGACCTAAGTTTTGGTAAATTTTTGAGGGTGGGACTTAATAAGTTTTTTTTCCTCCCACTCCTTTTCAGGCTCGGTTTAGTTGAGTATTGTCTGGAGAAATTTATAAATTGTTGATTTTGATTGGTGCCTGAAATAAATGAACAATGAATGAATTAATGAAAATATGAACATGATGCTACTTGTTATTACTAAGTGTGTGGTTTTTTTTTTACAGCAGTGGAATACATAAGAATCCAGGCAGAGAATTTGCAATGCGTTTTTTTTTTAATGTTAATTCAAAATGTGAACATTTACAATATAGTTAGTGTTTAAGCACAGTTCTCGAAGTGTCCTTTTTGCATCCCACTTCAAATTGCGTTTGAAACTGATTGGAATCAGAATCTTAGCTGACCCCTCAAACTTACAAAGATAAAATATTCCCTCTATTTGTTTAACTGCGTACTACAAATAAAAGCTGCTGGAAATATATCTTCTTTACATCTTAACACTTGAGTTATTTTTACCACCAAAACTCAGAGAGCATCACGTTGTTGACTCAAGCAAAATCTGTCACATCAGCTGTGTCCCCACCACCTCTCTAACTGAGTGAGGAGCTGAGCCCTGCCCTCGCTCAGCAGCTGACACAGACAGGAGCTTCGTAATTAAAAAGTGTAGCGAACTACTCCTTCATCCGTCATTCTGTCAATTTTTCAGATAGTGCACCCAAAATTCAATCATATTAAAGTTTCCATGATTTTCAACCAGCCTGTCGAATAGTGAAGTAAGGCAGTTTCAAAAATATTTGTTACATTTATATATATTAATATTTGAGTAATCCCTTAAAATCAAATCAACTCAAATTGAATTTGGTTGATTGAAGTCAAAACAATTGTAGCAAAAAATAAAATATAAATGTACCCTTAAAAAAAAGACAGTATAATTATGGACAGCATGTAGCAATGAGACTAGCCTAATAGATTTGTGCCAATGTATTAGGATAAAATGAACTCCCATTTCTCCCTGGGAATATTCCAGAATTCCAGAGCCACCCACATATTCCCAAAACATGCAAAGGCCCCAGAAAACAAAAACAACAACAACAACAAAATCACTTTCTATTCACTTGAGGTCCTCATTCAAACAAGCAAGTTCAAATCATATCTGTACATGACAGCATAAAAGCAAAAACACACTGCATGTGCTTTGCTGTTAAGTTCTGTCAAAAACGCTGCCTTGAAACGTCATGCATGATTAATGCTGAAAGACCAAGTAAAAGCGCAGATCCCATGCTAAATCTTTGATACAAAAATCAAAAGGCCCAAAAGAGCAAAAGACTTTGAAGTTTTAAATTATATTAATATATATTTCACTTAGTCACCAAGGAACCAACTCACCTCAGTAACCACCTGTTCAAACTGCTACCCTCGGACCATCACATCGTCACAAGAATGGTAATGCTTGTGATGTATAGAATGTAGAGTGTGCTCAGTGCCGTGTGCACTTTGCGCATGTACGGGAATGTTTAGCCGGCTAATGAGCATTCTTTTAAACTGTTAAGCAGTTCGTCAATAAAGCTCAACTAGTGTTGACATTTAACATTTTCAATTGATATTTTTAGTGTTTTTGAATTTACTTATAAGTATATAGATGCCATATAACTGTGTAGTTAAATGAATAACACTGTGATAATGTTTTTGTGAAACATATTGGAATCTCTCACTCCCTTCCAGCTCTTGAGATAAGAATGTGTATGTTTTAAAAGTGGTCAAGTTCTCATGCCATTAGTCATTTGGTCGTAAAAACTGAAGGTCCAAGGTCAAAGCCTGTCTACATAATTTCTCCGAGCCTGGTAGGGAGCTGAGATAATCGTATCAGTATCATCATGTCTGCTTATTAAGAACACTAATTCTTTGTCAAGCCTAAGGGCGGGAGTATTCTTTTTTCAAGTATAAAACAACTGTATGTTATCATATTCGTCACACTTGAGGCTTAACATCACCTTCGAATGTAAACAATTTTCCTGTGTCTTTAAGAGCTCTTAAATAAACTCCTTAAAGGAACTTTTTCATACGATCTCAATTCTGCAATTTATTTGAACACGCAAAAGATTACACTTAATAAAGTAATCAAATAATGCCTTCACTAGGCAGGGTATTAAGATCATTATCATTACTTCGCTGTTGGCCTCTGACAGCGTCCCAGCACAAACGGCAAACTTAGACATTGGACCGGAGAATTGAACCCTCTCAGGTTAGCTTAGTGCTAGCTAGCTAACTGGCGCAACAGAACATGGTCAATTCCATTCTGTAGCGACAGTCACAGGCCACGTATAGGCCAACTTCCAGTCACAATGTCTATCCTAGAAATGTGGGTGGTTGTGGTTGTAAGATTAGGTCCTGACACAGTAGTATGTAGGCTTACGAGCAGAAAGACAAATCCTAAAAAACAGATGAGGATAAAGGAACAGAGAAGCAGTGTATGAAGTGCCCCCAAAAAAAAAAAAAAAAGATGGCAATGAGCTCCATTGCCCTGGGACGCAAAACACACTTTTTAAATTGGATAATACCATGCCATAAAAGCATTATAGTAATTCTGCGTGTCAAAAATAAGTGTTGCTTAATACGGTTAACATTTAATTAGCATTATGTGGTCCAGTTCTACAACCAAAGTAGGTCTAAACATATTGTTGATAAGTAATACCTCTCTGACAATATCATTCAAATTTAATATTAATTTTGTACAGGCAAATCTGCCTAATGAAGGTTGAACAAACAGTGATTTTTTTTTTTGACTGATTGTGCAGTTTGTTGTTGTTGTGGTTTTAATGTAACCACTTGAAAGTAGCACATTTGGCTTCACGCTCAACTAATATGCACACAGTTGGAGCCATATCTTCTTATTTTACTTGGACGACTTTTGTGTGATATGTAGCTTAAAAACAAAAGTCAAACTTTACATCTTTTATTATGCTCTCTTGTTTGGGCTTCTCATCAGTAAGACAAAACAAAAAGAAAAAAAAAAGATGCACTGTAGCGGCAACAGTTGAAATTGTGAATTGGAAATACAATGACAATATAATTGGAAATTTGGATCTGCTCCTCCAAATATTTTTCAGTTGGTATAGAAACGCTTCTTCTGTTGGAATAATTTGGCATCTACCAGTAGCACCAGTACGGCACAATCAAAACTCTCCTCGCCACACAACCATAGCTTTAAAACATGTTCCTAACCCGCTGTATGTATGTGTGCATGTTGTTATACTATATGTAAACTTCTTCTCTCTGCCCCATTTGTCACAATGTCACTGGGGCTTACAGCACACATTTTCCCCACATTTGTCAGTTACAAACACACGCACACACACGGTCCCACAGGCCTTCTTCATGCCTGTCATTAATAAAGAAATTGCAGCACACCTGCTCACTGACAGCACCCAGCAGAGAAAGAAAATGGAAGTGCAATATTGTGTAGGTATGCATATATAAGTTATGGTACAAGGTAAAATTAATCCAATAATGCACTTAATATAATGCTAACAAAACAAACTAGTTAGTGTAGTGTGCTAAAATTATTACTGCAGGTAGTTAACCGCCTATGGGATCTGTGGGTGGTTGTGTGATACAATTACTGTATCAAAGCACTGGAAAGTGAGTATCTCACCTTCTTGTCACCCAAAAGTATTAACAAATATGAATGACCGCAGTTCACCTGTCCGGTCCTAGTCAGCTCATTGCTCCCATGCTCCTATAACCGAGCAAACCAGTTTCATCAATCTTTACCTTAAGTGTATCTTTTTGTTAACCCTGGAGAACCCAAGAACCCTTTTCTTCTTTGGAAAATTATGAATTATACATTAAATGACTGCTATAAATTCACTGAACACCAAAATATGTTTTTTCAATGTTTTTTTTTTCAATTTATTCCCTAATTTAGGATTAGGGCGAAATTTGACCCTTTGGGATTTAGGGGTATCATTTCAAAAAATCTGAATAACAAAAACTGTCAGTAAACTATTTAGAATTTAAGAAAATAATCAATCAAATACACAGCTACATTGAACAATCTATTTTTTTTGTTTTATTTGTTGCATTTTAGCCATCTTGTCACCACCACTCTGGCTCATGTAAGTGCAATATTCATCCACTAGATGGCCCCATGCAGGGGTCAGAAGTGGCACTCTGGACTTTTGAAGTTAAATTTGTAAAAAAAAAAAGAAAAAGGTCTTTGTTATTTGAGTAGCAGAATTTATAGGGGCCAAATTTGACCCCGTGGGTTCTCCAGGGTTAAGCATTGTTTTTATGCAGGGCCCATTCAAATTCAATTTATATGATACTATATTTTATGCATTAATTAGCATTGGGATATAAACAATCCTCTTCATTGTGCTGTTCACATTTTGACACCATAAAGTCGGGTAAGCGCATCAAGATGCTCTGGGCTGTGCTTTGCACTGTGGGGCTCACAGACATTGAATGTATTCAAAGATTTCATCTGGACCATGAGGCCATCATTCGTCTGTGCCAGCTTTTAGGAAGAGCAGCGCTCTAGCCAGACCAGACCAGCTGCTCACCCCGATACCTTACTGACGCTTGATCTTATTAAAGTATCAAGCTAATTGATTTCAATATAGCACAGAAGGAAGGAGAATGTGTGAGAGAATATGGCCCATGCCACTGAAAATGAAACAAGTCTAGTGTTGGACATATTTCTCAATGATAGACTTCAGCGAATTTCAAATTGGGATGGAAATAAGTTTCTCAACTCCCTTCTTTGAATCTTCAAAAATATCTGCAGTCTACTTTCCTGTTTGATTACATGATCGTATGGAATGTGAATAAAAGTGTTGTTTTGTTGAAAATACACTGCACAGCATCCTTAAAATGTACGGTCCTTTCTGTAATAATTAGGGATAACCGAGAACTGCTATCTCGTATTGGGCCAAACTTATTTTAAGTATCGTACTCATGACGGCTCGCAACCTCTTGGGGCCATTTTAAGATCACGATCAGGACCTAGAAATTAGAAGAATACAAATTTGCCATTCATTTCATAAAATTTTACGTAAAAATGCTACATTGGGTTATACAGGTCTTTCTTTAAAAATAAAATTATTGTGGTTTTGTGGGGAACTTTTATGTTCTTCATAGCTGCACTAGTGATTACACAAGAGCTGAGTAGTCATACTGGTATCAGTCTGAAATAAAGTGGTATCAAACATCCACAGTGCTAATTGTAGCACATAAGGATGGTTTTACTGACGTACACGAAAGAGTTTCAACGATGACCATTATTCATCTGGTGACCTTTTCAGATTTGTAATTCTTTAACACATTTTTTAAATATTGTCTGTGTGCGTTTATGGATTTGAGTGAATAAACATCTTTTCAAAAGGCAATACTCAAAGCCAAGGTGAAATTAATTGAACTGTTCCAAAGACAAATGACTGTCTTAAGCTTGCTTTGAAGCACTTCAGTTGTGTTTATTAACTAATACATCCATTAGCAAGGTACAATAAATAAGTCTTTGTAAAATATTATTTTTTCTTTCACAGAAAAAGAAAAAGCACTGTGAAATCTGCGACTGTGATTTTCCGCTATAAATAAAATGCAATTGCATTGAAGTGCCACATGGCAGCTGAGACGGGGCTCCAAGTGTGGGTGTTTTTTGTTTATGCCAGTCTCTCTGAAGTCTTCGTTTACAGTTAGGGGGGAACTAAGCCCCCCGATCTGCAAACCTCTTTCTTGTGTGGTTACCTCAACTGTCTGCTCACTCACTCTCACACCACAAAATGCAGGACACAACTGTCATATTGCTTAATGTGGAACTCCCCCCATCTAGAGAGCAACACATTGTCACCAGATGGGAAATTTAACTAAGACGCACAGGTGATTTATCTGTTTGCACAGATCCAATCATTGCTTTCTCATTGCTCCATTAATAGCACTCCCACTGTCACATGCTCTTTGTTTTGTGAAGTGCTACACAAATTATCATTGGTATTTAATGATGTGCCTGTAATTGACAGTACAAATGTTTAATAATTTATGCTCTCATTACAAGGCAAGTTTGTTTGCCTACAAATGCATGTCTTTAATGCAATTAATGTGACAAGTAATCAAATTTAATAGTGCATGGGGGGTAGCTCAAACTACTGTCTCAGGTTTTCTGAAGTTATTATTATTATTATTATTTTAGATGTTTTTTAATTAACAATCAATCAATTTTAGTTTCATAAACTTATTGAATGTCATCAATTTCATTTTAGGATACTGTATATATTTACATCGTAGATCGGCTTTTCCCTTGGGTAGAAGGAACAGGTACACTAGCCAGCATTTATGAGTTCATATATCACTTGTATAGTACAGGGTTGAATATCCCACCACATGACATTGCAAAATTTCAAACTGTTCTGTAGCCGAATACAACAGTAAATCTTGTACTGTACTGTACTGTAAAAAAAAAGAAGAAGAAGCATTTTTAAGAAAATACAAAACGTGTTTAAAAAAATAATTTAATCATTAAAGAGTTTGTTTTCAATTTTTTTTGCCCAACAAGAAAAATAATCTTGAAAAATAATGTTTGCATTATAAAATTGACCTCAAATTAAGGAAATATATCAATTTTTTTCTTAAGACATTGCAGCTAATATTAAGAAGGAAAACAATACTCAATACTAGAGGAAAACCAATTACACAACTTGAGAATTGAGAAATTAGGGAATAACATGCCAATCAAAGTTTGAACACAGCTGTTTTTGTTTTCAAGCACATTTGTTATTATTGACACAGCCCCGGATCAGCAAAATGGGGATGGCTGCTGAATCAGAACAAAACTATTCACAATCGCATGTCACAAAATACAGTGGACTAGTGGTAGAGTGTCTGCTCTGGAACTGGGAGGATGTGGGTTCAATCTCTGGCTGGGTCATACTAAAGACTACAAAAATAAGAACCAATTCCTCCCTGCTTGACACTCAGCATTAAAGGTGGAAACCAAATGTTCTGTTTCAAGAAAATATGTCCTCATGTCATCTTTATTTGCTATGTAAACTTCCCTAGTAAGTTGTCAATTCTCAAAATATAGATAAATAAATCTTTAATGAAAATACCCCTTATTTTAAATAAACTTTTCTTGTAATAAGCACATTTTACGAAATCTTTTCGACAAGTTTTTCAAATTTTAAGACAAAATGTTTTTAAGGGGGCTATATTTATATGCTACATTTAAAAATTCTTGCCAAGCAAATTGTGCTTACCCCATTGGTGGATATAATTTTTATTTTTTTGCTTAAAATAATAAAATGTGTCTAAATTTGAGGACATTTTTGTGCTAATTTTGAGTATGGCTTTTTGCAGTGTGCATATCATTGCTAACATGCAAGTGCATATCAAACACTTTATTGGACAGCTTGCCTCTATTGCTCAACAAGTTTTGATTCAGCACTGTTTTTTATTGAACTAATTTATGGAACCAAATGTGTGTGCTTGGAATGAAGTATTTTCAATCTAAGCTAAAATGGAAAGTGACACCCCTGTGAGAGTGCAGACCTTTGTTTGCCAAGGTCAAACTATCTAACATCCATCCATCCATTTTCTTAACCACTTGTCCTCACAAGGGTCGCGGGGGGCACTGTAGCCTATCCCAGCTGGCTTCGGGCAGTAGGCAGGGTACACCCTGAACTGGTTGCCAGCCAATCGCAGGACACACAGAGACAAACAACCAGCCACACTCACAATCACACCTATGGACAACTTGGAGTGTTCAATTAACCTGCCATGCATGTCTTTGGAATGTGGGAGGAAACCGGAGTACCCGGAGAAAACCCACGCAAGCACGGGGAGAACATGCAAAGTCCACCCAGGAAGGCCGAAGCCCGGACTCGATCTCATGTCCTCTGCACTGGGAGGCGAACATGCTAACCAGTCAACCACCGTGCCGCCACTATCTAACATGTCCATTGAAAATAAATAAAACCTCAGTCCAGACCTGTAGGTGGCAATAGCAAGCTTTGTTTTACCTGCTGGTACTGATGGGTCACTGCCCGGGGGTGAAAAAAGAACCTAATTTCTTCATTTATCTTGTCTTCAGAGAGATAAAAATGTGCTCCGTGTAGCCCTGCTATGAAATCGAGCATGAACCTGATATGATGATATCACAGAATGCTTCATTATTATTCTCTCCTGCTTGCATAAAGACAAACGATCAATAGCAAACTAAGTGCTGGTCAAAAACTATTGAGACATTGACGTTCCCAGTTGACAAGAAGTGATGCAAACAAAGTGATCAGTCAGGTCACTGAACTAGTGTGTGTTGAAAGAGATTCTTATTTTGAGTTAAATGCTACGTGCTCGTTTAGAATGCTGCCGTTCCCTGTGCTATTCTCAAGTTATTGTCCTCCATAAAGGCCTGTTTCTGATTTCCACACATGTGCTGCTTTTGAGCAGAACCACCAGTAGACTTCAGCATTGTTCAAGGGAGAACTTTTTTCAACTGACAGCTGCTTTGCCAATTTATGAGCCTCTTTTTGAAGAGACAGCAGAGCATCTTAAATTGTTACTTTTCACTTTTTTTTTTGCCAGGAAGTAGGGTTTTTTTCTATAGAAGAAATGAACAGATGCACAGAGACAGCGGAGAAGAGCAGCAGAGTGATTCTCAGAAGGACCGCATACGAGTTGCAGACACTGCACTTCTAATCAGATAGGAAAAGCCCCAGTCATCAAGGTTTAAGCTCAATGTATGTGTGTGGGCGTTCAAGCACAGTGAGTGCACACTCCTGGATGTGCCGGAGTGTTTGCGTGCTAGCATATAAAAGTACGGTACGTGTATAAGCAGCACTGTACCGTACGTGTGGGCGGGCTGCTGTGTGTGTGGCTTGTGTCACTCTGCTGATGAGTTAGTGTGAGACACAAGCTGTTAAATCACTGCTGACGCACGGCAAGTGTATTTTGAATAATTTATGAAGATGTAAGATCAGATCTGAGCATTGATGTATTCTGCACTGAAATTACGAGAGAAAACCTTGAGTCTCAGAAATGTTGAGCTTTTCAAAACCTCTCAAATACTAAAAATGGATCACATGAGACTAAAAGTGAACTAAAGTATGTGCCGAGATTAGTAAAGAACTGCAAACTGCTGCAAGTTTTTTTGTTGTTGCAACATTTATTTATTTGCATTCTATATATTCATTGACCGTGCCGATAGAACTTCTTACACTTAACATTTCCGATAGTTTTGTTTTTGACTGTGAGAAATAAAGAATAATGCTTTAAAATGTAAAGTAACAATTAAAAATGTAATGGCAGCTCTCTGAACTGGTAATAGCAAAAAAAGAAAGATAGCTCTTCTAAAGCTCCAGCTGTGAATACGGCCTAAGATTCTCCATAAGCACAACTAATTAAAAAACTGATATGATGAGATTTGACGGAGATCAACTGGACACAGTTAATAGGATTGCACTTGTTAAATGAAATAAAATGTGCCGTCTAGATAAGATCTGGAAGAAACTTAATTTGACATTACAACCTTTGATCTGAAATACCAAAGCGAGTTTCTTTCAAATCCGATTCCCAGGAAACAGGGACATGCGGTCAGGGTAGGCAAGTGAGGCAGTGCCCTCCCCCTGCATGTGAAGAATTAATAATAATAATAATAATAATAAATAAAAAAGGGAGAAGACAACTTGTGGTGACATTAAATGTTTTTCATTTTAGTTCTATAGTATGCTTTACATTTATTTAGTTTTTTCCTGTGCGTATTTCCGGTTCATGGCAGCTTTTGATATCATTAAATATAAAGGGAAGACCAAATGTTTATTTTTTATTTTTATTAATTAATAAAATAGAAAGATCAGAAAAACAACAGCAACACAACAACAATCATATTGTTGAACAGTGTGGGAATTGAAGAAAACTTTGAAAATATGTATTAACAAAACTAAACAATTTTGACCTTATTTGAAACATGATTCAATGAATGTCAAAATTGAAATATAGTCTAATTTTCTATTTTGGGTTCATATTTTTATATCAGACTCCAGAGAGGTCAGTGCCTCACCAGTCATGAACCCCACACCATGTCACTTAAAGGAAACTTACCTCAATAAGATGTGGATTTTTTTTTTGTTATGTAAAAACAATTTAACAATGTCATTATCGTTAGGAGTGATAATACAGAAAGAAAAAAAAGGAGTGATAATACAAAATAGAATGAAAGAAACAATGGGCAGAAAGGTCATTTCTTTAGTATAGATGATTATTTAGGAGGCAGAGAGACCAACAGAGAAGCGTGGTCTGGATTCCAAAACAAAATGTTAATTTGCCCTGAACATGTTGTGCTTCAGATGAAAGTTCAAATAATAATCCTCTCAGTAAACAGATCAGCACTCCTTCAGATTTCTCTTCTTCTAGTTCAGACTCCGTTTGGAAAAGCGAGTGATTTTAGAGCAGCGGAGTCCAAACGTATGCCAGCTAAGAAGCCGATGTTGCGCAAGCCTGCAGCTATATTTCAAAATATCCTCCACAGATTGTTTTTCGTTGGCGTAGTTTTTGGTTTTACAATGTTCACATACACTCTGTGTATCCGACTCAAAAAAGAGTGAATGCAGCAGAGGTGAACGATGGAAAATTCAATGGCACAGCTCGAGGGATGAGCTTCCTCTGATACTCATACACAGTGCACACATAAAAATGACACAATGCCATATGGGATGTTGGTCCAACTTAAACATCTATCTTGAGTGACATCTTATCCCGTGTGTGTGTATATGTCAGAAGCAGATTGAAATGGTGCAATGAACACAAATGTATTGGACATTCACGTTTGGGCAGTTTTGGGGGCAAAATACAAGAAGTTTAGTTTTTGGGCTCTTACTTTAGCATCGGCTCATTTATCAGGCAGATGGCAGGACATCTGGGAGCAAACAATGATTTTGGGTGGTGGGATATGCAATGAAGACCATTTTAAAAAATATATATATTAAAAGGGCAATTTGAGACTCAATAGCGAGATTTCCTTAAATCTTTAAAACACATGCTTGATAAAAATGTTCGTTTTTGTGTCTGGTCCTCAATTCTAGTTGAATCTAGTCACACACTGTATTCCTATGTTTGTTTTGTAATACTGTACCATCCATCCATCCATCCATTTTCTTGACCGCTTTTTCCTCACAAGGGTCGCAGGGGTGCTGGAGCCTATCCCAGCTGGCTTCGGGCAGTAGGCGGGGTACACCCTGAACTGGTTGCCAGCCAATCACAGGGCACTGTAATACTGTACTTTGAACCTTATTTATTTATTTACTTTTATTAATTTAGTGTTTTGACAACCTATGTTGTTTTGGTTCTTTTGGAAATTAAATACATTTTTTTTAGTTCCTCGTCACCCTGCTTTCCTGCATGTGGATGCTCAACCCCACGCAAACCGTAACAATACTGTACCACATATATTTGGACAAGAGGTGTAACCCTGCCTCCCACCAAAAGTCAGCTGGGATAGGCTCCAATTCTCCCTTGAACCCGAACAGCAAAAGCAGTAAAATATAGCTGTATCATCATTTCTACAAATGCATTTAAAAAAAACGTGTTTTTTTTTGCTTGATAATCGTTGCTTTTACAAGTATATGTTACACTTTGGTTTATCATAAATAAAGCTATTAAAAAAATGTATATTGTATATACTAGTGTTGTTCCGATATCGGTATCGGGAGAGGCCCCAATACTGCATTAAAACAGTGTGTATCGACATCGGCGAATACTAACAAGTAACATGCCGATGCCATTATTTCCCACGCTAATATAGGATTTTGGATGCAGCATCTTGTGTCTTGCTTGTGCACGATATTCACTGATGTATGACGTGTTCACTGCATGCCCTTGAATACTCTGAACCAATGGCAGGGCAGCTTTTTCATGTTGAGGGGAGAAAAAAAATGACAGATACTGCAAAATTGGGGATTGGAATCGGTATGGGGGGCCAAAAAACGGTATAGGAATATACACATCATACGACAGAGGGTGAAAAAAATAACGGACTGTGATTCAAAGGTGCACAAAGATCATGTTCGTTGTCTCATCAATTTTTGGAAAAATTTCCATATTCGACGTACAGAAATCAACTGTCGAAGATAGATTACATATGCAATTTGTTGTGAAAGACAGTCCCATTAGTAAGGTTTACAAAAGTCTGTGTGGCTTTGTGTTCTAAGGTGAAACAATGTAAATTTCCCCTTTGGAGGAATAATACAAGTTACAGTATCTTATCTGGAGAAATTATCTGGAGTACTTTTTTCCCCTAAGCGGATATCTAGTGTTTTCTGTAGCTGTCTTGTATTGTACAACGCTGGTATACTTTGCTCTGTTCAAATATCAGAATCTTTGACTTTAACAGCAAGCAATCTTTTTTTATCGTTCTCAACTGAATGTATCCCAAGACATTTTAGTATGTGACCCATAAATATTTAGCAAACTGATATGCCACTTGAAGTTAAAGTGTTTGGATTTTTTTCTTTTTTTAACAAAGAGCCCTACAGCATGTTTTAGATGAAAGGAGCTGTTAATCCCCAAGTTGCCTAGTTAGATCAGGGATAAAATCAAGACATTCTCATCTCCAGAAAACGCTTGCAAAATATCAATAAATCATCTCATGGTTCAGCAATGGCACAGGGAGATCTAATCGGACAGCAGCGATTACACACACTCTCTCCTTATAGCTGCAAAAGCATACAAAGATGAGAAAAAAATGAAAAAGAACGCAGGAGAGGTGCAGGGGACAGTGGGCAATGGGGGTGGTCGGATTGGAAAAAGAAGCAGACGGGGATCGAAAAGTAAACTAGGAATGGAGGAGAGGCAAAATGGTAGAAGCAGTGCTGCAAGTAAAGACATAAGTGGAAACACAATTGGATAAAAGGAGGAAGAGAACTTGTATTTAAAGTGCTCTATAAGTATAGTTGAGTTGTATTGGCACAACAGGGACGAATACGAGAATACCGGTGGCGTGTAGATAAAATGTTTAATTTGGTCGTTTAGGATTTAGGAACACAAATTTAAGTGCAATAAGAGGCAGATACATTCTTATTTTATCTATAAAATAACAAGCTATTAATGGCTTAATGTTGTTTTTCTAAGATCTAAACTTCAATATTTGACATATTGAGTTGAATGTTTTTATTTATTGGAAAAGGTGTTTTATAAAATAAAGGAAGACAGAGTTTTACTATCTTTTTTTATATAATGAAAAAGACAAAAGTGCAATTTAAGGCACATGTCCTTCCTTTAAACATGGAGAGTGAATTACAAAATAACCTAGGCCCAGGATATTGAAAAAGTAAAGAAAAAGTAAAAGAAAAAGTAAAAGAGAAAGTAAAAGAAAGAAAGCCAGGTAGGTGTCACTCATTACTGTTGCCAGCACTATTTTGCACTTCAGGGCCACCATACCACCCAGGCACTAATGCTAACACTAGCTGCTAGCCACTTAGCGGCGTAACATACAAAGATGACATAATTAACTAGCGGTTTCTTAGCATCCTAAATTAGCGATTAGCCAACACGTCGAAAAAGTGCCGTCATAAAATATCGATCGTGCCGTTAGTGTATCGATATATTTTTTGCAACAGAGAGCACAACAATATATTGCAATATTGATTTTCCCCCACCCCTAATATGTACCTATAAAAGTGTTCATTTATATACAATTATATGCAGTATTATCTATGTCAATCAAAATGGATGATCATTTTTGTAAAGCACAGTTCTGCATGGGCTCTCATTGAAATGCAAGTGGTCGGTTCACACAAACATGAACAAATACAGAAGGCATGCACTCAAACATGCACATCCTTCTCTGTGCATATGCAATATGCATGAGAGAGCTGTCTGGCCTTTTAAATGAAGAGGAAACATGTGGTTGGCGTGCACAACACACATACCTGAGCTCTGAGTGAGTGTTGAGTGACATCATACATTTTAATGGACCTGTATGATGATCTTATAAGCCTGACTTCCTACCCCTCAATCTGCCCTTTGGAAGTTTGTCATAAGTGAGTGTTGTTACTCCTGAGGTGGAACTCACTCCTGTATCATAGTCACAAATCCACACTCATAGCGAGTTCTCTGTAAAGCCACCCTTCCATTTTTCTCTGCATAACTGCATACTGCAGCAGACACAGTCACAGTATCTTGTTGATCTCAGAAAACAGCTTTTAAAGGGCCTTGCATGCCATATAAGGCTTGTGCACATACATACAGTACAAGCCAAAAGTTTGGACACACCTTCTCATTGAATACATTTGCTTTATTTTCATAACTATGTAGATTGTAGATTCTCACTGCAGGCATCAAAACTATGACAACTAACGAACACATGTGGAGTTATGGACTTAACAATTTTTTTTATAATAAATTAAAAAAACATAACTAAATAGCCACCCTTTTCTCTGATTACTTTTTTTTGCACATTCTTGGCATTCTCTCGATGAGCTTCAAAAAGTTTTCCAACAGTCTTTAACTCTTTGACTGCCAGACGTTTTCAGAAACGGGATGCCGCCAGTGCCAGCCGATTTAAGCATTTTGACTGATCTTTCAAGGTCCACAGAAAATGTTGTGTTTGGACTATGGAAACACACATGAAAGAAAGATTGAACTCTCATCTTTCATCAGAAAAAAAAGTTTGTTTCTACCTTATTCCGTTCTTCAGTAATCAACAATAGAAAATGGTTAGTTTCACCGAAATGCTCTGTTTTGAAACAAAAAGCGGAGAAAAAGAGTTTTTTGTGAAACGATGTTATTTCATGCACTCTAGTGAATTCTACACTTCTTTTTGTCCATGAATGATGCCACAAACACCTAAATACTGCTTTACTTCTGTAATACACCACCACCAACAATGAAAAAGTGTTTTTGGATTGCAAAATACGTTTATTTCCATTCAACAGTGTAACAATTTGACAAAACAATTTCGCAAACTATTTACAAATGTGTGCAACTGTGGTACTATTTACAATTATGTGGATGTTTCAAATACAATTTTTCTTTTTGTAACACTGCCCTGCGTGCAAGGAGAGGGAGCAGGATTTGCACAACAGAGTAGTTTCACTTCGATTGTCCGTTTCGCGTGCAGACGTTACACTTTCTTGACGGCCTTTTTTTCCGGGGAATAGCAAGTAGCAGACTGTACCCACTACTCTGATGAATATGCATTGGACTCGGGGCACTCTTCGTCGTCCGATTGAACGTCCGCCTGATCGTGCTCGGTTGTGCTCCGCGTTTTCCGGTGTTAGCATCGCTAGCTCGTGAACCTTTATGACGTCGTCATAGCCGCCGCGTCAGCGCTTCCAACTTCGGCGTCAACCTCGGAGTCACCATCATCATCATCGATGATGATCATCATCGTCATCAATGTGCTCTTTAGCGTTGGTCGATGCCTTTCGTCTTTGAAAAAAATTCCCAAGTGTGAGCTGCTTGCAACCGCCATTGTTTGCTTCCTCAGCCATCTAGATCCGCCTCACGTCTTCTACTGCCGCGTCAACGCTTCCAACCTCGGAGTCACCATCATCATCATCGATGATGATCATCGTCGTTATCAATGTGCTCTTTAGCATTGGTCGATGCTTTCGTCTTTGAAAAAAAATGCTCGAGCGTGAGCTGGTTGCGAACCGGTCGCCATGTTCTCTTCTCTTCCCTTCCCCAGCCATTGTCCCCTCTAGCTCCGCCTCACGTCTTCTACCCAATCTTGTCAAAAGAGAGTCATCGCTGCCCTCTAGGGGCCAAAAATAGTCATTAGGCTCACTAGACCTGCTTGAAACTTTCACCACAGCTGGGCAAGGCTTTACTCCACCCGTTTCAAAAAAAAAAATGGGTGGACGTCTTTTAACGTCTTTGGCGCTCCTCCGTAGGTTTTTGCAGAACATCATTTAACGTCTTTGGCAGTAAAAGAGTTAAGGAATTCCCAGAGGTAAGAAATACCAAGAGTATGCAAAAAAGTAACCAAAGCAAAGGATGGCTATTTTGAAGAATCCATAATATAAAACATGTTTTCAGTTATTTCTTTTTTTTTTTAATAACTCCACATCAGTTCATACATAGTTTTGATGTCTTCAACTGAGAATCTACAAAATAACCAGTCATGAGAACAAAGCAAATGCATTGAATGAGATAATGTGTCCAAACATTTGTCCTGTTCTGTATGCTGGAGCAAGAAATTTGATCTGCATGCTAATTCCGCCCAGTACCCTAGTTTGATGGGAAAGAATGACAGAAAATCATTTCATGATTCACAGCTAACAATCCATCCATCCATCCATTTTCTTAACCGCTTGTCCTCACAAGGGTCGCGGGGGGCGCTGGACTCTATCCCAGCTGGCTTCGGCCAGTAGGCGGGGTACACTCCGAACTAATTGCCAGCCAATCGCAGGACACGCAGAGACAAACCACCATCCACACCTCACAATCACACCTATGGACAATTTAGAGTGTTCAATTAACCTGACATGCATGTCTTTGGAATGTGGGAGGAAACTGGAGTTCCCGGAGAAAATATATTGAATCAGGACTGAAAATAAATACTTCATGACACTATTATTATAATATTTAGTTAATGACCTATCTATCTACTTAATTTTGACACTCTTAGTCCGCTATACTTTTTCCCAGTTGCTTGACAATTGTAATTTTCAGCAAAATGTACTCAAGATATGTAGCATGCTTGTGTGCATGATTGATTCAAAAACTTTGAAGCCTTGGATTAGCATTTAGGCTACATTATATGAAGAGTCTCTGTAGTTATGTGTCACGTTCGAAATGTTCTTTTTGCTTTATTGTTGATTGTTCTGCAATACTTTAATGACTCGTACTACGGGAGACAAATTCCCTTGTGCGTTTCTACATACTTGGCCAATAAAGATTATTCTGATTGAATGAAAAGGAATAATAGCTTTAAATCTTTGCTTGTCTGATGTCTGTGTGAGTCAAACACCAGGACGATTGTTTTTGTTTGGCTTTTTTCCAAAATAAAGAGAAGTCAATGTGACAGGGTTAACATAATGAAAACATCTCAGAGAAAAACTAGACTTTTATCACAAATGCTTTGAACTATAGTATTCAGTGTGCCTTTCTGCCTTTCATTACTTTCTGTGCACCACTTTAAATTGAAATTTGCACAGAAAGGTGAGTCACCGCCGCCAAATCAATAAATATGCTCTCATCTGGTCTTGTTTCGTTCTCTTTTTCTGTCACTTGGATTGTTTCTGCGCTGACATTATTGCCATCATTAATTTGAGCCTCATCTCTGTTTGTGTGTGTGCTGGTGTGCAAGTGCATGTGCCTTCCCCAGCAGTCAGCCCGAGTCGCTGCGGGAAACTCGGTTATAGTGGCCAATTAGAGGCCACACTTCCGAGAGCCTTCTCAGTCACAAAGACACACTACACACTGAAAGCTCCCTGACAATCGAGACTGTATTTATTATTACATTTATTTATGTATTTAAAACATAAAACAAAAAAATCTTCATTCACCTCTTTAGTGTATATTGTATGCTGTACTATTTTTTTTTTTTGCTAGTGGAGCTTGGCGAGGCCATGGAAAACAACTTCTAGACAGGTTCGAAAAACACGAGGACCAAGTATTATGACACTGCCCGTGCTTTTCTGATCATACACCAACATAAACTGCTATTTGATAAAACGTCCCAAATTTTTTTTTTTGAGGTAACATACATCACTAATGCACATTCCCCTTGCTGTGTGCGGGATTAGTTCAAACTGTTTTTGTTGTTGTTTTTTTTGTTTTGTTTTTTGTCCCTAACGCTCTATCTGAATATGAATATAAATAAACAAATTCTTGTTTTAACCTATTTGGATCCTTGTAGTTAATATAATCTTACATGATCGGCATCCATGTGGCACCAAACAGATTACATGGACACAAGCAGTTTGACATCTATTCAGTAACTGAAAACGGAAGAAAACACAGAGATGGTCCTGTCCTTTTGCAATTGTAACGACTAATACTCTTCACAAGAACACTTTCCACATTATGTGTAAGTGTTCCGTCTTAGACTGATTGTTCAAGATGATTACCCATTTTCAGGCAAATTTCCATGTTTGGTCACTTACACAAAAGTGGAGTCCATTTGCGTCCAAATGATTCTGAAGCAGCCAATCATCAAGAATCATGATATTAAAAGAATGACCTTTTGTGGCCATCCTCATCTATATCGTGATTGTTGTGTGTCCATCAGAGGAAGATTACCTAGTTATTCAAGAGTTGCTCAAGTTGGCAACCTGATGCCATCAATATGGTTCAGGCTGTGAAAAGGCTTTTTCATAATGTTAAAATGATGTCATAACATACGAGTTTTTTTTTTTGTCATTGTTGTCTTTACCACTAACGGGTTAGGAACCAAATGGGGTCACTTTATTAAACTGGATTTTCTACATGAAAATTATATGCTTCAGTTACACTCTAGTGGTGGATTTCGATGAGTGCCCTATAAAGGGTAAATTGGTGTCTTGAGCATTTTAAAATGTTATGTTGGTTTGTATATTACTGTTATTCAAGTGGTTTGATTCACGTAATGTATGCATTGGTGGTGAAGTCACAGTGGCTGGAGAAGTAAAGCTTGCGACACAGTAGGTGGAAGATAGCTTGTAGTATAGGTTGGCTGTTGGCCTATGTGTCAGTTGGGAAAAAACTAAAGTATGTCCGAGTGAACGTCTAAATCTTGGGCTTGATCAATCTAAAGTCCTCAGCTCATATAACAAGTGATACTGTAGCCACAAAGATAAAGTATGTTTACATGCAATAAGAAGTTTGAGACAAAATCTGTGTAGATCTGATAGTGAACTGACCATGTGTGAACACAAGCCTGTTAAAGCTTGAGGCCAAATTGAGTGGGCGGCATTAAGAGATGCCTCTTCCACAAATGGCCAGTGAGGCTGGTTTTAAAATACAAAACATATTCACCCACAACTCACTGAGCATATCACTTTCTTGGCTGCACCTCTCACCATTGAGCTACCTTATCACCTGTACATCTCTATCTCTATGCCTTTGCTTTAATGATAATTACATTTTTTGTGTTTCTCTTGTACAATACAATTGGATGATATAAATCCTCACCAAGCAAAAGCTGCTATAATGAGGTTTAAAACAGTAGGTAATGCCATATAGCAAAGCCCAAATCTAATGCCAAAAATAGCATGTAAAAAGCTTCCTTTGTGCTGAGAGCAGCAGTTGGCATCCAAGCCGTTTGATTGGATGCTTTGTGAATGGTAATGCGATGAAAACATGACATCACTGCTCTCTTTAGTAACAAGTGCTTTTCTCTGTATGAGCTCAATTTTGATTTTCTTGCAAACAGATCCAAGATTTCATTTCTAATAAGTGCAATAAAGCTAGCAACGTCAAGATCTTGTCCATTCTATCTTGTAGGTAAAGAATGAAGCACATGCTTTCGATTTCATTCTGCTCCACAGTCACATTAGTCCTCAGCAAACAAAAATTCCAGAAAGAACAACTGAGATTTGGAAGAGCAGTGGGATTTGGTTGACGCAAGAATGTGCTGCAGAGGGTGCATTGGGATGTTGAGACAGCATTGTGAAAAGGACGATTGGTGTTAAATTGGGGTGAAAAGCGGCTTACAGGAGGAGTCAATGCTGTGTGAGACAGAAAGCAAGCATGGTCACCCTTCACCCAACACATGGATTAAATGCTACAGAGACACTGACATCGGATGACCTGGAGGCTTAAACCCTCAAAACACACACAGACAGAAGTCTTTATGTAAAGATTATAATTACAATTTTAATTACTTGTTGTGGTTACATTTTAGGAGCTTGTGGGGACTGAAAAGTAGCAAAGATTAACTATGTAATACACTTATTAAGGTTAGGTTGATAAGACAAACATGACTTGGAGGGCATAAGCAATAATACGCTCATTGACTAAATCATCAGTTAAACCTGCACATCTTAACCAAAGAGGCATCAAAAAAAGGTTCCTCTACAATGTTAATCCTTTTGTTGAGAGAGAGACAAGAGGAATCATCACAAAGGACCGATGGTAAGGGTTACTTGTATTTGGAATTGATAAAGCTACTAGTTACCTTTAAATAACAAAAAAGTAAATAACGTAACCATAATATTATTGTAATGTAACTCATATCTAATTACATTTGGAAGTGGCGTGTCAGGCAATGAAAATTTTTAATCGAAATTAATCACAACTTAAATAGTTAATTCACGATTTATCGCAAATTTTACATCTGTTCTAAATGTACAACAACATGTATAGTAAAGTATTTCATACTCTTGTTAAGATAAAAGTGGAAAAAAATTAAACTAGCAATATGGCTGCATCTTTTTGTCATTGATAGTAATTTCATAATAATTCATAAAATTGTGTTAAAACTAAAAAGATGTACTGTACTGTAAAAAATGAGTGATATTGTTTTGTGTTTGCCATTTTTCTGCTACTAGATGGCATAATTGCATTTGTAAGGCATTGGTGACAGCTCAGTGCATTTTTCTTTTCATATTAAGAGCTATCTAATCTTAGTAAGTAAGTAACTTGTGACATTCTGCACATGTTTAAAATTGTAAAATACAACTTGACCCCAGTCTCCACAAATATATGCATTATTGTTAAATTTATTATTGCTAAATTTTGACATGGACGTGCCTGCTGCATTGCAACTGGAATTCCCAGTACAGGCTTTCCAAGTAAAGGGCAGTCATTAATTGTGCGTTAAAAAAATTAGTGGCATTAAAGGAAATTTAAATTAACTCCAAATGAACGCACTCATTTTGACACGCCTATTTTGAAGACTATGCATAGCTTTGGAATGTGTGAGGAAACTTAAGCAATGGAATTTCAATCCAAAACATGTGAGGCAAACGTGCTAACCACTTGTTGACTGCGATTGATAGCTAGATCACAAACATGCACACAGGCAACACATTCTTAATTTGTTGTGAGGACAATTAAAAATTCAAAATATATATATTTGTATGCCCTTTGACACGGTTAGCAGCTTTATACAGTATAAAAGGATACACAATTATATACTAATTGTGTATACTAATATGGTGCAATGCAAAACAAAGTATAAAGAGTGTAAAATAAAAGTGAAACTAGTTAAAAACTACAAAAGTGCTGATATGTTTTTTTGAAGTTCCTACCCAATCTACACCCACCCAAGGACTTGCAGGGGTGCAGGATGTGTGTGTGCGTGGGTGTTTACAGAATGAACTGAAGACACAAAGTCTAAATTGAGGTCAGACGACTTCTTCATCCCAGAATGCAGCGAAGCAGACATGACGATATGAATTTGAGCCGTTGGCTGTGGCCCTAGTAATGTGCAACTCTCACTAATCGTGCCACATAATCAGTTTTCTGTGACTGAACAATCTGTTTGACATGGGCGAAAGAGAAACACACAGTGGCGATCGCTTGATAATGTCGCAAAATGTTGCCTTTCAAACTGCATC